>NC_037329.1:16522637-16830672 GCF_002263795.3 Bos taurus | reverse complement strand
TTTATAATTTAACCCACTCCAGTGTTCTCGCCTGGAGAATCCCAGGACGGGGGAGCCTGGTGGGCTGCCGTCTATGGGGTCGCACAGAGTCGGATACGACTGAAGTGACTTAGCAGCAGCAGTTTATAATTTATGGTATGGTGTAAGGTAATGAAATCACAAAAGTGAAATAGAAAAAAACATTAAAAGAGGTAGAGAATATAGAGTAAAAACTGTGCTCAGCACTAAAATAACTGAAAACAATTTTAAATAAATCTAATTTGAATTGGAGAAAGGATGATACAGATTATCTCGTCCAATCCTTCATTTTAAGGATAAGAACACTGTCAGATAAGTCATTTCAATGTTCTAAGTTATAACAATGTTCTAAGCTATAAAACAAGCTAGCAGCAGACTAGAAACCTAGCTTAAGGACACCTGACTAGGTATTCTTTTCACTGGACCACACACACAAATAATCTAGGCACTATAAAGTACAGTGATACAGAGTTGCCATCACAATGCAGTTGAGGAGGTATACAAATCACTAAGAAAAGTCTCCTTTACCATGGTTATCATGCTATCTAGATTAGTAAAAACAAAATATAGCTGATTCTTCACAAATGTATCTATCTACAAAGTATAACTGCAATCTAAAGCATATTATTGCTCAGGGACTCCCAGAGCAGAGAAAGCCAGAGAAGGGAAGTCCCATGTGCTCAATATACTCTCCCAAATTTCTGACTACACCTGCACCCATACACATACTAAACCCACACACATACTGAACAGAGTCCCGCTCAGGATCACAGAACTGAACAGAGATGTGAACAACTCAAGAGACAGATGGGTTCAAGAGATAGAATTTGCAACTTAAGCCTTATCAAATAATCGCCTAAAGGGTCCCCATTCCTCAGGGGAATACACCAGAATCCAAAGTCTTAACAGAATAGTAAAACGTCCACAATATAATTAAAAAACAACTTATCAGATAACTGTGGCCCAATCTTGAGAAAAAAGACAATCAAAGAAAACCAATACTGAGACACCAACCCAGATGCTGAAATTAGCATAAGAGGTTTTCAAAGCGTAGTCAAAAGTGAAAAGGAAAACATGCTTGTAAGGAATAAAAATATAGAAAATTTCAGGGAAAAAAAAAACAACCCAAAACAAAAAATGAACCAAAGTGAAATCCAAGGACTGAAAAATACATGAAGCAAAAAAATTCACTGGACATACTTAAGAGCAAAATGGAGATAAAGGAAAGCCAATGAGTTTGATGTAAAATCATTAGAAATTATCCAATCTAAAGAATAGAGAGAAATTTTAATGAACTGTATCAGGGATATGTGGGACAATATCAATGGGCATTGTGTAATTAAAGTACAAGAAGGAAAGAGAGAAAGAATGGGATAGAAGAAATATTTCAAGAAATAACAGCCAAGATATCCCCAAATTTGATGAAAGACACAAATTTACAGATTCAAGAAGCTTGAGCACTCCCCAACAGGATTAAGAAAACCACATTTACACAAATAGTTATATATAGTAGTCGTAATCAAACTGCTGAAAACTAAAGATAAAGAGAAAATCCTGAGAGCAGCAAGAAGAAAAAAGAACACATTATATATGGGGAATAATTCAAATTATTTCTGACTTTTCTTTAGAAACTAAGGAGACCAAAAGACAGCAGAATAATCTTTAAAGTGTTGAAAGATTAAGAAACTGTTAACTTTCAGCAAAAATAATCTTAAGAATGAAGATGAAATAAAGGATTTTTTCTGACTGAACAAAGCAAACAAAAACAACTAAGAGACACTAAGAGAATGCATCACCAGCACACCTGCACTGCAAGGAATGCTAAGGGAAATAATCCCAGATAGAAGTATGGCTTTTCAAAAGGGAAAGCATAACACTGGAAATGGTAACTCTCTCAAGAAACATAAAAGACTACTTTTTCCTTTATCTAAAATACACAGATCTGTTTAAAGCAGAAACTGTGTTGGAGAAGACTCTTAAGAGTCCCTTGGACAGCGAGGAGATCCAACCAGTCCATCGTAAAGGAAATCAGTCCTGAATATTCATTGGAAGGACTGATGCTGAAGTTGAAACTCCAATACTTTGGCCACCTGATGCAAAGAACTGACTCATTTGAAAAGACCCTGATGCTGGGAAAGACTGAAGGCGGGAGGAGAAGGGGATGACAGAGGATGAGATGGTTGGATGGCATCACAGACTTAATGGACATGAGTTTGAGTAAACTCCTGGAGTTGGTGATGGACAGGGAGGCCTGGAGTGCTGCAGTCCAGAGTCGCAAAGAGTCGGACACGACTGAGCGACTGAGTGTATGTATGCAGATATATGTGGACTAAAATGGACCTACATGAGGCAAGGTTTCTGATTTTTTTCTGAGGCAGTACAATATGAACTCTAAGAAGCCTGTGAAAAGTTAAGGACAGACATGATATTCTCTAAAGAAATGACAAAAAAATGCAAATAAATATAACTAAAATGTCTACAGATAAATTAAAATCGAATTAAAAAAATAATTTATAAATGCAGGAGAGAAGGAACAGAACAAAAAACAGAGAGGACAAAAAGAAAAAAATAAGATGGCAAACTTAACTAACTCTATGAATTATGTCAAGTATTAATGAACAAACATTTCTAATTAAAAAACAGAAGCTACTCCTCCCTCACCTCAGGTGATACAGCCCTGAAGGTATTATAACCTAGTCTTGGCTGGATTTTAGGTCCCACTTGCCTCCTCAAAATGACTTACACAATGTGTATTTGCCATACACAAATCACGATTCTTTTCAAAGATTCTGTTTTTACGGCTATAAATGTATAGAGGTATAAAACTCAAAAAATTTTATTCAACAAACTTTTGCCCAAAGGTAATGGTATTTTTTTTTAACCTCTACATCATTATATCCTAGTATATCCTTATCATCCAGTATTATTTATACATACATTTATTCAATAACAACAAACATTTATTGTACTTGTATTTTGCCAGGCATCCTTCTAAGAACTGGGTAGATAGCAACGAACAATCCTAACACATGAAGCTTACTTATGAATTTATTTATAGATTAACTTATAAAAAGTAAAGTTAATTTATTTACAAAAAGTAAATCTATAATGATAAGCAAAGCACTCAGCTACTAATAAAGCAAAGTGGCTGGATGGGTTTTTTTTACACATGTCACTTCAGATTATTACTTAATACTGTAAAACAAGATCCCAAAGTTACTATGTTAACAAAAAAAAAAGTGGAATATGAAAACCTGCATGGCTGGAGAATTACTTGTACATATATTGGGACCCACCTTACTTACTTAGAAGATCTGTATACAGGGGTGGAGGTGGGGTTGGGGCGGGATACCTAGGCACACTGGTTTTACAAAGGCATCCCCAAGGTAATTCCAATATACAACTCTTCCTCAAGATTTCTCAGCTTTCCAATTCTGGAGGAGAAACTGGTTATCAATTTGTCTTAAATCATGAGTCAAATACAAGACTCCACAGCTTATCTACTTTGTAGTGAAGAATTTAGGACATAAACCATTTGAAAAGGGAAACATAAATTTCAAATATTAATCCTTAACTCACTGATAAAAAGCACATACATGTATGTAAAAAACAAAAAGCAGTATCAGTGCTTTTTAAATCTGAGAAATTCTGGGCACAATTATAGGGAGAAAATTCTCACTCATAATGCACTGATGGCCAGAGCACAGGCTTTTTGGAGCTTAGGACATCAGCCATGATAATTAAAGTAACAGTATTTACTATAATGGGCTTCCCAGGTGGTGCTTTTGGTAAAGAACTTGCTGCCAATTCAGGAGATATAAGAGATGGGGGGTTAGATCCATGAGTCAGGAAGATCAACCCACTCCAGTATTCAGAATCCCATGGACAGAGGAGCCTGACAGGCTGCAGTCCATAGCATCGCAGAGTCGGACATGATTGAAATGACTTTAGCATGCATGTATCTTCTATAACATGATCACAAACACAAATTTAAGCACTGAACTGGAGTCATGCAGATGAAAAAATATGTTCATGAAATAGTTTTATTATCCTTAAAATGAAAATAAAACATGAAAAATTGATAGGGCAAGAAAAGAAAAAACCTGCATCAGAATTCAGTCTTCCTATGTAAACTAGATATGTATCTGATAACAGTAATTGTTTCAATGATTATGTACTTTTCAAGTTAAAAAATGCATATACATAGACTGGCATAAACAGTAAAAATTTTCTTGCCCGTAGGCTTAAATATCCTATTAACTGTGAGATCTGGAACATATTTAATGTAAAAATTAAAAGCCTAGAGAACTGTTAATGTCCTTACTATTCATAATTTGTCCCTACTCCCGGGATGATACTATACAATACCTCAATAGAGGATTCTATTCTCTTCTATTTTAATAATGTTGTTATACAAATTAATTGGGGCTTCCCCGGTGGCACAGTGGTAAAGAATCTGCCTGCCAATGTGGGAGACACAATAGACATGAATTGGATCGCTAGGTCAGGAAGATCCCCTGGAGTAGGAAATGGCAACCCACTCCAGTACTCTTGCCTGGAAAATTCCATGGACAGAGGAGCCTGGAGAATGACAGTCCACGGGGTACGACTGAGCACGCACGCACAAACACACCCCGCTGGCACCACGGATTAACTGAGTCACTTTTTGTCCATAGGAGCTTCTGCCCCTTCCTTACATTCACCAAGACTCCCTCTGTGAACTAGGCTCAAGAACTGAATTGTCCAAAATGAACCTCAAAAGAATCTAATCTAAGTAAAAGACTCTGCCTGGTACTCTTTACTTTTTGCAGGGAATATGCTGGTGGATACTGCTGCCATCAATCACCTGTGACTCATTTTCAGGACTTCTCTGATCCAGAAGGGGAAAACACAGAAGACAGAACAAGGCCCTCCTTCAACAGACGCTAGACACCAGTCACTGCCACAGACTCATTTGCATTATTTTTGTCCTTGATCCTCTTATTTTTTTTTCCCCTCTCTGCTAGCTTACACTTCTAAATCAGCACTATACAAAAGAACTTTCTGCACTAATGGAAAGGTTCTTTTTCTGTACTGTCAGTAGCCACTATACCAATACAATAGTCACTGGCCACATGTGGCTATTGAGAACTTCAAATATACCTAGTGGAAATGAGAAAATTTATTTTATATGATTTTAATTAAATTTATATTTAAACATTAATAGCTACATGTGGCTACTGGTTACCATACTATACAACACAATTCTAAACGATTAGTAGACACTAGAGGCTTTTAGTCAGGGCATTCTGAATCCTTGTTTTGACAGTCTCCAGATACGATATGCAAATTTCTCCAAGCCAGGCTTCAATAATACATGAGTCGTGAACTTCCAGATGTTCAAGCTGGTTTTAGAAAAGCCAGAGGAACCCGAGATCAAATTGCCAACATCCGCCGGATCATGGAAAAAGCAAGACAGTTCCAGAGAAACATCTGTTTCTGCTTTATTGACTATGCCAAAGCCTTTGACTGTGTGGATGACAACACACTGTGGAAAATCCTGAGAGAGATGGGAATACCAGACACCTGACCTGCCTCTTGAGAAATCTGTATGAAGGTCTGGAAGCAACAGTTTGAACTGGACATGGAACAACAGACTGGTTCCAAATAGGAAAGGAGTACATCAAGGCTGTGTATTGTCACGCTGCTTATTTAACTTATATGCAGAGCACATCATGAGAAACGCTGGGCTGGAAGAAGCACAAGCTGGAATCAAGATTGCTGGGAGAAATATCAGTAACCTCAGATATGCAGATAACACCCCCTGTATGGCAGAAAGTCAAGAACTAAAGAACCTCTTGATGAAAGTGAAAGACGAGAGTGGAAAAGTTGGCTTAAAATTCAACGTTCAGAAAACTAAGATCATGGCTTCCAGTCCTATCACTTCATGGCAAATATATGGGAAAACAGTGGAAACAGTGGTTGACTTTATTTTTGGTGGCTCTAAAGTCACTGCAGATGGTGATTGCAGCCATGGAATTAAAAGACACTTCCTCCTTGGAAGAAAAGCTATGACCAACCTAGACAGAATATTAAAAAGCAGAGACATGACTTTGCCAACAAAGATCCATCTAGTCAAGGCTATGGTTTTTCCAGTAGTCATGTATGGATGTGAGAGTTGGACTATAAAGAAAGCTGAGCACCAAAGAATTGAGGCTTTTGAACTATGATGTTGGAGAAGACTTGAGAGTCCCTTGAACTGCAAGGAGATCCAACCAGTTCATACTAAAGAAAATCAGTCCTGAGTGTTCATTGGAATAACTGATGTTGAAGCTGAAACTCCAATACTTTGGCCACTTGATGTGAACAACTGATTTATTTGAAAAGACCCTGATGTTGGGAAAGATTGAGGGCAGGAGGAGAAGGGGACGACAGAGGATGAGATGGTTGGATGGCATCACTGACTCAATGGATGTGAGTTTGAGCAAACTCCTGGAGTTGGTGATGGACAGGGAGGCTTGGCATGCTGCAGTTCATGGGGTCACAAAGAGTTGGACACAACTGAAAGACTAAACTGAACTGAAGATATGATACTAATTAATTCTTCAGATACTGTCAAAAGTTAAAAAAGAAAAAAACAACAACTCATAACCAATTATGGGAAAAGTCATTTGGTTATTTTCCATGACAGATTCAGATTATGAGAAATAAGGAATATAATAATCCTCACTGTAGAGTTTGTCTATGTTTTAATCATCAATGTGTGATCCCCACAGTCTGCTATGGTGACAAATAATCATTTTACATAAACAACAAGAAAAGCCTAGCATTAGAAGTATTATTACCATCACAAACTTCATATACAATCCCGGGCCACTGAACAACAGTGCAGATAGTGATTGATCACATCTCCAGAAGATAAATGATCTATCCTTTAGCTTAGACTGAGTAACCAGAAGGGGTACTGATAAAATGGAAAAAAAACAAACCAACCCTGCTGACAGCCAAGAATTGACACCGACACAGAAACCACAACTTTTAGAATGGATTTCCACTAATTTGCAAAAGAGAAAAACAAGCTGCAGCCCATGGGGTCACAATGAGTTGGACACGACTGAGTGACTCAACTGAACTGAAGTCATCATATGGAACATGGATTATCTGAGGTCAATTCTGTTCAGTCCCATCTGACCCATACAGAATGATGCGGGCATGCACTCATGTGTTCTTAAGATACGCCCACTTACTGTTCCACCACCTCTTTAGTTTACAAATTCTCTCTTGTGTACAAATGCCTGCCAAGACCAGATAGCTGGTGAGCACTAAGTACATTATTGGGGATTTTTTTATTGATGGGCTTTAACATACAAGACAAATGAAGCACTTTCTTCAACAATTCGATGACATGGGGGACAAAAAAAGAAAGAAATGGGTGGTACAACTGTTATAAGAGGCTTAACAGACTTAACACATGTAATATGTGGACTGTGTTTAGATCCAAAGTTGAACAATTTGCCCTACTCTATAATGGGGTGTGTTTATATAGTAGGATCCATGCTAACTTGAAATGAGCACTAACTCAGTTGACCAATATCCTCTATGCAGTCTTCCTTCCAAATAAAGGAGGCAGACTGGAGGTCTCTTCCCTTAATGGGGGACAAAATAATGCAAGAGCACATTTTCTAGTCCAGTTTAATAGTATGAACTTGCTGAAAAGTATTATATGCACATCATGGTTTTCTGGGTAGAAGAATGAGAACAGGGTGGGATCTGGACTTTCAGAAATACTTAAATCCATACAGATAAACGTATTTTCAACCCAAGAGAACTTACCTTAGCATGTACCTAAAATAAAATGTATTTCAAAATCAGCCTTTACTTACATCGTCCGACTCTTTGCGACCCCATGGACTGTATGTAGCCCACCGGGCTCCTCCGTCCATGGGATTTTCCGGGCAAAGGTACTGGAGTGGGGTGCCATTTCCTTCTCCATATACCTATATAGTGTATACTGTATACCTATAGAGCCTTTACCTATATAGTGTGCCCAAATTGATAATAAAGGAGGTAGTCTAAACTCTAGTACCAATAATTTATAAACATTCAAAATGCATTTTTCTCAACTGTAAAACATGTTTTCCAAAGAGGTAAGTCATTTTAAAATAATGTGATGGTTAGTGACCCTTGGCTGACAGGAATGATACAACGGTGAACACAGCTTGCCCAATGCTGTGCAGAACCAGCCAAAGGGAAGAATGCCAATGCGTACAGTAGCTCCACAACACACTAATTTGCCATCTCCACTAACAATTCGACAGCACATTACAAGGATGTTTCTGAGATATATGAGATGAACTAATTACATACATTTCCTGTGTCAGAAGTCAGAAACATCTAATTTAGAGTCAGATAACAATAGCAGCAACAACAAATATATAAAACTGTTATAGTCACAAAGACACTATACCAGGTACTTCATTTCTATATTCTTATTCAACCTTCATGGTTACCCTGCTTGTGTGACTTTTTTAAACCTTATTTTTCAATGGGAAAACTGAGGTACACAGAGTTGAAGCGATGGGTACAAATAAATCACTGCTAGTAAGTGACAGAGCTAAAATTCAAGAAAGTTTATCTGATGCCAAACCATCTGATACTGCATCCCAAGGAAAATAGCAACATTAGTAAGCTGATGCCAAATTGGTAAACTATAAAATGTACAAAGACACAATCTATATATACTATGCATAAAATTTTCCTAAACTGATCCATTCAAAGTTCCAGATAGTAAAGGTTTTGATGTTAATATAATGAGGCCCTACTTTTTTTTTTAACATGAATAATAATGTTAAGGATCCCTTTATTTAATTTGCATACCAAGAATTCACTGTGACCAGGTACAATATGAGCAAATAAATCACTTGACTACTGTGCAATATCTAGTATTGTCCTTGACGATCGCTCTAGGGTCTAAAACCTGGTTTCTCTTCTCATCTGACACACACACACACACACACACACAACCTGGTTTCTCTTCTCATCCTACACTCACACACACCTGGCAATTTTTAATGCCTTTAATTTGAAATTATCTCACCCATTTAAGTTTACTGAGTTTTCTTTCTGATCAGTGTCATCTTTCACCTTTCTACCCTTCAACCGTCATCACCAAATACTTTTCTGGCAATCAAGTACAATCTGTTACATTTCTATGTCCCAAAACATAAGAGTGAATTGATACTACTATAGACTGCTATCCCAGTTCTAACAAAATATGCATAAAGTACTATCATCGTCCAGATTTATACAGAATATGCCTGCAGGGAAATTCTGAGAGTTCAATATGTGCATGCTTGATACGTAGACTAATTGGAAATTCCTGCAATGAGAGTAATTTATCTAAAGTTTATAGCTCTCACTGCTCTTCTTAGCATCACTGTGTGGGTTTCATGATGAATTATTAAATTTCTCTCTCCTTGTCACAAGTAAGTCACTCAGCAAAACCACACCTGCTCTCCTGAGCAAGGAGAGTATTTTATAATAAGAAGATGTTGTTTCAGCAAGCATCAGAAAGCAAAATACTTAATAAGATTTGTAAGAAGACTGCTTTAGTAACTGGAAACTATAAAATTATACATTCTGCAATTATCTCAAAAGTTCAAAAAACAGGAAAATATTCAATTAATTAATGCATTACGTTCTCAAGTATTTCAAAATAAAACATCTACTACTGTCCCTTAGGTATCTTCAACCCATGTTCGAGGAACTTGTGGAAATATACTATCATAAAATTGTTAAAAGAAAGTCGATTTCCTTTAGTTTGCTCTTCTGCATTCTACAGAGTAACAGTAAGCATGGCAAACTCCAAACATTATAAGAGAGTTTAAAACAAAAAACAAAATAAGAAAATGGAATAGTAAATAGCATTCAAATTAAAAGCTAGTGCAAATCTGTTCTTAATACAAAAATGTAATGGAAAGGTGGTGTTGATGGAATCCTTGGAAAAATTTCCAAATAGGACACAAACCGATGACCCTTCCAAATACTCATTTTCCTTTTCAGGGAACAGATAGGAATAACAGATTGGCCACAGTTCTTAAGCATGAATGACAAGATTGCCACGGCCTTTCCCTATTTGTACTAGAGGGAAAAAAAAATTGTTTAAGAAAACTGCTTCCTTATTTTTTTCTTGCTATTTTTTGGAATACATACATATTAGCAAGAAATTTGCCCCATGATATGCCACATAAGAAAAATATTTGATACTGTAATTCGATTTCAGCACAGGTTCATAATACCAAGAAAATAAAAGGGTCAAAACTTTTCAAGAAAAGTCACAAGAGTGACAGTCCCTTACCTGCTATTCTGAAATCCAAAATGTCCTAAAAATACAGATTTTTGGTAAACTCATTTGACAGCAAAATTTGACATGCACTAACTCAAGACTTTATGTGACTCTTCACATGATGTACTATAGAAATATTACATGTATTTGAGTAGATGATGTTGCCCTGGGATCCCAAAAGGGGGATTACTTAATAAATGTATCTGCACTGTATTCTCTCTGTAGAAATCTGAACAAATTCTGACTGTCAAATCAGAATTATCAATACAAATGCAGAAATGCAGATCTGTCCTCCCTATCTGCTTTCTGGTACACTACAGTACACCAGGTGTGTGCTTGGACGCATAACTGTCTGAATGACTGAAGGTTATACCACGTAGAAGTGACAGGCTTAGAAGCTGTGCAGATAGTATTAGATATTGTTTGGGTTTTTAAGCAATGAGGAATAAACAACATAAACACTTCTGACTGGTCTTTGACTCTATGTAGGGAAGACAGCACCAATATGGGGACTTCTTAAGACAGTGAGACTCAGATGAGTAAAAAAAAAAAAGACAAAATCTAAAAGTCTTGTCATTTTTTAAGAACTCAGTGACACCAACGCGTGTTGTGTGTTAAGTCGCTTCCGTCATGTCTGACTCTTTGCGACACCACAGAATGTAGCCCCCCAGGCTCCTCTGTCCATGGAATTCTCCAGGCAAAAATACTGGAGGGGACTGCCATTTCCTTTTCCAAGACCAATATTCATACCAAAAATCACTCATTATAAACTGAGAGAAAGTGTTAACCCCCATTCACTTCCCACACCATGAAGCCAATCCATATTAGTCTGTGTTTAAGTTACCAAAGAAATTAAAATGATAATGATCATATGAATATGCTACCTAAACTTTTTTAAAGTCTTTTCTGGTACATAGGAAGATCCAGCCTTTTCACTAGAATGCAGGCTCTATGAGAGCAGGAAGTTGTTGATTTTTGTTTCAAAATCTCTATCAGCTACTTCTGGATTTACAGTATTGATTTCCAAATGAGTTAGTTTTAAAGAAAAATTCTATATGTTGAACTTATTTACTGATTCATTTAAATATAATTATGACATATATGGGGCAAATTCCCTTTATGCTGCCCCCTCTCTAATTCCATTCTCTTTCTCTACACAACCAAGTTTTTTCTGGTAGATGAGTTCACATAAAGCACCTCTAATTCTTAATCTCCCATTAACCCCTTTTACCAGTCTGGTTTCCACTCTTGGGATTCCACAGTATGTATCAAGGTTACCTAATGACTTTCTTGTTGCTAAATCTAGGGGCCACTTCCTTCTTCTATAACATTGTGTCTAGCACTTGGTACTGCTAACCACATTCTTGAAGTTCTCATTTCTCATCTTACACCAAAGACACCAAGTTCACTGGTTTTGCTTTTGTCTCTTCTTCTGTCCACCCCTCTAACATTTTACCATTCCACAGAGTTTAATCTTTGCTCAGGGATTTTGTCTGTTTTGTTCATTATTATAATCCCAAAAGTTTCTCAATACTTGTTAAATTAACAAATGAATAGTCCTTAACTTTCCTTTCTCTACATTCTCTCTGGAAGACCATCTCCACTTCCACATTCTTAGGCTAATATTCGTAAGAACGATTTTACTTCATCCAATCTTTTCTACAGTGTTCCAAAGCTTTATCTCCAAATGCCTATAGAAACCTCCGTGTGGATGCACCAAAAGCCCGCTGAACTAGACGCCCAAGTTGGAACTCATTTCCTCCTCTCCTCAAACCAGCACTTCCTCTAAAATATTACCTGTAAAACTAGCCACGTGACAATTTCCTCATTCCGTGTCAGTCATCAAATCTAACTGATCCTACTTTCTCAGTTAACAGGAGACAGAATCAAATCTGCCCATTTCCCACCCCCCCCCCCCATTCTCTCTGCCATTGTATACAGGAAAAAATTAAGGGGAAGGTTCCGTTTAGGGAAGATCCTATAAGATAATCCCTAGTTTCATTTTAGAAGAAGGCAAAATAGTTTTGACCTCTCTAATAAGATTTCTCATAGGTCTTCTTTATCTCCAGACTATAAGGACTTTCCCAACTTGCCGCTAAAAAACATAGGGCGCCACTGCATTCTACCCACACAGAGCAAAAGGATTCTGTAAATACCTGCAATGCTGCCTGGAGAGAAATCCAGGCCTTAAATTAAAAGCACATCCCACTACAATATAACTGTATTATTTCACACTTTGGAAATTTCCTTCTAAATTTTTAAAATGAAAATTCTGTCTCAATGCCTACTGTATCTACCATCAGTCTCCTTATATTATTCTTTAATAGAAAAGAGTTTTTGGTAGCAGTTCTTCTTGTTAACTCAATAAAAATAAATCTTAAGGGATGTCTCTGGGACTTCCCAGGTGGTGCAGTGGTAAGGAATCTGCCTGCCAATACAGGCGACGCAAGAGATATGAGTTTGATCCCTGGGTCAAGAAGGTACTCCTAGAGCAGAAATGGCAACCCCACTCCAGTATTCTTACCTGGAAATTCCATGGACAGAAGAGCCTGGGGGTCACAAACTGTCAGACACGACCGAGCACACACAAGGGACATCTCCACTGCTGCTAGGCCTTTAACCACCTGACCTCAAACCCTGTTAAGCCCACCTCATCTTGCCTTCTAGTTCCCTACACTTCACTTGGTTCACAGCTCAAGTGGCCAGCAGCAGAATTCAACTTTCCTCACTAATCCCAGCACCTGATTCACTGAACAAATATTATCAGTATGGGTTTTACTGATCTGTGATTAAGTTAAATTTATACCCATTGTAACGACAACAAAGAAGAGACAAAAACCTTATATGTAAAACCTACATAACCCTCACCACTTAATATATACCTTGTCTGGCAAAGAAGTATCTCCAGCGCTTCTAACCACCCACTGAACAGTACTTTTTTCATTTTGTCTTTAAAGTTTGCATTTGTGAGGAAAGTCTCCTTTGTGAGATTTTTTATAACTGAAAAAAATTTTTATGGGAGAAACAGGAAAACAGAATGAAAAGAACTGATATTTATATTAAAAAGTGGTTCAGAAAAACACTTAGAGAAAGTAAACTGTTGAGAAAAAGCAGGATGGTCATGGTCTTTTTCTTTTTACTTTACCCCCAATTCTCTGGAAGCAAGTTAAGAATAGAGGGTCAAAGGCAGTGTCTGTATCTTGTGAGGGGAGACATATGTTAAGCTGCACACAAGGCACTGAGGGCTGAGACAGAGTTCCTATTATCAGGCAGAGCAGAGAGATCTAAGTGCTACAGCAATGTTATAAACACAATACGACTAGAAAAATGGAAGGGCAAGTAAGTGGGTCTGGGGAACAAAGAAAGAAATCGGTTTAGAAGCTGCATTGTGAAGGACAAGTAGGTCATTCAGGCAATGAGACAGCACGTATAAGGACTCAGAGGCGTGAAAGACCGCGTAGAACACTGGATCCCTGAAATTCTTGGTCACTGCTATATATCCAGAACTTACGACAGTGCGCGCTACTTAATAGGTTCCAATTCTAAAATCAAAGATAAAAGGCAGTGTGTAAGCTTTTGATGATTGTTCCTAATTCTTCCTATGAAGAACTCCCTATAATGATATCTGACAACTTCTTTACCATGGAATACCACAACAGTCTTGTCCCACATATCAACCCCTACTTCTAGGAATGGCCAAGCTGTTGTCATCAACAGTATCAAGACAGTACCATGAGGAGCCAAACCTTACCTGTCTTCACCGCCACCCTCCCTCGGTTAACCTGGAGAGTAGCTTTAATATCCTTCCCTATTGAGATGAAAAAAGTATCAGTTCCTTTCCTACCAGTTCCAATCCAAGAGGAAATCTGACCCTCAAGGTGTAGTGACTTCAAGTTACTAAAACAGGTCTAACTGCCGAGAACGTTGCATGCCTTCATTCATACCACTTTGTTCCCCCCTCCCCAAAAAGCATTCATCAGCTTGCCTTACTTAAGTATAAGGGCCAGATATGTTCTCTCAACTCTCACAGTACAGCTTTGAAGGTGGGCTTGCTGATGATTAAATGATAGAGCCACTTAGTAAATCATATTCTAAATTTTAAAGACAATTTGAGGGGGTGGCCTCTACAGAGATGTTTATAAAGTAGCCCCTAAATACAGCACTACATTCTAGACCAGAGGCTCCTGTCATCATGTCTAGAATAAACCTGTCCTGATAAACTAATTCAGGAAAGGACTCACAGGGTAGCTTTCAAGGTGAAAGTACTGAACTCTTGTCTGATCCATTTATGAGTTGGTGTGATCACTCACCTAGAGCTAGACATCCTGAAATGTGAAGTCAAGTGGTCCTTAGGAAGCAACACTACAAACAAAGCTAGTGAAGGTGATGGAATTCCAGCCGAGCTATTTCAAGTCCTAAATATGATGCTGTTAAAGTGCTGTATTCAATATGCCAACAAATTTGGAAAACTCGGCAGTGGCCACAGGACTGGAAAAGGTCAGTTTTCATTCCAATCCCAAAGAAAGGCAACACTAAATAATGCTCAAACTACCATACAATTGCACTCATCTCACATGATAGCAAAATAATGCTCAAAATTCTCTAAGCCAGGTTTCAACAGTACATGAACTGAGAACTTCAAGATGTTCAAGCTGGATTAGAAAAGGTAGAGGAACCAGAGATCAAATTGCTGGATGACAGATAAAGCAAGAGAGTTCCAGATAAACATCTACTTCTGCTTTACTGACGATGCCAAAGCCTTTGACAGTGTGGATCACAACAAATTGGAAAATTCTTCGAGATGGGAATACCAGACCACCTTACCTGCCTCCTGAGTAATCTGTAGGCAGGTCAAGAGGCAAGTTAGAACCAGACATGGAACAACAGACTGGTTCCAAATTGGGAAAGGAGTATCTCAAGGCTATATACTGTCACTCTGATTATTCAACTTATATGCAGAGTGCATCATGCTAAATGCAGGGCTGGATGAAACACAGCTGAAATCAAGACTGCTGGGAGAAATATCAATAACCTCAGATATGCAGATGACACCACCCTCATGGCAGAAAGTGAAGAACTAAAGAGCCTCTTGATGAAAGTGAAATAGTGAAAAAGTTGGCTTAAAACTCCACGTTTAAAAAACAGATCATGGCATCCAGTCCCATCACTTCATGGCAAATAGATGGTAGAACAAAGGAACTACTGACACATTTTCTTTTGGGGGGCTCCAAAATGACTGCAGCTGGTGACCGCAGCCATGAATTTAAAAGATGCTTGCTTCTTAGAAAAAAGGCTATGAAAAGCCTAGACTGCATATTTAAAGCAGAGACATTACTTTGGTGACAAAGGTCAGTCTAGTCAAAGCTATGGTTTTTCTAGTAGTCATGTATGGATGTGAGAACTGGACCATTAAGAAAGCTGAATGCCAAAGAATTGATGTTTCTGAACTGTGGTGTTGGAGAAGACTTTTGAGAATCCCTTGGACAGCAGAGAGATCCAACCAGTCAATCCTAAAGGAAATCAGTCCTGAATATTCATTGGTAGGACTGACCTTGAAGCTGAAACTCTAATATTTTGGCCACCTGATGCGAAGACACGACTCAATGTAAAAGACCCTAATGCTGGGAAAGATTGAAATCAGGAGATGGGAACGAGAGGACGAGATGGTTGGATGGCATCACTGACTCAATGGACACCAGTCTGAACAAACTCCGGGAGATGGTGAAGGACAGGGCAGCCTGGTGTGCTGCAGTCCATCGGGTCGCAAAGAGTAGGACACGACGGAACGACTGAAAAACAATTTATGTAAGGATAAAGGATAACAGAGAAAGAACACACGTAATAATGAACGAACAGTCCTCAGAACTACGTGGTAAATGATGAAAAAGAAACGACTCATGATATTTTGAAGAAGCAGTCACAAAAATACTTCGCCGGAAAGAGGAATGAGAGGAGAACTTCCACAGCTTTTTAATAAACCAGGGTTTATTAATCTCACACCTATGGTTCGGGGCCCAGGCACTAAGAAAGGGGCCTGCGGCCCCGAACCAAGGACTCGAGAGGCTCCAAGTGATCCGCGCCCAAAACACACCTCACACGAAAGGAAAGGGTACCCGCGCTGGTGCTGGATTTCACAGTAAAAGCCAACGCGGAGAGACAGTTCCAGGAACCTCCCCTGTCCGCGCAGGCACTCTCCATCCCACCGCGCAGTCCCCATCCCACTCGCTGGGGCTCTTCCGCCCGACCGACACTCACAGTCCGAACTCGCGGGCCACCGCGCGGCGGGAGACCCAAGCGCACCCGAAAACCGCCCACGGCCGTACCAGCGAGCCCGCACCTACTCCTGGGCCCCCTTCATTTCCTACCCGGCCTGGCAACCTGGAACCCCAACTCCAACTCGCTGCCTGCAGCGAGTCTACGGACTTCGGTAATTACCTGGAGCTCCACCGCGCCGCCATTACACCGGAAGCACGTCACTTCCCTTTCCCGGGCCCCGCAGTAGGAAGAAGGCGGAACGTGAAATACATACTAACCTGACGCTAAACTGACTCTGATACGTTATTGTATTAACTTATTTTAAACATTGTTTTGTAATACCAGATTCAGAGCCGTCGATCCGGCCACACTTTTCCCTTCCCAAGACAGCGACAAAAGAAACACAAACTACAAAACCCATAATCCACCGCCAATGCGGGCGGAAATGACGCGCTCAGTTGTAGGCTGAGAAGGCAGCAATGCACGACGGGAATTATAGTTCTTCTGGATAAGGAGCATAGAGTTCGCTCTGGAAGCTCACGGGCAACCTTAGTTCTGTCTTAAGATTTTTTAAAGTTTACTGTAAACTTAATTCTCTGCAGTTGACAAAAAAGGAGACCTTAGTGTAGCCACTTTTCTGTGAAAATCTTAAGGAAACAAGACACCTTTTTAGACTTTTTACAATAGTTAAACCAAGAACCAAAACAAAAATGTTACCAACTGTAACAAATGTTAAGTGCCTACCAGGTTACAAGATTGCAAGCCTAAGTCAATAGGAAAATATTGGACCACCAACAGAGTGAAGTAATGAGGAAGAAATTAATTTTGCAGATAAGATGATGCCTCTATTTTAGGTAAAGGTACCAACCAGCTGGCGAGACACAGGAGAAAATTTTCGGACTGACTTGGAAATAGAAGTCTGAGGTGATCAGTAGAAGCATTTTCTTAATCTTGACTTTTCAAAAGTTACAAAACATAAATGTTAAACTACTTGTTACTGTTTTGGAAACTTCAGTTCAGTCAGTCCTGTCCGACTCGTTTTGACCCCAAGGACTGTGGCTCGCCAGGCCTCTCTGTCCACCTCCAACTCCGGGAGTTTACTCAAACTCATGTCCACTGAATCGGTGATGCCATCCAACCATCTTATCCTCTGTCGTCCCCTTCTCCTCCCACCTTCAGTTTTTCCCAAGATCAGGGTCTTTTCCAATGAGTCAGTTCTTCGCATCAGGGGGCCAAAGTATTGGAGTTTCAGCTTCAATATCAGTCTTTCCAATGAACACTCAGGGCTGATTTCCTTTAGGATGGACTGCTTGGATCTCCTTGCAGTCCAAGGGATTCTCAAGAGTCTTCTCCAACACCACACTTCAATTCTGTGGCGCTCAGCTCTTTTTATAGTCCAACTCTTATACCCATACGTGACTATTGGAAACACCATAGCCTTGACTAGATGACATCTGCTTTTTAATATGCTGTCTAGGTTGGTCATAACTTTGCTTCCAAGGAGTAAGTGTCTTATAATTTCATGGCTGCAATCACCATCTGCAGTGACTTTAGAGCCACCAAAAATAAAGTCAACCACTGTTTCCACTGTTTCCCCATCTAATTGCCATGAAGTGATGGGACTGGATGTCATGATCTTAGTTTTCTGAATGTTGAGCTTTAAGCCAACTTTTTCACTCTCCTCTTTCACTTTCGTTAAGAGGCTTTTGAGTTCCTCTTCACTTTCTGCCATAAGGGTGGTGTCATCTGCATATCTGAGGTTACTGATATTTCTCCCGGCAATCTTGATTCCAGCTTGTGCTTCTTCCAGCCCAGCGTTTCTCATGATGTACTCTGCATATAAGTTAAATAAGCAGGGTAACAATATACAGCCTTGACATACTCCTTTTCCTATTTGGAACCAGTCTGTTGTTCCATGTCCAGTTCTAACTGTTGCTTCCTGACCTGCATACAGATTTCTCAAGAGGCAGGTCAGCTGGTCTGGTATTCCCATCTCTTTCAGGATTTTCCACAGTTTATTGTGATCTACACAGCCAAAGGCGTTGGCATAGTCAATAAAGCAGAAATAGATGTTTTTCTGGAATTCTTTTGCTTTTTTAATGATCCAGTGGATGCTGGCAATTTGATCTCTGGTTCCTCTGCCTTTTCTAAAACCAGCTTGAATATCTGGAAGTTCACGGTTCACGTATTGCTGAAGCCTGCCTTGGAGATTTTTGAGCATTACTTTACTAGCGTGTGAGATGAGGGCAATTGTGCGGTAGTTTGAGCATTATTTGGCATTGCCTTTCTTAGGGATTGGAATGAAAACTGACCTTTTCCAGTCCTGTGGCCACTGCTGAGTTTTCCAAAATCTGCTGATGTATTGAGTGAAGCACTTTCACAGCATCATCTTTGGGGATTTGAAATAGCTCAACTGGAATTCCATCACCTCCACTAGCTTTGTTCGTAGTGATGCTTTCTAAGGCCCATTGACTTCACATTCCAGGACATCTGGCTCTAGGTGAGTAATCACACCATCATGATTATCTGGGTCGTGAAGATCTTTTTTGTACAGTTCTTCTGTGTATTCTTGCCACCTCTTCTTAATATCTTCTGCTTCTGTTAGGTCCATACCATTTCTGTCCTTTATTGAGCCCATCTTTGCATAAAATCTTCCCTTGATATCTCTGATTTTCTTGAAGAGATCTCTAGTCTTTCCCATTCTATTATTTTTCTCTATTTCTTTGCACTGATCACTGAGAAAGGCTTTCTTATCTCTCCTTGCTATTCTTTGGAACTCTGCATTCAAATGGATATAGCTTTCCTTTTCTCCTTTGCTTTTCGCTTCTCTTCTTTTCACAGCTATTTGTAAGGCCTCCTCAGACAGCCATTTTGCTTTTTTACATTTTTTTTTTTTGAGGGGGGAGGCGAGGGTGGGGGGAACTTACCTTTCTTATAACAACTGTATCTTAAAAAAACAAACAAACAAACAAAAAACTGTATCTTAAGTTCCTCAACCATGTATAAGCCAGGCCTGGTTTCTCCAAGACTGAACTATTATAATTTTAAAGGTCTGGTAGTCCTCAAGCCTTTCTAGAAATACAAAAGTAAAATGATTATGGATGAAGACACAGGAGCAGAACAGCTTATGTTTAAATCACAAATCAATTGATATACTCATGGATGATTGCCCTTAGGCAGGTTACTTCGCACTGTGGGACCATTTCCTGATCAGTTAGATTGGAACGAAAATAGTCCCCACCCCCTAGAATAGTTTTAAGGATAGTATTAATTGATACCTTTGATGCATTTGTGATAATTCCTACTATATAATAGTATTATCTATCCTTTTTTATATTTAAGATATTCGGCATAGTTTAAGGTACATTTTCGCGAAGGTACATTTTGATGTCTTAAAATATTTAAGTGGATAGATTTCAGTTCTACTAATATGTGGTATAGGAGATGAATGGTAAACATTTGTATCCATATCTGAAAAAAGCACAATACCACCCCTACAATTATTGATCAAAATAGGAAAGAACCAAGGGGAGCTGAATGGAACTGGGAAAGACTAGGTTTATCATTTGTGTCCTCAAGGAAGCAAACAGTGATAGAATTAAGAATGTAAAAAAAAAAAAAAAGGTAAAAGGAGAAAACTATCAATAGATGGGATAGAGGTAAGTCAGAGCAAAGATGAAGAGTCCTTCCTTGGAATAAAAATGGCAAGGCCTTTGCAGCACAGTCTTGCTTAGTCTTTGGCTGGAGTCTCCCCAAGAAGCCTGTGACCTCAACTCAAAATCTGAGGCTGTCATTCAGCCACATTTTTTGTAAAGAGGCAAAAGGCCTTTTATTGAAGAGATATCTGAGCAGCACATTTCTGCATTTGTCACATTCCACCCCTTGCATGTAGATTCACTCTCCATACACATTCACAGAACTGTTTTCTTCCTGAACAGAAACTTCAAAGACAGAAATTTGTGGGACAAACTATAGTTTCCATCTTTGCAGTTGGTCTGTGCAGGAGCCATAACTGAACTCATTACTTAATTCTCTTCACTATTTATTCGAAATTTTCCTCTCTTTTATCTACCACCTCCGCTGGTCTCGATAATTAAATTGCTAACGTGAAAACCTTAAGTGCTGAGAAACTTGAGCCTCGGGTAACAATCCCTTTCTCAGGCAGATGTTGTTGTTCTTGTCCATTTACAGTCACTGTTGGGCAAAGTAGAGGTTCCCAAGTGGGTCACCTTGAAAAGTGAAAGTGAAGTCACTCAGTCGTGTCACCTTGGTATCACACATATTCTTACTTGCCCCAATTGAAGCCTACTTACTGCTGTTGATCAGAATTAGCTTCTTCTGCCAGGGTGTTGACTCTTCTTCCTGCCTACTTGTCCCTGAACTCAAAAAGGCCAAAGTTCCCAGACAGCAGATGAAGCTTAGTTCAGTGGGACCTTTGCTCTGCCCCCTAGCAGGAAGACGCCACCTCTGGTGACTAGGACTTCTAATTCCACAAATTTAAAACTACAGAAATGGGAAACACTATGTCCATTAGTGGATAATTGGGAGGATGATAAATGGGGCTCTTCCTGTTTTAATCCATTGCTTTCTGGCCCCATGTATTGTTTCTTTTTGGGACCCTGAGCCATATCAAGGTCTACTGCATCCTACGGGACAGCATCTCATCTTTCCAGACTATTGTCTCTTAGCAACCACTTGAACTTCACTCTCAGCAGGCCATTCAGTGTTTTATTAGGCCACCAGCTTCTGGGATATGCAGCATGTGGTGCAACCAGTGGAGCCGTGGTCACAGGCACCCTCCTACACCAAATGTAATACTTCATCTGATGATGAATTGTGACTGGGTCTCCAGAATTTATGACATAGTATGTTCAGCAAGATATATTTCACTTTGTACCAGTAAGTATCTCAGTGAGGTTCCCCAGTGGCTCAGTGGGTAAAGAATCTGCGTGCAATGAAGGAGACAACAGGAGATGCAAGGGTTGCAAAAAGTTGAACACGACAGAGTGACTAAGCACAGTGCAAGTGTCATGGTCAAGTACTCCCTCTTTAGCACAGCATCCCAGGACCTATTTTTCAAAAGTTGTGCAAACTTGATCCAGAACCCCAGAAACCTGAACCATGATTTTCCTACTAAGGTTCCTATAAACTTCATAGTGCATCTTTTCTGGAAACTGACAATTCTAATGCCATAGGATCTGCCAATTCCTTTAGTCAAATTTAGGCTACTTGCACTAGAACTCATAAGAACTCACTAGCCCTTTCTTGTGCCAAGTTGCACCAGGTATTATGAGCCAGGAATGTAGTCCGAGGTCTGGAGTACCTTGTTTACAGAACCCAAAGCAGCCTCTTAGGTCTTGTGCTTTCTTCTTTATTGTAGGGGATGCAAGAGATGTTAGTTTGTGTTTTACTTTGAAAAGGATGTTCTAGCACTTCTCAGAATACTGCACTCTTAAAACCTCTAATAAATAAGAGGTTTAAATAAATAAGGACAAGGCCCTGATTCTTCATAGGGTTCATTTCCTACTCTCTATAGCACAAACCTCCAGCACACTAGCCACCTCTCGCTCAGTCTGTTATATCAGCATGATTTCATTGTTAAAATGGATCTTAAGGACCTTATCCAGAATCTCCAGATGACCTAGATCTCTTTGGACTGTATATGAAAAAGGAGAGTTAATAGAGCTAGACTGTCAATACATGTGATTGTCAGTTTATTTCATGTGGACGTTAATAATTAGCAATTTCATATGGACAATTATTTCTAGTTGTCTTTCTTGATCAAGGTAGAAAAGAAAGCCTTCTCCAAATCAGTGGCCATATACCATGTGAAAGTGAAAGTCTCTCAACTGTGTCTCTGTTCGAGCCTATGGACTATAAAGTCCGTGGAATTCTCCAGGCCAGAAAACTGGAGTGGGTAGCCTTTCCCTTCTCCAGGGGATCCTCCCAACCCAGAGATCAAACCCAGGTCTCCTGCATTGCAGGCGAATTCTTCACCAGCTGAGCCACAAGGGAAGCCCACATACCCTGTGAAGTCTACCTAATTATCCTGCTTTAGCAGTACTACTATGCTTGGCATGGCAGTTGCAACCGGGGCTGCTACTTGGTTGAACTTATGGTAGTCTACAGTTATTCTGCTAGTTCATCTGGTTTCTGAAGGTGCCAGATTGTCAAGTGAAATGGAGATGTGATGGAAGCTATTATGCCTGTATCTTTTATTGCCACCATACCCTAGCATTGTGATTTATTGTTTTAGATTTACTCTCTTGGACAGAAGAGGCAGTTTTGAAGACTTATACTTGACTTTTCCCAAATATGATAGCTCTTACTCCACAGGTCAAGAACAATATATGAAAATTACTCCAAAGTATATAATTGGGGTTGAAGAGACATGATGTTGCTTCAAATCTTCAGGTATCAGTGTTAACTCTCACTTGTATCTAATAGTCCTCAAAATATATGGGTATTCCCTTTACCTGTGTACAGTTATTCAAATAAGTGCAAGTGAGTCCCTTTGAGAAAAGGAGGTCAAAGGAGTCTCTACAATATATACCTGATATGGTATTGCAGGGTGCTTCTTCATGAGACCCAGCTAAGTCTTCCACCAGTGGTTTGAAAACTGGTACAGGTACAGGAACTTGGCAAGAAAGTGTGACTGTTTATTGGGACAACCACCCTCAGCCTCCTGCTCATCCATTCCTTCTTTTAATCATGTATGTGATCAACACTTGCATTGGCTGCCCAAATATTTTGCCCCTCGTGGTGGTGGTTTTTTGCTAAATTGTGTCTGACTGTTTTGACCGCCTGGACTGTAGCCCACCAGGGTCCTCTATCCATGAGATTTCCCAAGCAAGAATACTGGACTGGGTTTCCATTTCCTTCTCTAGGGGATCTTCCCAACCCAGAAATTGAACCTGCCATCTCAAACCCATGTCTCCTGCATTGCAGCCAGATTCTTTACCACTGAGTCACCAGGGAAGCCCATATTTTGCCCTTACTATCACCATATTCTATTAACCATATTCACAATTCCCTCTTGGCTGCTTTCTTTACATTCTTGTCACTATAATTATGACTTCCTAGCTTCTGAGGGTTAAGTGTTGCTCATCCTCTATTGCTTCAGGGCCCCATTATCCTCACTGCTACTAATTAACCAAGTTCCATGGAAGACTCTCCTATAGGCAACCCTGCACTGTAAATAGAAGTCAGCTTCGGATGTCTTTCTTTGTAATGCTGGTGTCTCTCTTACTAGCACAGTCCTGTTGGCCTTTCAGAATGATGTGTCCTCTGGGTCCTCCTGTGCAAAATGATTTTCTGGTAGGTTTTCTGGCTTCACATAATATATTCACTCCAGCATTTCCACTTCCCTGATTTTTTTATGTCTTTTCTCCAGAGTCAGCTCCGGCAGGTCAGGCATTTCCTTTTCTCTTCATGAGCCATTACTTTCTCCAGCTGTCTGGGAGTCATCCTAGCCGCACATTTGCTTCACCCATTCAGAATAGAGTGTGTAATTCTGTATTTCAAGAGGATGTCCCAGAGTCCACAAACTCTCCCCATCTAGTATTATATCCCAGTGCTCTCTACCAGTGAAAAGTTTTAGCTCTCACACTGCCATATTGTGCCAAGTACTAATTGTTCCCATATACCACCTGGAATGGCCTCTTTTTTTTTTTTTGCCAATCAGGAAGTGAGAGGTCTGGTTTCAAAATCTCAACTTACCACTTGCTTTTTTGGGTCCTTCCTGCTACTAATGTGCCAGTTGGGTCCTCTAAGAAGTGGAAAGGAGAATAAAAGGGGTGTTGGGGGAGTAACACCTGTGAAAAGAAAGAGCAGGAAAAAAGACTGAACAGAAGAGTCAACAGATCACAATACAGATCTGACAAAGTCTCTGAAAGCCCAACAGTAAGATCCAAAGTGAAGATTAGCTCTTAGAAGAGTGTTGCATTGGGTGAAAGTCTAGGCCTTTATAGCACATTTTGCTTGGTCATTGGCTGAGACCACCCAAAGAAGGGCATGACGTGAGCTCAAAAGCTGAGGCCAAACCCGAAGGAGTTAATAGCTAGAGGCCAGTTTGTTTGGTGTGTTCTGTATTTCTTAATTAGCTCACCGCTATTGTAAAAACTGGGGCTTCCCAGGTGGCTTGGTGGTAAAGAATCTGCCTACCAAAACAGGAGATGCAGGAGGAAATGGAAACCTATTCCAGTATTCTTGCTTAAAAAACCCCTTGGACAGAGGGGCCTGGTGGGCTACAGTCCAGGGGTTGCAGAGTTGGACACACCTGAGCAACTGAGCACAGCACTGTAAGTACTGCATTGGAAGAACTGACAGATCAGAAGAGGGCTCATCCTTCCCTGGGTTAAGTTCATACAAGAATTTCAGAGATTGTAAGGAAAAACCTGGAAATTTGTCATTGCCCTCACATCCATAATAGATTCATGGGAAACATTGACTAAACTCATATGAAATATCTAATAGAGAATTTTCTCTCTCTTTCGTTTTGATGTTATTGGTACTATAGTGAATTCAGTCTCATTATTAAACAAGTTTCTGCTTCTCTCTGAAGTTTGCCTGAAACTCTGTTTTAGACAACAGGCTAGTGATTATGTCATTAACAAATAGTAATCTCAGTGAAAAGCATTGCACTAAGTAGTCTGAACTACGGGTATTTCAAAGAAGAGTCTTGGGCACACTCTTCCAAGGTAAAATGGCTTAGGAAACTTTTGGACTGTACCAGTGTACCAAGTCAGGATTCCCAGGACTCTTTTCTGTCCAAAAGCAGACATATTTCATCAAAGCTAACTACTTGATCCAAGGCCCAACAAAATACGAGTTATTTCAGAAGACTTAATAAATTATTGAGGGAAATATTAATTTAGTAATTAATTCACAATATTTTGGCATTATTTTAGCATTGTATTTTTTGTAGATATATGAAAGAGCCATTTCCTTTTCTTCTGAAACCATTTCAAATCTTCAGTGTAGTAAACTCTGCCTTTGGGATTTGATTCCTACTGATACATAAGCATTGAGAAAGAGATATTTTTACTGAGGCTCCTTACTTTCAATTTTTCTTTTTTTTTTCAGTAAAAGTATTTCCTCCTTTTTACCTGAGTATAATTGGGCAAGTCAGCTGTGCAACCATGTCATACTTGAAGTGTTACGTTTGAGAATAATTCTCATTTAATTGTGAGTCGGGGTTAACTTTACCAGGTTAAAGTTACCAGGGTTAACTTTAAAAGCAGTGAAGGCCAACCAGCTGAGTAATAAACATTGCCATGGAGACCAGAGGACCTGGGGACACTGTACTGATCTGAGGACCTTTGCTAGTCCCTTTTTCGGTAAAGCCCAGATGCCATCTTGGAGAGGAGGGTTGGGAAGGGATAGATCTAGCATGTTAAAAAAGTAAGTAAAAAGTTTTAGTCACTCAGTCATGTCCAACTGTTTGTGACTACATGGATTGTAGTCCTCTGGGCTCCTCTGTCCATGGGATTCTCCAGGCAAGAATACTGAAATGGGTTGCCATGCCCTCCTCCAGGGGATCTTCCTGACCCAGGGATCAAACTCTGGTCCCCTGCATTGCAGGCAAATCCTTTACTGTCTGAGTCACCAGGGAAGGTTTACCTAAGTACCTGAGCATACTTAGGTTGCTTTTTTTTTGTTTTAGGGGAGTGGGAAGTACTAACCTTCAAGAGGGTGTTTAGAACTATGTAAGGGCAGTGAGGGTTGTCATCATGCTAATGAAAGCTACTGGCATTTTATGGAGGTGGAGGTGAGGAGGGGCAGGGGTGCTAAATGTCTGCAGAGCTCTAGGAAGCACTATCTCCTTAGCACACCACTTGAATCATCATGAGAAACACAGAAATGGGGGTGTTTAAATCCATCTGTTTGGGTTTACAGAAGTGTCTTAATAGTTTTTTGGGTTTTTTTTTGTTGTTGTTGTTTCCCCACACAACCCAGTGGGGAGGACCCTTGAGGAAGGTAAGATTAGTTTAAATCAAATAAAGAATTACTTTTTCTTCCCCTAACCAGTCTGTAATGTGATTGGTCCTGTTACAGCTATCCTTAAAAACAGTTAATCTAAATGCAAAGTAATTATAGCAATATTTTGAAAAGCTAGGAGTACAGATTCTTGGCAGGAACAAAAGAGATTCTTTAATTGATTTTCTTTAAGATATGTTTTTGTCCAGAATGCCTGATTCTCAGATGATCCTGTTAGTCACACTGGAAAGCCAAAGCTTTGACCGACTGTTGTGTGACTCAATTCATATCATATTTTGAACATTTTAAAAAGCTGCCTGTGCTTATGTAACCCACATGTAATAACTTAAAAGTGCTCTTGGAACTATTTCTGACAGTTTCTATGAAAACATTTTAATTGTGGTGGCCAACAGCTTTTAACTGCCATTGGGGATGTTTTGATATGGGAAGTGGGGAGGAACAGAAACCCACTGAAGAAGAGGGTTTGCCCAAGAGGGTTTGCCCACCCCCTCCACCTGTGTTTTTTTTTCCTGACGATGTTTCCAGAAAGCTGTCCTTTTCAGACAAATATTCAAGTTTCCAGAAGTTACATAGTGGCTTTTTCTGTAAAGGAAAGCAGAGGCAGGAGAAAACCATTTACAGGAGAAAGTGGAGATGAAAAGAAAAATGGGGTCTAATAGCAAAGAAAAGCAAAAAAGAAGCACAGAAGCACTAAAAAAACGGAAAGTAGAGAACACAGAGAATAAATGAAATGTAACAAGAGCAGGTATTTCTGAGTCATAATCCAACAGGAGGGATGGATAATGACCTAGTGGTACAAGCGAGCAGACAGGAACTCTTCCTTTAGTGCAAGAGAAGGAGATGGTTTGTGCTGTCTTCTGGAACCTCAGCACTACCTGGGCCATTGGGAAGCAGGAGGGAGAGCGCTGAGCTTGGTTGCAAATGCTGGCCTTTGAGAGGAGAGGCTGAGGGAATGGTCCCAAGTACCAGGGAGCAGTAGAACACACTGGCTGGACCACGATGCCCAGAGCCAGCCTGTCTCAGTTTAAATTTACCACATATATAATTTGTCACATAACAAATACTCTAAAGCCAATGCTTAAAACTGCATTTATTATCTCACATTTTCTGGGAGTCAGGACTCAAGTCCAGCTTAGCCTTGTCCCAGGGTTCAGGGTCCCTTACAAGGCTGCAGTCAAGGTGCTAGCTGGGGCTGCAGTCATCTCAGAGCCCACTGAGAGAAGATGCACTTCCACGATTCCTCACATGGCTGTTGGCAGCCTCAGGTCCTTGCTGCCCATTATGGAGACATTAGTTCCTTGCCACTGATGTGGGCCTCTCCACTGGGCAGCTCACAGTATGACTGTTGGCTTCCATCAGGGCACAGTCTAATCTTGAAGGTGACATCTCATCATCTTGTCTATCGCTTTTGCTAAAATCAAGTCACTAGGATATGGAATGATGGTGTGAAGACCAGAAGGTCATCTGAGAAGCTTGTTTATCATACCCACTAAGTAACCCAATCTGCCTTCACATTCCTTCACTCTAAAATGAGGATGAATAATAGCATTTACAACATTAAACAATAAAATAAAGACTTTTTTTGGTACATATTGTTTGAGGACAAACTAAAATAATCTATGTAAAATGCCAAACATGGTGCCTTACACACTTACTTTTGAAATAGTGACCATTTTTTTTCCTCCCAGGGAATTTCCCTTCCTTTTCTCCCATACAAGAGAAAGTTTCCTTTGCTTATTCTTCAGGAGAGATATATGGCTGAATGGGAAGTTGAAGGCCTGCTGGTCTTCCCAGTTTGGTTTCCAAAAGCCTAGAACCTCTTGGAACAGAAAGTTTAGGAATGGATATCAAATAAATGGGGAAATCACTAGGGAAAGAGCAGGTCCTGGGAAGGAATAGTGGATCCAGTGCTGAGCTTTTCCCTTCTTCATTCAGGCACCACATATTAGAAATATCTTTGTTTGCTATTTCTTTTGAATAAGCAATTTGATGAGAATTAAAGACATTTGAGTAAGCAATTCAGTGAAGGAAAATGACCAGACTACATTATGCAGAGGGAAGATCTCTACAGTCTTATTGAATCCTGGAGCTTGTGTTCTGTAATCCTTGGATTAAGTAAAATGATAGGATCTTGAAAAAGCAATAAAGGGGATTTCACCTCCTAGAGTTTAGGTTTAGATTTAGTTAGTATTTAATATCATTTGGTAGTATTTTAGAAATTGTGTATCTGAAATCAGCAAATTAGTTAACATTGTCTTTGAATACTATTAGGATTCTATCATACGATCAAAGCTGTGCTAAGAAAATTGCTGACTGGATGGCTTAAAAGTCAATGATCAACATATTGAGACATTTAGAGATAAAAAGAAATGAAGGACATTTCTCATATTTATGTGTTTGATCAGTAAATAGGAAATATTACCAAGCACAGGTCATAAGAAGAAGTATATGAGGAATATGAAGTTTATGAAATATGTTCTCTACTTTCAAACTTTCTATCTAGTTAAGAGCTTTTGTCAAAGCTGATTTTTTAAAATCTAAGTAAGAGCCTCTGCAAACAGCCTTACATACAGTGTCTTTTATCAGGTTTCCCATCTGACTTTCGAAAATCTCCAGGGAACAGGTCATTGATCCACAAACCTGTCACAAGAGATAGGATATTATAGTGCTTAAGGTGACTGGCCCTGAAGCAAAAGTGACTGCCAGGATTTGTACCTTGGCTCTGCCACTTAGTAGCTGTTTGATCTTGATCAAGTTACTTAAGAATCTCTGTATCTCAGTTTTCCTACCCATAAAGCAGTGATAATATGACTCATGTCATATGGTTATCATGAAAACAAAAAGAGATAATCCACAAAAATACTTAGAACATGTTAGTTCAGGTGTGTCTGGCTCAATAAACATGAGCATATTTTTACTATTAATAGCTGATTGTTGATTATGTTTTTCCTTGAAATAACTGCTTCAGGATTTTCTGCTCACCGGCTATTGTCATCTGACAAGCACTTCATCTAGCTGCTATTTTTTTCCCCTTCTAGTTATGCCCCAAAGACATTAGGCATGGCTCCTAATCTTTAATTGCTCAAAGCACAGCTGTGGCATTTTGTAAAACTTTACTAATGCATACATGAATAGCATTATCTAAAGGAAAACCTAAGACAAAACATTAGGTGCCGTTTCTCCTGGAATCCATTAGTCATGACCTTCCAAAGGGGCTCCATGGCAGGTCAACTCTGTCCTTTACTCTGACTTGATATCATGATCTGAAGCTTGACTCATATTCTCCAGGTGGATATCCCCTGCCCCCTGTCCTTCTTCTCAGGGTCCAGGGCCCACACGCCACTTTATCTCTGCTGCGTCGCTTCAGTCGTGTCCAATCGTGTCTGACTCTTGGCGATTCCATGGACTGTAGCCTACCAGGCTCCTCCATCCATGGGATTTTCCAGGCAACAGTACTGGAGTGGGGTGCCATTGCTTTATCTCTAGCTGTCTCAAAAGAAAGCAAAAACCATCTACACCATCATAATCTGTTCAGAGAGAACACATGCCCACAAAAAAAATAAAATAAAATAGAGTTGATCCTTCTCGTTGTCTTGAGTATGTCCCTTCTCATTTTCTCCTTTGCTTTGTAAAACCCCAAGTCTATAAAAATGCATGTAACCGAAGACCTGCCTTTTCCCAAATACACATTTTCTGCTACCCCTAGAACAAAAGGCACAAATTTCAATATGATTTCACCTACACCAAACTTCATCCAAAAAAAACCTGTTTAGAATTCCACAATTCCCGAATTAATGTTTTCAGGAAAGGGAAAAATATTGAATCAAAATGATCAGGTTGTTAGGGTGGGCAACTGTAGCTCATTTCTGCTGGAGACCCTTTAATAAACTGTATACAGTGTTGTCCAACAGAAATGTAATGCAAACCACATATGTAATTTTAAATTTTCTAATAAGTAAAGTTTTAAAAATTAGGTAAAATTAATTTCAATGTTATATTTTACTTAGCAAAATATGCCCCAAATATTATAATTATAATTATATAAGCAATAAATACATTAATGAGATAGTGTATCTTTTTTTCATACTATGATTTTGAAGTCCAGTGCGTATTTTACATGTGAGTTGCATATCTGTTTGGAACAGCTACTTTCAAGTGGTCAAGTTACCTTTGCTAGTAATCATATTGGACTGCATGGAGAACATACCTCAGAATTGCCCCTAACAGGACAGTGGCCCTTCATGCTCTTGCAGCCAGAGAAAGTGTTCAGGTAAAGAATTCTATGCTGAAGAACCATTAGGGCAACTGTCCATCAAGCTGCAGGTGACCTCTGCAGAGGCTACGGGAGAATCAAACCCAGGTCTCACACATTGCAGGTGGATTCTTTACTGTCTGAGCCGCCAGGGAAGTCCAAGGATACTGGAGTAGGTAGCCTATCCTTCTGCAGGGGAATTCCTAACCCAGGAATTGAACTGGGGTCTCCTGCATTGCAGGTGCATTCTGTACCAGCTGAGCTACCAGGGAAGACCACAGTGCTGACTACAACCACCTAAAGCAGTAGCTGGTACCATTCCATTCCCGAGCTAAAAAAAATGACCAACTAGTTATGAAATTAGGGTATTGTACTAGGAAAATACTAAACAAATGTTCCTTTTTTCTATTCAAAAGAGATTCTTCTCTTGTGAATATGAAATTATGTCTCATTTGTTTTTTTTCCCCCTATACCTTCCATTGATATTTCCTCCATTTCAAGCCTGCAGTTATTAATAGATAGAGACCACTCTTGCCTCAGGGAAGATTTGTGATAAGTCTGAAAATAGAAACGACTTACTCCCAGCCTTCCCTGGCTTTTGTCTTCTGAAGTCAGGCACCTCTGGAGGGGGGTATATTGTAGCGGAGGGGAAGAAAGACTCATTTGGTGAGAGAGACTAACAGAGCTGGGTAAGTCTACAAGTAGGGGGAACTTGGACCTCATTCAATGGTAGTACCTTAGCATGGGGTGAGGGGCGGTAAAATGGAAAAAAATAACTACCCAAGGTGGTGGGACCCCAGAAAAACTTTAGCTGAAATTTCTTTGACTTGAAGCCTGGCATGGAAGTGGTGGTCATTGTAAGTCATGTACCAATGGGCATCTTGGCAGTGATCAGTGTGGACCAAAGATTTAATGGGGCCTCCCTGGAGAAACACTCTGGGTGAGACTCTTCCACTTTTGCAGGGCCCAGAGTTCTAGAAAATTTGCAGGGTGTTTTTTGTTTTTTGGGGGGTTGATTTCTTAAAAGTGTCAGCATTATCTCTAAAGAGTTTTCAGTTGATTTTCTGGAAGAATGGGCAGACTTTTTTTTAAATTTCAGATTTCATGAAATGAGCACAAAATTTTCACTTTTCACACTGTAGGATTGTGTTTATGTATCTGTTTTTTCTGGCTTCCTGAAAAAACAAAGAACATTTATATCTTAAATAGTTGATTTTCTTCTTACATGCACATATTTATGATCATGCATTCCAAAAATAAGAATTAAACCTTGAGACAGTAGCCAAAAAATGGCATATGTATTTTAAGCAAATTGAGTGAATATTTTAGTAGAAACATCCTCATTTTTGCTGCTATTTATAGATTCTGAAATTTTATTTTAGTTTAATTTTAAGTAAATATACTTTGAAGCTTACAGAAAAATTATAAGAATAGCACAATGAATTTTATACCTTTAAGCAAGATTTCCTGAATTTAATGTTTTACCACATCTGCTTTATCATTTTCTCTCTTTCTCTCTCTTTGTCTCTGTCTCTCGTCTTCTCCCTCCATTCCCCTCCCACATACACTCTCATATACACACACATACATACAAGTTTGTAAGGAAGTTGTAAAAATGTCTCTTTACCTTTAAACATTTTAGTACTTATTTTCTAAAAACAAAGACATTCTCTTACATAACCACAACACAGTTAAAATCAGGAAATTATTATTGACAGAATACTGTGACCTAATCTACAGACCTTATGCAAATTTTGCCAGTTTACCAGTCCTCAGTGGCAAGATGAAATCCTAGATCACACATGGCTTTCAGTTGTCATGTCTCTTTCGTTTCCTTTACTCTGAAACAGTTCCTCAATTTTTTTGTTGTTTGGTCTTTTATTACGCCAACATTTTTGAAGCGTATGGGTCAGTTATTTTGTAGAATGCTCTTTGATTTGGATTTGTCTGATGTTTTGTTCTGATTAGATTCAAATCATACGAGCATATTTGGTAGGAATATCACAAAAGTGGTGATGTGCTGTTTTCTCAAGGTACCTTTTCAGGAGACACAAGATGTCAATTTCATTGAGAAAGTCTTATGAAATAAATATCAGCTGAACTCAGCAGTCTACTCAGGGATCCAGTTGGTTTATGTTATGGTATAAGTATATTTTTATATTGTCATTAGTTGATAAAAAGCAATTCATGCAGTGACACTTTGAGTAGCAACCTTACAGTGTACATTTGTTGACTATATTCCCGGTGTTCATTTCTCAAATTGTCCCCTTCACAACAGCCTTTAATCTTCACTTTAAGGTTGCACCTCAACCTGGGGAAATCAACTTCAGCCCCTCCCTCTACCAGAGCAGCATGTGATCAATGTTAAGCCAATAAAAGCATTGCATCTCTCTGGATTCAGTATTGTTTCAGGATGGGATGTGACCAAAACAGTCTAATTACAGTGGGATCTGGGGACTTTTGATGGAAATACTGGGGTAAGGATTCTGTTTCGTTCTGGGAATGTGAAATCTGGAACTGCTGGAGCCATTGTTTCTATAGGGGCCAATCTGAGACCAGAGCTGGCTGGTGGAGGAAGCAGTGGAACAAACTGAAGGGAACAGATGCACTATTGACTTTATAAATGTCTAGATTAAGCCCGACCTGACATTTACTTTTGAGCTATGTAGCTGCAGTTCTAAACCAAGATTTGAACCATCCACTGTGGTACAAGAAACAGATGATATTGTCATTAGGTTGTAAGAGATGATATTGTTAGTAGGCTATGACTATGGCATTTAGTCCCTAAAGCCAAGGGTGATAAACATTTTGTGAGATAAAGAATAGTTGATAATAATAATAATGAGGAATTGTCCCAGCCAAAATGCCAATAGCAGTGCCATCTCTCCAACTGAGAAACATTTTTAGTTTTTAGGTTTGGATAGAAATGTTCACTTATTTTGAACTGAAGATATTCTGCCTTGAAGGGGTACTATTAAGGGGTATGCACGGGTACCTCTGATCAGTGTGTCTATAACTACATCTGTTTTGAGTGTCAGGGCTCATTCCTTCCTAGCCATTAAATGTTTTTCATATTACTCTTGCTACTTGACCCAGAATTCTCTGCACTAAGTCTGCTATGTCTGGAGTGAGCCTTACTGCTGAGCTTCATCTCATCTCCTAATTGTATCTGCAAAGTGCACATGAGGAGACTTCTATCTTGATTTTTTGGTTTTGTATTCTAGCTTCTCTTCTTTCTGCATTGAACTCTATCCCCTTGGCTGGGAATCCTAGGCTCTTCCTAAGCCGACAAGGCAATACCTTCTTCCCAGAAACTGAAGTCCACTTACCAACAGGAAGCCAATAATTGGAGAACTGTTTTGACCAGGCCTCTCATGAGTACTGCATTTTGCCTGTCTCTCAAAAATGTTCACAGAAGACATTGCTGTAGCTATGCCAAACCACCAGCAGAGCTCCCTTGGGTAATGATGCCATCCTTGACTCACTGAGAGCTTGTCAACTCCTCTGAGTACTGGGATTTGGCCTCAAGCAGGAGGGCTGGCATCAACAACTCAGAGTACATGAGTCTGAGAAAACTCTGGGAGATAGTGAAGGACAGGGAAGCCTGGTGTTCTGCAGTCCATGGGGTTGCAGGGAGTTGGACACGAATTAGCGACTGAACAACAGGAGAGCTACCTCCCACCAGGAAGCCCAGCCCAGCAGCACATTTTATTCCTTTTCAGTTCAATTTCATCCTGCTTCTTCCATCTCTGTTCCACCATGCCTCATGTCTAAACCTCAAGGGTGATGACCAGTTTCTTGAGGAATTAACTAGGGCTTTCCACCTGCTCTAAGCCATACTCATCCTTCCTCAGAGAGAAGAGAAGCAGAGAGATTCTTGAGTGGTAAGGGATAGTGATAGTATATTAAACTATAGAATGGAGATTAAGATAGTTATCCAGGTAGAGAAATTTTTACTCAAAAACTGAGAGAAAAAAAAGAAATGATGCTTACTTGGTTGCCTATTACTACAATGAGCTTCTTATGTTACTTTTGTCACTGAATGAAGGGTTGCTCAATATTTGGTAAGGAAGGATTGCTTTTAGTCTAAATTTTTTTCAACTTTATTGAGGTATAATTGACAAAATTATAAGATGTTTCAGTTCAGTTCAGTCGCTCAGTCGTGTCCAACTCCCCGCGACCCCGTGAATCGCAGCATGCCAGGCCTCCCTGTCCATCACCAACTCCTGGAGTTCACTCAGACTCACATCCATCGAGTCAGTGATGCCATCCAGCCATCTCATCCTCTGTCATCTCCTTCTCCTCCTGCCCCCAATCCCTCCGAGCATCAGAGTCTTTTCCAATGAGTCAACTCTTTGCATGAGGTGGCCAAAGTACTGGAGTTTCAGCTGTAGCATCATTCCTTCCAAAGAAATCCCAGGGCTGATCTCCTTCAGAATGGACTGGTTGGATCTCCTTGCAGTCCAAGGGACTCTCAAGAGTCTTCTCCAACACCACAGTTCAAAAGCATCAATTCTTCGGTGCTCAGCCTTCTTCACAGTCCAATTCTCATATCCATACATGACCACAGGAAAAACCATAGCCTTGACTAGACGGACCTTTGTTGGCAAAGTAAAGTCTCTGCTTTTGAATATGCTATCTAGGTTGGTCATAACTTTCCTTCCAAGGAGTAAGCGTCTTTTAATTTCATGGCTGCAGTCACCATCTGCAGTGATTTTGGAGCCCAGAAAAATAAAGTTTGCCACTGTTTCCACTGTTTCCCCATCTATTTCCCATGAAGTGATGGGACCGGATGCCATGATCTTCGTTTTCTGAATGTTGAGCTTTAAGCCAACTTTTTCACTCTCCTCTTTCACTTTCATTAAGAGGCTTTTGAGTTCCTCTTCACTTTCTGCCCTAAGGGTGGTGTCATCTGCATATCTGAGGTTACTGATATTTCTCCCAGCAATCTTGATTCCAGCTTGTGCTTCTTCCAGTCCAGCGTTTCTCATGATGTACTCTGCATAGAAGTTAAATAAGCAGAGTGACAATATACAGTCTTGACGTACTCCTTTTCCTATTTGGAACCAGTCATGTTTAGCATATACTATTTGATAATTTGATATAAATATACACTTATCAAAGGATTTCTCCCATCAAATTTATTAACATAACCATCACCTCATTTTTTTTGATGATATCATTTAAATTATACTCTCATAGAAAATTTCAGTTGTATACTGTAGTGTGAAACATAGGCACCATTTTTCACTTTAGAACCTCAGATTTTGTTTGTTTGTTTAGTACCTCAGGTTTTATTCACCTTGTAACTCAAAGTTTGTACTTTTTGCCAACCTCTATTTCTTCCATTTCTTCCAATAGTACCCCTTTAAGGGGTACTATTCAACTTTTCTACTTTGTTTTGATAACTTTTTTTTTTTAATTTTCACTTGTAAGTGAAACTATGTCTTTCTCTGCAATGTTTCACTTAGTATAATGCCCTTCAGGTTCATCTATGTTATTGCAAGTGACAGGATCTACTTTTAAGGCTATATAATATTCTATTGTATACCTATGCCACATTTTCCTTATCCATTCATCTGTCAATGGGTAGTTTGGTTGTTTCCATAACTTGGCTATTGTAAATAATGCTGTAATGAACACTGGAATAAAGCTTTTTGAGATAATTTTTTTTTTTTTTCCTTTGGGTGTATACCCAAGGATGGAATTACTGGGTCATATGGTGATTCTGTTTTTAGCTTATTCAGGAAACCCCACACTGTTCCCACAGTGGCAATATTTTCCCACCAACAATGTACAAGGTTTCCCTTTTTATCATATCCCTAGTTGCATTTGTTATCTCTTATCTTTTTCATAATAGCCACCCTGACAAGTATGAAATAATAGCTCACTGCGGTTTTTATTTGCATTTCCCTAATGATTAGTGATGTTCAGCACAATTTCATGTACCTGTTGGGCATTTGTATGTGTTTTTTGAAAAACAAATGTCTGTTCAGGTCACTTTTAAATTGTTTGTTTGTTTGTTTATTTATTTTGCTGTTAGGTTGTATGACTTCCTTGTATATTTTGGATATCAATTATTTATCAGGTATATGGTTTATAGATATTTTCTTCCATCTCATGCTGCTGCTACTGCTAAGTCGCTTCAGTCGTGTCCGACTCTGTGCGACCCCATAGACGGCAGCCCACCAGGCTCCCGTCCCTGGGATTCTCCAGGCAAGAACAATGGAGTGGGTTGCCATTTCCTTCTCCAACGCATGAAAGTGAAAAGTGAAAGTGAAGTCGCTCAATCGTGTCCAACTCTTATCGACCCCATGGACTGCAGCCTACCAGGCTCCTCTGCTCATGGGATTTTCCAGGCAAGAGTACTGGAGTGGGTCGCCAGTGCCTTCTCCGTCCATCCCATAGATTGCCTTTTAATTGGTTAATGGTCTCCTTTGCTGGGCAGAAGTTTTTAGTTTCATGTAGTCTCATTAGCTTATTTTTCCTTTTGTCACCTTTGCTTTTGGTGTCAAATCCAAAAAACCTTTGCCAAGTGCAAAGTCAAGGAGTGTATCTCAACTTTCTCTCCTAGAAGCTTTACAATTTAGGTCTTACCTGTTTTGAGTTGATTTTGGAGTATGTATGTAAGAGAGGGGTCCACTTTATCATTTGCATGTGGCAGTCCAGTTTACCAAACACCTTTTATTGAAGAAAATATCTTTTTCTCCATTGTATATTCTTGGTTTTCTCCTAAATTGCTAAGTCGTTTCAGTCATGTCCGACTCTGTGCGACCCCATAGACGGCAGCCCACCAGGCTCCGCCATCCCTGGGATTCTCCAGGCAAGAACACTGGAGTGGGTTGCCATTTCCTTTTCCAATGCATGAAAGTGAAAAGTGAAAGTGAAGTCGCTCAGTCGTGTCCGACTCTTAGTGACCCCATGGACTGCAGCCTACCAGGCTCCTCCGTCCATGGGATTTTCCAGGCAAGAGTACTGGAGTGCGTTGCCATTGCCTTCTCCATTCTCCTAAATTAATTGACCATATATGTGACATTTATTTTTAGATTCCCTGTTCTGTTCCATTGATCTACGTGTTGGTTTTTATGCCAGTACCATCCTGTTTTGATTACTACAGTTTCATAATATAGTTTGAAATCAGTAAGTGTGATGCTGGAGGCATTTTTTTTTTCCCAAAGGTATTTTGTCTACTCAGGGATTTTTGTGGTTCTAAAACAAATTTTACGATTTTTTTTTCTACTGCTATGAAAAAATGTCATTAACATTTTTATAGGGATTGCATTGATCCTCTGGATTGCTTTGGGTAATATCAACATTTTAACACTCTTAATCCTTCCAATCAGAGACATAAAATATCTTTCCAATTTTGTATGATTTCTTCAATATCTTTCATCAAAGTCTTAGAGTTTTTGGTGTATAGATCTTTTACCTCCTTAGTTAAATTTGTTCCTAAATATTTTACTCTTTTTGATGCTATTATTAATGGGATTTAAAAAAAATTTCTCTTTTTGATAGTTCGTTATTGGTGTACAGAAAAAAACATTTTTATATTGATTTTGTAGCCTGAAATTTTATTGAGTTTTTAAATTTTCTCTGGAGTCTTTGGGATTTTCTATACATAATATGATATTGGAGAAGGCAATGGCACCCTACTCCAGTACTCTTGCCTGGAAAATCCCATGGACGGAGGAGCCTGGCAGGCTGCAGTCCGTGGGGTCACTGGGAGTTGGACACGACTGGGCAACTTCATTTTTATTTTTCATTTTCATGCATTGGAGAAGGAAATGGCAACCCACTCCAGGGTTCTTGCCTGGAGAATCCCAGGGACGGGGGAGCCTGGTGGGCTGCCATCTATGGGGTCGCAGAGAGTCAGACACGACTGAAGCGACTTAGCAGCAGTAGCAGCAATATGATATCATCTGCAAATAGAGATAATTTTATATCTTCCTTTCCAATTTGTTTTTGTTTTTTCTTGCTTAAATTGTTCTGGCTAGTACTTCCACTACTGTTGAATAAAAATGGTGGAAGTGGACATCCTTGTTTTTTTCCTGATCTTAGAGGAAAAGCTTTCAGCCTTTCTCTGTTGAATATAATGTTAACTGTGGGCTTGTCATATAGGCTTTTATCATACTGACATATGATCCCTCTGCTGCTGCTGCTAAGTCACTTCAGTCGTGTCCAACTCTGTGCGAAGCCACAGACGGCAGCCCACCAGGCTCCTCAGTCCTTGGGATTCTCAAGGCAAGAATACTGGAGTATGATCCCTCTATATCCAGTTTATTGAGAATTTTTATCAGAAAAGTATTTGAATTTTATCAAATGAGTTTTCTGCATTTATTGAGATAATTGCATATATATCCAAGGAGACAAGGGGTAGTTCTGTGCCCATTAAGAACTATTTCTTTGTTTGCTAGTGCGGAACTTGTGAATATAAGCTCCACTGGCTATGAGAGCCAAGCAATCTGGAGGCATGTCTCCCTGGTGGCAGATGCAAAAGCTTGGGTTTCTTATGTATATATAAGCTCTTTCCAGGGCCATACTAGCAACTTGGTTTTATTGTCAGAGCAGAATGGAGGGAGAAGGCTAGAGATGTCTGCCAGTTTCCTCAGTCTCTGAGGATGATGCAGCCAAGCCTAAGATCTGTACTAAAGTTAGAAGCCTGACTCGCAGGCATCTGCTTTTAAGTTATGTGAGTAAATCCCTTTCAGGGAAAGACGGGAGATGAGCTGAGTTACTTCTTTTTCAATCCGGATGTCTTTTATTTATTTATTTTTTGCCTAATCATCTGGGCTTAAACCTCTACTATAATCTTGAATGTTCTAGAAGTTGTGAAAGAGGCCGTTTTTGTCTAATTCCTGATCTTAGGGGGAAAGATCTAGTCTTTTACCATTATGTGAAATGGCACAAGCTGAATGATCTTCACTGATAAGGTCTGACTGTCTCAACAGTTATACATTTATTTTTGTGAAGATTATTTGGGACCGAAACCTCTGGATTTCCAGTAATCTAATTTCCAGTGGTCAAACATTGTTGGGAGAGCTGAATTCTGGCTGCCAAAACAAGAGAGGTAGAAAGTTGTTTTAGCTCATCTAAAAAACTAAAATAGGGAGAAATTTAATTTGTGAACTGGGGGTACAAAGAGAGGCTGATTTCTTGCTTAGGTATTCCGTGTGAAAGCAACAAAATAAGAAAGGAGTAAAAAATAGTTACAGAACAATGTAATTTATTGTTAGAGAAAAAATTGGGTAATTCACTCAAAAACCTTATTTGCTTCCATCAAACTCGCATAATTTCTAGTCACTATTGCTGTAATTAGATTCTCAAGAGATACAATAATGAAGACAGTTATGGTTGAATGCAACCTTTATTCCTAGCCAGAGCTTCCATCTGAAATCTTCTCCCACTTTTCTCCCAGGATGAGAGATATAGGTGTCTCTTTTATGAGAATCCTTTAAAATTACCACAAGAACTGAGTCTTGGCATCCAGAGTAGTCTTCTCTGTCTTTGGGGTAGAACCCTGGTCCCCTTAGCTAATAATCGAGGTACCCTGAAATAAAAGGCTGGATCGCCAAAAGTTTCCCAAAAGAGAAGAAAACAATGCAAGATGTAATATTATTTTTCTATGATCCTTTAATTTCATCCATAAAATGTTCTATCTGTTTATACTGACAAAAAACAGGTGAATTCAAAGGATCATTTTGTGGTGGCCTTACTGTTTACTCTTATCATGGCATCATGCCTTGACTCATGACAGAAGCTTTGAGGCATTTGAAGTAGGGATACTGCTGAAGACTGCTTTGACACTAATTCTCGCAAAGGCGTGTGCTTAGTCGCTTAGTCGTGTCGGACTCTTTGTGACCCCATGGACCATAGCCCACCAGGCTCCTTTGTCCATGGAATTTTCCAGGCAAGAATCCTGGAGTGGTTGCCATTTTCTACTCCAAATTCTTGCAAATCATTTTGTGAAAAAATAATGTGAATTTTATGAATTTACTTTTAATATATTAATACTTAATAATGTAACCAGATCTAATAACTAATGATATCTAATGGACTTTAACTTCTTAGTAATAAACAGTTTTTAAAGCTAAAAGAATGTACTAAGAGTAGAATATATGACAAGCTAAGCTTTGATTAGAAGCTAGTGTAAAGTAAGGACCTCATTAATGAGGCCCTGCTTGGGGTGGGCTGGTCAGAGGAGGACACTGCGTGGGAGTACCCAGCCCACCGGGAGACACTGAGGGCAATTTGAGTGCTGAGGAGCCTTCATAAGAGACAGAGTGCAGAGTGAAAAATGATATTTGGAGGGTGCCAAAGAAAACTTTCACTTTTTCATAAATTTGCCTACAGCTAAGTCTGCCCTGTTGACATCAAACTGGGCATCACCAATTTCTGAATCTTAAAACATATAAAAGTCAAAATGTTATGTATTAGCTAATTAATTTTTAAATAACACCATTTATTATTTTGGGACACTTTCTCAGATTGCATCAACCTATTACAGCAAGAAATGGTGAGCATTTATCACTTTTAATGATCCAAATGAGCACTCCCTGTACTTCCTATACCGGTCCACAGAGTTATTCAGAATAAGTGCTTGGGAATGAGATATTCTAAGGAACCCTCACTTTAAGTTGTTCATAGAACATCTTGGTTTGAGAAATAAGCCTTTAGAAATGTGGGATCTTTATAAAACAATTTCAGTGCCAATTATTATAAAACAATAATTCCTGGAGGTAGTATATTTTGGGGGCTTTAAGTGCATCAAAGAAGTGATATTGATCATGGAGGTAAACATAATCCTTAGAGCTCTATTCCTGAAGCCCCAAACTCTAACTGGATCAGGTTGTCATATATCTGAAGGCCCCAAAGAGTGAAAGACCAGGCTCCTGAGCATTGCCCCCAAAGTCTGAACTTACATTAAGACTGAAGGAGTTAAATATGATCACAGGAAATATATGTGGAAATGTAGTACTGTATGTGTATATGATTTGGAAGCAAGGAGGGAAGAAAAATGCAAAAAATTCCAGGTCTTGCATGACTTCAGAGCTTGAATGTTTTTTTTAAATCAAGTTAGAGCCATATCTTCAACCTATATTTCTCACATGCCCTTTGAGTCACTTGGGATCATGCCTAGGACATCAAGAACAAGTCATGGCAAATTTTCAACCACTGTACATGATTGTCCTTCATTCCTATTTCCCCATACCCAAGATCAGAGGGTTATTTTTGTGCTACATTAAGATGAAGGATTGAGCCTGAGCTTTCCTCCATCTCCCACCCTCAGACTTCCCATTGTCGTTCTTGATTTTGTTCCTCCAGGGGCAGTAAAGAGAGACCTGATTCACCTGGCTTGATTTATAATCCTTTGTTTCTCCTTCTCCTTGTAAAGGTCAAATGGAGGGGATAGAACTTGGGTTCTCTTTAAAAATCATACCTTTTTCCCTCTCTCAACCCCCTTTTCCCTCCCAGTCCCCACAGTGATGGCAATGTTGAATACTGGAAGATTTGATTTTGGCACTGATCCATAGATGGTCTTTCCCTTCTTAGACTAAGAAGGCATCAAGACAAGCTCAGCAAGGCCACATCTCTATTACCATAGAAACTGGGAGGAGAAAACTGTTTCAGAAATTGAAACAGCAATTTTGGGGTGATATATTTTCCCTGAATTATGATTTCAGCAAGTCACAGTAGTCTTATGCTTTACAGGTGAGAAAATTGGAGTCTTGGCCAGGTTAAGAGACGTGCTTGAGGTCTCAAAATGGCACAGCTCAGGCTTCCTGACTGGATTAGTTCGCTTTCCACTATGCCATGGCTGCTACTTAGCAGTTTATTATTTCATGCCTTATTTATTTTTTCAAAAGGTTGTGACTAAGAGAATTTCCCCACCATAATTTATGAAGTTAGCTTGATTCAGGTTAAATATATGAAGTCTTGGAAACATTTCTCAACAGAAAAAGAAAAAAGAAAGAAAAAAAAAAGTGTAGATTAAGTATTATATATCAAAGACTATTTAGAGTATTCAATAGATGCCACATGGTTGTTTTTATTAAATATAGGTTCAACTTAAAGATCTATAGGGATTTACTAAAAGAAAGGTGCTGTCTATCATTGGATTAGAAAAGAGCACTCCCACAAATACGCAGTGAAATTTTGTATTCAGTTTATTTTGATCTTATCTTGGTTTGTCAAGTATAATACCTAAATGAACCACTTCCAGTAAATGCCTTGCAAAGAGTCACTCAGTTGTGTCCGACTCTCTGTGACCCCATGGACTATAGCCTACCACGCTCCTCCATCCATGAGATTTTCCAGGCAAGAATACTGGAGTGGGTTGCCATTTCCTTCTCCAGAGGATCTTCCCAGCCCAGGGAAGGAACCCAGGTCTTCTGCATTGTAGGCAGATGCTTTACCATCTGAGCCACCAGGGAAGCCTTTCAAAGAGTAGAGTGTAACAAATGAAGGTGATGATTTAAAAAGTCCTCAGTGAGGTGGTTTTTGTACATGGCACCTGTGTATTTTGCCTCTCTTTACTCCTACAACTCACTTCTGCCTTCACTTACAGTTGCTTTCCGGAGAAGCAGAACCAATAAATATTCCCACTAATTGGGTTGTGTGTATCACTTTCTTTACTCTCTTACCAACACTGTACCACCAATTCCTTTACAAAATTTTGCCACCCTAATAAGGCAAAATAAAATCTTATTTCAATTTGTGGCTTTCCAATTACTAACAGTGTGAGTTTATTTCTTGATAATAGTAATAATAGCCAATACTTATGAAGTATATATACCATGGTAATTATTTGCTTAATCGCTTAAGTGAATTCTCTTCTGTGCTCCTAACAGTATCCCTGTGAGGTATGTTATCTGATTATATTTACAGATGAAACTAAGGCATAGATTGGTGACTTGCCCAAGGTCACATCTAGGAATAACAGTCTAGACTTAAATGTAGGTAACCTTAGTCTAGAGCCCCATGCTCTTTAGGGCTATGGGTTAAGCTGTCTTTTTTCCATATGTTTATTGTCCATTTTCACCTCTTCTTATGTGAGTAATCTACACATTTCTTTTTGTTTCTTTTATTTACATAGCTACTTGATGCAATTTTATTTAATTTAAATCAGATTGATGTTTCTTGCTTGTTTCTACTGACTTGGACTTGCAGCAGATCAAAAGACCAACTTGTAGTAGATCAACAGGAATAGCTTTAATGACTCAGAAATTCTCAGGCCTATGAAAGTATTATGTAACAAAATATTACTAACTATTTAATACATTTCATGCTTTGATAATGGAGAAATTTCTAGGTCTTCATTCTCAACATCCCCAATTAGTAATTTAGAAAATAATTATGATATTTAAAAAATGAATATTTAGTGGCAAGCCCTTCTTAAAACATTCTTAAATTAAGAACTTAAAAAACCCAACTATTTTTTTTCCAAGAAGATGTCATTGCTGAGAATATTTCAATCTCTGAGAATATTGCACAACTTTAATTGGCAAAAACCATTTGTACCAACCAAGTTAAACATCGTAAGAGAGACTTCCAAGCAGAATTGTCAATGAGTGATGCTGACTTCTTTTTCTGTGTTGAAATAGTGAAGGTCACAGGTTCCAGTTAATATGATTTTGTTGTTTTACAAAAATGAATGCTAGAGACCAACTTCTACCCTCTCTTTCTCTTCTTTTTTTCTAGATTCATTTGTTTATTGGTTAGCAGAGTTTGCCTTTTAGCTAATCATTTTTTTTTTTAAAGAACACAGAAAAGTTCTCCTCTTGATTTCAGTAACATAAACCAACCAGAAATCACACACACACACACACACACACACACACACACACACACAACCTTGTATTTGAAACCAAGTGAGTATTTAAAATACTTTCTCAGTTGTTTGAGTCTAGTATTACATGACACTGATATTATGCTACAAAGGCAGGAAGTAGGATGAAACAATCATTAAAATAGTGGCTAACAATGGATATTTCTTTGGGAGTTCTTAGTTCACATCACTGCTATGATATTTACAGAGTAACCTCCATGGATACAGGTGATATACCATGGAGTTGCTTGGCTGACATTTGGCCCCAACAGGTGATGGATCTCCCTTTCATCAGAATGATCATGCAGACATGGTTCCCTGGCCTCAGGCTGCACCCTTCCTTTTATCTATTCCAGCCTAGGATCTTCTCACCAGTGTGCTTCCTTTACTCTTGCTTCCTCAAAACCTTCTAATCCATTGCTCACTCTTTCACCATCTTTTAATACAGATTCTTTGGGAATAGGAGGGTAAAGATTGAAGAGAGGTGGAGAGAGTAAGGCTATACCCTTCAGAGGCAGCTGCTCTTCTCCTTCCTACCCTTGTCATCTCTCAGCTTCAGGGCTTATCTCAGATTGTTTGAATATTTCCCACCATTTCCCCAAACATACCCCTTCTTTTGTTCAGCTTCCTACCAAAAGACTGTGCCCCATAGGCTCTTATGAAATGCTTCAGAGTTCTTTTGAATACAGTGCAAATTTTACTACATAAATCTGTCTCTATCACTTATATCATCTTTATCTTTTCTTTTTTCTAAAATTTATTTTATTGAAGTATAGTTGCTTTAAAATGTTGTATTAATTTCTGCTGTACAGCAAAGTGATTCAGCTATGTGCGCACACGCACACACTTTTTTCTCATATTCTTGATCCAACCAGTCCATTCTAGAGGAGATCAGTCCTGGGTGTTCATTGGAAGGACTGATGCTAATGCTGAAACTCCAATACTTTGTCCACCTCATTCGAAGAGTTGACTCATTGGAAAAGACCCTGATGCTGGGAGGGATTGGGGGCAAGAGGAGAAGGGGACAACAGAGGATGAGATGGCTGGATGGCATCATCGACTCGATGGATGTGAGTCTGAGCGAACTCTGGGAGTTGGTGATGGACAGGGAGGCCTGGCGTGCTGTGATTCATGGGGTCGCAGAGTCAGACACGACTGAGTGACTGAACTGACTGACTGACTTTTTTACTGTGGTTTATAACAGGATGTTGAATAGAGTTCCCTGTGCGATATAGTAGGACCTTGTTTATCCATTCTATATATAATATTTTGCAACTGCTGATCCCAAACTCTCAATGCATTCCTCCCCCACCCCCACCCTGGCAACCACAAGTCTGTCCCCATGTCTGTGAGTCTGTTTCTGTTTCATAGATCAGTTCATTTCTGTCATGTTTGAGACTCTGCATGTAAGTGACATCATATGCGATTTGTCTTTATCTCTCTGACTTCGTGTTTCAATGTTTCAGCTTTTCCTTTACATTGGAAGGCTTTCGGATGGAATCTTTCGTCTCACTCTTGCCACCACTCCTTGTTACTAAATGCACACACTTTCAGTTATTCATATGGCTACTCAAGCTTGAAGTCACTTATGATCCTGATTACAATTCCATAGCTGGAAATGGAGTATGCAGAGGTGTGTTCTTACTTCTCCCCAGGACTTAGGGCCTTCTTAGGGCCTTTTATGGCCAGGTCTTGGGTTGCTCTGAAGCTCTGTAATGGTTTTGTTTATTTGTTTTGTTTTTAATTTTTTTAAACTTCTCTTTTAAAGCTAGCCCTGTAGACTTGCCTTCCCCACCACTGTTTACCTTCTTTCACACATAAGCCTCCATTCTGCTCTGTACTGACAGTGTTCATGCTGAAATACTGAACAGTTCCCTACAGCAATATAAATGTATGTGTATATATTCTTTGTTCTCTTGACAAATCAATAACAACAAAATAGAGCAAAATTCTGATACATGTATCCATATACCCTTGACTTTGGTAATTTTTCTCTCCAGCAACAATAGCTCAATTGAGAAGAAATTCATTTGTTGAAAGTTATTGTTTTAAATTTAATTTAAATGAAAAGATAATATTTATTAATTAGGAACCAGATACATATGGCTTATCTTAATGCATAGCCAATAATTTTTGATACAATGAGATAGTGAAGTATTGTTGTAAGGAATTTCAAACCTTGACCTCATTCTTGTAACTGGCAATGAAATCCATTTTCTTTTTACTGCTGGTTTTTACTGGTAGGTTCTGTGGGTAGTTTGACTCTCTTGCTATAAAGAATCAAAAACTGAAAGAAAAAAAAAGAACTTAGAAAAGTTTAAAAAGAACTTTCTTCTTTCTTTGTAATTTCCCTGCAGAATCAACCAAGCAGGGAGCTGTCTTAACTTCATCTCCAGGGAGGAGTGGGGAAGAGCTGGACACAGTGTGAAGAAAAATGTCAGATAAAAATATATCAACAGGTTTTTTATTTGAGGTGAAAATGAAATCTAATGGAAAAATAGTGTATTTTTTAATACCTGTGAGTGGTGTCCTATAATGGGGTCTTTACCACTGCACCACCTGTGCAGCCATAGTAAGAATTGTAAGAAGCCAACAGAAAGAACTGAAAAATGGTCAAGACAGTAAATTTTACATTATTGTCTTCTACTGCAATAAGAAAATAGCGGAAGAAAAAAAAGGAATCAGTAAAAAAAAAAAAGTGCAACAAGCCAGGAATTGTGATTTGATAAGAGAGTTTTAATTTCATAAGATCATAAAGTCAGTATGAGAGGATATTCAAATAAAGAAGCTAATTAGTATGTGTTTAAGTTCTTCAATGTCAACTGTGAATAAGTTTGGATTTTACCCCTTTAGACCATGATAGCTTAATTAAAACAGCAGGAAGAGTCAAGCAAAGGAAAAAAACCATAGAACTTGTGGCAGAGAATATTCTTGGAAACTGACACCCTCCACTGGCATCCTGTGCAATCTGAACAAATGTTTTAATTGGATGAAAATCAATTAAATATCCATTAACAAGTTGTCTTAGAATGTTGTATCATTAAGTAATAGAAGTTGCTGATTTTACTTAACCCCAAGTGGGATATGTGAGGAAGAAATTGGAGTAAAGAGGACATTTTGTAATGCTGTAGCTGACTTGTAAAACTGCTCTGAAGTAGTTATAATTCTGTCTGGTTCATTCATTGTACTTTTCAGGATTTCAGTGACACTCATCAGTAGGGGGCAGAAAGAAACTAAAACTATGAGGGACCAGAACAGGAAGAATGGGCTGCTCTTCTGCATGGTGGATATTAAACTTCTGGGCTATGGATCCTTTGAAACTTTGAAGAACATTCATTTGCATATATCCAAAGCTATCTATACATGAAACTAGTGTTGAGGGTTCATAGACTGTCAGAACCTCATCCATGTGTTACCCAGAGTTCTATGGACATGGAGATAAGGGCCTTGTCTCTAAGGTTTTCCTTCAAGTTGGGTAATTAGCAGTAATGCCCAGAATCAACTTTGGCCTGATGGTGGCCGTCTGGAGGATGGTAGGTAGAAGTAAGGTAATTTAGACAAGACTGACACGCAAAGCCAGGGGTAACAAGTTCTCCAGATCATCACATTACTCCAAATCAGACTCCAGACTACAACTGAGACTACAGGAGAGAGGGCTCCATCTTTCCATATATGAGCAGTTTCAAATAATTAACAAGGATCATAATCCTTATTAAACAAAACAGCCATAATTTCAGACTAGAGTACTGAACAAGAAATTGAGGCATATCTGGAGAAGACTCTTGATAGTCCCTTGGATAACAAGGAGATCAAACTAGTCAATTTTAAAGCAAATCAACCCTGAATATTCATTGGAAGGATTGATGCTGAAGTTGAAGCTCCAATACTTTGGTCACTTGATGCGAAGAGCTGACTCATTGGAAAAGACCTGGATGCTGTGAAAGATTGAGGGCTGCAGGAGAAGGGGGCGACAGAGGATGAGATGGTTAGATGGCATCATTAATTCAGTGGACATGAGTTTGAGCAAACTCTAGGAGATAATGAAGGACAAGGAAGCCTAGTGTACTGCAGTTTAACGTGCTACAAAGACTCAGCAACTGAACAACAACTTCTAGCCTGGGCTAGCTATCCCAGTAGGGGTTTGGAGAGTATATGCTACTCGGAGGGCCTACTGGAGCTAAGAGCTCATGCTTGCCAAACACCATACCTTTAGCATCAGACTAAATTTATAACCATCAAGGAGATTCTTTTTTGTAGTTAATACCCTGGCTATAACTGTCTTAGAAACTTCTGAACACAAACTTGTGTATAAAGAGACTGTAGTTAGGTATGGCTAAAAATGTGGAGAGTTATCTGTGCCTGTACATTTTATTTCTGGACATGGATTTGGACAGAAGTATGTAGAAGGTATGGCAGTAGCAGTTACCCTTTATACAGTGGAGAAGGAAATGGCAACCCTTTATTCAGAAGACCACACAAAAGCCTCTTCATATAGAAACGATACCTGAAGCACTGCTGTTCTCCTTCAGTGAAGGGCAGATTAGAACTCATTATGCTGTTTCCTAGTGGACTTTCTGTGTCAACCCAGTTCTTAAGCATTATTTTATTTTCTCCCTTCTAAATCAGTAACTGAGGTTCTGCTTTAAGGAGAACATACTTATTATTTGGTATTTCTTCCTCCCTCTAAATAGTTTGCATCATCAGACTCATTCCCCTGAGCACAGTCTGACTCAGTGTGTCATCTGGCCTATTCACACCTGCCACATTTCAGCCCTGCTCTGTCATGCATAAAAATCCAAGCAACATGCTGGTTAAATGGAGCCATGCTGACAGTTTCCGTTCATTCAAATAACGTCTGTGGGATTTGCATGGATTAACATTCAGAGGACAGAATTCTAATTCTTATTCAAATAAAGAGATAGGATTGGTTTATTGAGGCTGAGCACCAAAGAATTAATGCTTTCAAATTGTGGTAATGGAGAAGACTCTTGAGAGTCCCTCAGATAGCAAGAAGATCAAACCAGTCAATCCTAAAAGAAATCAACCTTGAATATTCACTCAAAGGACTGATGCTGAAGCTCCAATACTTTGGCTACCTGATGTGAAGAGCTGACTCATTGGAAAAGACTGATGCTGGGAAAGATTGAGGGCAAGAGAAGAAGGGGCGACAGAGGATGAGATGGTTGGATGACATCACCGACTCAATGGACATGAGTTTGAGCAAACTCAGTGAGTTCGTGAAAGACAGGGAAGCCTGGTGTGCTGCAGTTCATGGGGTTGCAAAAAGTTAGACATGACTTGGTGACTGAGCAACAACAGTTTTAACCGTGAGCAGGCGCTAGAGAAGATTCACATCTCATTGGAATGAATCAGTGACTTATTTTACCAAAGGCTTTCCATCTAACCTGCCATATGTTCAGGCCAGGGTCCTGGTACCTTTATAAGGAAAACATCCCTGGACATGCAAATTATACTGTTTCTTATTATTGGAAAATAATGAAAAACTTCAGTAAGTGTCTCCTCTGCTCTCTGCACTGGAAAAATCTCTTTGAAAGTTGCTGTTTGCCCAAATTCATCCACATAGCTGCTTCATTCCTCAAGAGATGTAAAAGATTATGTAGGTTAGAATGACAGACATCCTTCAGGGATTAATTCTGGTCAGTCAGATAACTATTAGGTGCTCTGTGACTTGAATGAGACTGAGGAGGATGATGGGAGGAGTGGTGGGGAATTGGGATATCCAACACAGGGGTTCCTATAGATTCTGTCTATTGTGGGAGCTGATGCCCTTATCTCCATGTTGGAGTCCTAATGCTTTGCAACGAGCTGCCCATCAGCAAGTATAGACTTAAGGACAGTTTATAGAACACAAATTGTAAGGAAGACGGCTTATGTAAGCTTCTTATTTGTGTATCATAGGCCAGGTTACCTTAAAGAGTAAAGAATTGCCCTTTTATTGTTGTAAATGCTGAATCATAAATATAAGCCTGGACATAGCACTGGAATCTAGAGTTTCTTGAACTCTTTTCTCAGGTCATCACTAGAACACATTGGAAGGTAGAGTAGATTTAGTGTCTGATACCTTCCTATTCTCAGTTTCCACCCCTAATGCCCTCTTCCCCTCAGACACTCCCTCAGGTCACTTTTCTTTCTTATACCCATCGAAGTCTGGATCTTGATTTTAAAAAGGTCAGAATCATACTCACCTCCACACTAAACTTTATTTTCAAAAAATTTAAATTTGTTTATTTTAATTGGAGGCTAATTATTTTACAATATTGTATTGGTTTTGCCATACATCAACATGAACCCACCACGGGTGTACACGTGTTCCCAATCCTGAACCCCCCTCCCACCTCCCTCCCTGTACCATCCCTCTGGTTCATCCCAGTGCACCAGCCCCGAGCATCCTGTAGCCTGCATCGAACCTGGACTGGTGATTCGTTTCACATATGATATTATACATGTTTCAATGCCATTCTCCCAAATCATTCCATCCTCTCCCTCTCCCACAGAATCCAAAAGACTGTTCTATATATCTGTGTCTCTTTTGTTCTCTCGCATACAGGGTTATCATTACCATCTTTCTAAAAAAAAAAAAAAAAACCAAACCTGAATATTGACTTTTGCTTTGCCTGAAACAAACAAAAAACTGGACAAATACACGAAACAATAGTTTTCAAAATATCAGACAATGAAGGACACTAATCCTTGAGAAACAGGGAATAAATGAGATGAGCCCTGCTATGGCCCCAGCTGACTATATTGAGAGAGCTCCCAGACCATGGTGTGCTGGCAGGGGGAACCCAAGAGTAGCCTGGTGGACTGCCTAAGCTGAGAAAAATGAGGATGCTTTTATTGTCTCTATGGGCTTCCCTAGTGGCTCAGTGGTGAAGAATCTGTCTGCAATGCAGGAGATGCAGGTTCAATCCCTGGGTTGGGCAGATCCTCTGGAAAAGGAAATAGCAACCCACCCCAGTATTCTTGCCTAAAAAATTCCATGGACAGAGGAACGTGGTGGGCTACAGACCATGGGGTCACAATAGAGTTGGACACGATTTAGTGACAAAATAACAACAAACGACTGGGGATACTGTAGAAATCTAAAGGACAGCAGTTGATGAGAAATTCCTGAAGAACAAAGAATCTTCCCAGTCAATTTGTGCAAGTGGCATTGAGGAGAAATATTGGTGGATGATCTCTGCCAAGAATGGGTGAGGGAATATTCATGACTCTCTACTGGAAAGACACTGGAATGTTGATGATACAACAATTCCTGAAAACATGAGCAGCAGAAAATCAATTCTTTTTACATTTTTAATTTTTATTTATTTATTTATATTAATTCTTTAAGGATTATTTGGAGAAGAAAATATTATAACATGGTATGTATTTCAACCTGTCTGAAGGCTTCAGAGAGAGTTTTCTTTGTTTAGGATGTTGTAAAAACTCATGATCCTGAAGAATCCTTTCATTAGTCATACATTCTGATCTCCTTTGAATTTCAGTATCATCCTGGCATAGCCTTTGGTGAACAGTCATCTTTAAATAAAGAAACATATGGTTTTTATGTGGCTTCATGGACCGAGAGTCTCATTACTGCAGATGAAATGGCACTTCAGGCAAAGTGCCGGCTGCCCACTTCAGAACATCAATTATAAGGAAACATCTTGCCCTCTTGGGGAGAAATGGAAAGAATCAACTCTTCCTATTTAATGACTATATTCATTGTGAAAGCAAAACATAATTATGCTGGAAAAACACATCTTTGGTTTCAAAGGATAACATTTTGTCTCAGAGCTTGCAGGAAGAAATCATAGGTAGAAATGAATGCTTGTGTGTTAATGGATGATTGATATATTCAACAAAATTACTTTTATAAATGCTGTAGCTTGCCTTTGCTGAGGAGAGGTGGAGATAACTATTGACTGATGTGTTTCCATTCTTCCCTAGATCAGTGCTTCTGGAGAGGGCTCCTGAGGGTGCTGAGACACAGGTGAACAGGACAGACACTGCCCTGGCGCTATTGCTTCTTTAAGTTGCTGTCAGTTCATGAAAGTGAAGGGGTTGGGGCTGGAGAGGGTGCTTCTCAAGTGGGTTTGGAGTAGAAAGGATGTAGGGAAAGAATTACTCTGGAGGAGAGTAGGAAACAGCTCTGGCACCAAAACACGACCCTGAGCAAATCATATGAGCCACCGGGCATCATTTTCTTCTGTGGAATGATGGTATTCCTCTCTCATTGCAAAGGTTTATTTTTTTTTTTTCAGCTTTAATTTGTAAATGAAGGAGATCTGCTCTTTTCCCTAAGGGATGAGTTTTCCTCCCCCAAAAAAGTTTCTGTGCCAAGCAGAGATCTTACTTGATCCTCCCCTGGTAATTCTCTCCCTGCTACAACCCAGTTGTACAGAGCAAGATGACAGAGTGATTGAAATCACGGAGCATTCATTCTTTACTCATGACCTTTCTTTTCCTTAGGTGAGAATCATGGTTGTCTCAGATCCCTTAGGAGACTTTTCAGAAGGCCGAAGGCTTTTCAGTTCCAATGATTATTTATTCAGTGCAATGCATGGGCAGGCCCAATGTTTTTACATATGTAATTCATCTTAATAACCTCAGACAATCTGTCCTGCCCTATCTTGATACATGTGTAGTTTTGTTGGCTATCTTTCCTGTTATTCTGGTTTAGCATTGATGCCCTATAATTATTACTATAAAAGCTTAGAAAGTTACTTTCAGATTTTCATCTGGAAATGTGAAGAATAATGGCATGATTTATTTGTCGTGGCAAAACTTTAAACGATGCCTAAGACACTGTAAGCATTCAATAAATGATAACTGCTATTCTTTTTCTGATTATTAAAGTCTAGAGATGCTTTAGTGTTTGGTAGGACAAGTATCCCCTCATTTTGAAAGTGAAAGCGAAGCCGCTCAGTCATGTCCGACTCTTTGCGACCCCATGGACTGTAGCCTATTAGGCTCCTCAGTCCTTGGGATTTTCCAGGCAAGAGTACTGGAGTGAATTGCCATTTCCTTCTCCAGGGGATCTTCTCGGCCCAGGAATCGAACCTGGGTCTCCTGCATTGCAGGCAGATGCTTTACCATCTGAGCCACCTTTGTGATCCATCCCCTCATTTTAGTTTTTAAAAAATTATCTATTATCCCTGAATATTCACGAAGATGACCTTAATATGCGTTTGTTAAGGCCCAAAGGGGATGAGGAAAAGAGAATAACACCATCATCTTTACAGTATAAACCCCCCTCTGTCTGTTACCTGTTGCTGTGCAAACACGTGTGCCCAGTCACTCAGCTGTGTCTGACTCTTTGGGACCCCATGGACTGTAGCCTGCCAGGCTCCCCTATCCCTGGGATTTTTCCAGCAAGAATACTGGAGTGGGTTGCCATATCCTCCTCCAGGGGATCTTCCTGACCCAGGGATCAGACACATATCTCCTGAATCTCCTGCCTTGGCTGGTAGATTCTTTACCACTGAGCCACCTGGGAATCCCACTGCTGTGCAACAAGCTTCCATAAAACTTGATGTTTGAAACAGAAACAGTTAATTATTTCTCACAATTCGGTAGGTCAATTGGGTTGAGTTGGACTGTTTTTCTGCTCCATGTAGTATTGGTTGAGGTTGCTTATGTCATCCTATTCAACTAGGAGTTCTGTGGCAACTGGGCTAGAAAGTCTGAGAAGGTCTCTCATATGTTTGAAACCTTAGCGCTCATTGTTGTCTGGGTGCCTCAGGTCTTCTGCTTGTAGCCTTTCTCTCCAGGTAGAAAGCTTGGACTTCTTTCCAGCATGGAAGCATGCTTCTAAGACTGCAGAGGTGGAAGCCACCTCCACTGCATTCTGTTAGTCAATTCACAAGTCTAGCCTAGTGTCAAGAAACAAATTCCACCTTTTGATGGAAGGGGCAACATGTACACCCAGGGAGGGGAGGATTTGGGTGTCTGGTAATGGGCTAGAACCAGTGTTGGTTAGCATGGTTAGCAGTCAGGAAAAAGTGCCAGACATGGAGCAAAAGAGGAGGACAAACTGGAACTTGTTACCCTCTGGATCTGTCACTGAAAACTTGAAGAGGATATATTGATACCAATATGAGTTCTAGTCATTCAATTCATTCAACAGTTACAGGAAGCCTCCTATATGCAATGTAGGTAACTTGATTTCTCCTTGAGTGTTTATAATTTTGTTGAAATTTCAATTCATTTTCACTCTTTATCCTTTTCTTCTGAATTTGAGGAGAATTTCTTGAGCTGTTCTCATTCACATTTGTGATGTTTCTGCAGTATGCAGTCTGCTATTTGTTATCAACTTAATGTTTGTAATTCATCTCCTTCCTTTCACATAAAGGCAGTATTTCCTGCTAGCAGGTGGTTTTCCGTCTTTATAAATACAATGTTCTCTTAAAGATCTTTGACAATATAGGTTTATATTTTAGTTATTAAAAAAAAATCTATCTCTTAGGACATTTGTTTTATCCCTCATTCATTCACCAAGTATTAACTGAATGCCCTCTATGCAACAGGCCTTGTTCTGGGCACTGGGCATATGTTAGTGAGCTAAAGAGGTTTTATATATATAAATGATATATCAGTGAGCTAAAGGGATTTTTAAATCCCTGGCCTTGGGGAGCTTACATTCTAGGGGGAGGAAATATGATCAACAACAAACATAATATTTTGAAGGTCACATGATCATTCACGTTTGGTGACTTGCTGGAAATACTCATTGGACTCAGAGGAGTTTGTACTCACAGGTCCGGCCACACATCAGGATCTGCAGGGAAAAGACTCCTCAGGCAGAGTCTGGAGGGCTTCCAGGCACAGCCTTTGAAGTTCTCTCATTCCAGGGGTTGGCACATTGCAGAGAACTTGCTGCTTCTACCAGTGATCAAATGAAGCAACATGTGTGCAATGCCATGGATTCTGCCCAGGGAAGTCCACTTGAGACTTCATCCAGAGTTATAACTAGGGGCCAGTCACATAGGCATTCTGTGCCTGTGAAACCAGCATCGTATTACCAAATTCCATACTCCCAGAAGGAAAGCAGGTGTTCATTGTAAATCACGCTGTTTTTCACAAATACAGGCAGACCTTGTTTAATTGTGCTGCACTTTATTGCTCTTTGCAGATATCGTGTTTTACAGATTGAAGATATGTGGCAACCTTGTGTGGAATAAGACTGTTAGCCTCATTTCTTCAACAGTGATTTGCTTGGTTCATGTCTCTGTATCACATTTTGGTAATTATCCAATATTTCAAACTTTTTCATTATTATATTTATTATGGTGATCTGTGGTCAGTAATCTTTGATGCTTTTATCACAAAAAGATTATAACTTGCTTGAAGGCTTAGGGAATGGTTAGCATTTTTAGCAATAAGGAATTTTTGAGGTATGTACTTTTCTTTAGACAATGCTATTACACACATAATTTGACCACAGTATAGTGTAAACACAACTTTTATATTCACTGAGAAACCAAAATATTTTTGTAACTCACTGTTTTGGTAATACTTACTTTATTGTTGTGGCCTGGAAATGACTTGGCAATATCTCTAAGGTTTGCCTGTAGCCTTGGCAACCAACCTAATTAGTAAGTAAAATAGGGAAGATTCTAAACATCTCAGGCCCAGCCAAGGACCGCCCCCTAAGCAGGCCCCTTTAAAGACCAAGATCAGACCTTCTATGTGAACAATTTCTTGTACAAGAGTAAACAAATAAACCTCATAGTTTAATATAACATGATAAATACCATTAACAAATAGATTAGCATAAGGGGGATTGTGGATGCCAGGTGGGGAGGCAATTGGCAAATAGATTACAATTTTAAATAGCTTCTTCTTCGAGAAGGTGATATATTTGAGCAAAAGCAGAAAGGAGGTGAGGCAGTGGGCTATGTGAATAGCTGGAGAGAGAGTTGGCTTAAGAGGAACACTCAGAATGCAAAGGCCTCTGGCAAGAAGTTTTCTATTATTTTCAAAGAACAACAAGGAGAACAATGTTGCTGGAGCAAACAGTATGGAGGAAAGACTAAGAGAGATGATCAAAACGGCAATAGTTGGATTTTCATTTACTGAAGATTTTCATACGCTATTTTGTTCTTTGCTTATGCTTATGTGGAGATTTCTATTAGTGGGAATTGCAATTGGTTTTGCAAAAATTTCATGGCTTTCTAATCAAAATTTTAGTCCCAAAGAAGAACTTTTACATTTTTAACATTTTTATATTGATGGATTAAAGTTTTTCTTGCCTGTAAAGTAGGATGGAATTAGGGTAGGTGGTAACTGTTTTCAACGCTTTGCCTACTTTTTATGGCAAATGAGATTTTTCTTTGCCTTCCACAAGTGGGGTCGCTGCTTCCTGTAATGGCTCCCGATGTGCTCACTGGAATTTGTTCTAAGGTTGATCTTTGCCTCCACCCATCCAAAGTTGCCCCAGGATCAGTCTTCACGTCAAAGACCTCTTACTCTTAATTTGCAACAGAATTGATTGGAATCTACCACAGCAATTCCCTTTTGAATTTAGATATTTGAATTTTAAGAGAACTTTTTTAGTCGGGACCAGTAAGTAGGTGGTACCTGGAGACAGTCTCTAGAAGAGGGGTGTGCCTGCCAGCCTCCTTCAGTACGTGGGCTGTAATGCTGTTTTTGGGAAACACCAAAAGGTGCTGGAGAGAGATTCTGATTGACAATTGCAGCCTGGTGGCTCAGATGGTAGAGAATCCTCCTGCAATGCAGGAGACCTGGATTCGATCCCTGGGTCAGGAAGGTCCCCTGGTGGAGGGCATGGCAACCCACTCTGGTGTTCTTGCCTGAAGAATCCCCATGGATAGAGGAGCCTGGCAGGCTACAGTCCATGGGGTCACAGAGTCAGACATGACTGAGTGACTAAGTGCAACACATCACATAAGAGAAACAAGTAGGCACACATCTTGGGGTATCTCTGCTCTGTATCTGGTGAAAGAATGATTATGACTGCAGTTGCAAGAACTGTTAAAAGCAAATAAAGGAGCTCTTTAGGGAACTGGAAAGAAACCTATTCTGGTACCTTCAAGTGGTACCACAGAGTCAAAATTACATGTAATCTCCACATTTGTGTAGCGCCAGCAGCAGCACAAGCCTTCTTGCAGTTAGTCTGGAAAGTCTAGGTTTCTTATAACTGGATCCTGCCATCCTGTAATTGGGGAAGAGGTCCAAAATGTGCTATTAAAGAATAGCACCATGCTCAGAGAGAAGCTGTTTCAAGTGGGAATGTAAGACATCTAGTTATTGTCATCAAAGACCAGAAGCATGGCAGGGATTTGTCCGAGTTACCTATATTTACAAGGCACTTGGGAAAAGTTTGGATTAGAAAGAGAATGGGACCAGATTTTTATGGAAACCCAAGTAAGTGTTTGGCTCTTAAGTAACTCTATAAATGCCCTAAGTCTTCAGCCCTTTAAAGGCAGGGGCTCTCAGTTCCCACCCATGGCCGCCATAGGCCCTCACTATACGTTTGTTGAATGGTCAGCTCTTGCCTGCCAATCCTGTGTCTTCTAAACTTCAAATTAATCACTGAGTTCAAGTATTTTTCCACATAAAGAGATTAGAAGCATGCTATGGAAAGATTGTTGCTCCCAAGTCAGTCGCTTTGTGCACATTGATAAATAGCATAGTATCATTATTTTCAAGTCTGAAGGCCCTCAGCTGAATTCTCTGGAAAATAATGTATTCCTTCCAGAGAAGTTATGAGGGTTAAATTAGATAATTCACAGTTTCTAAAGGCATTTTACTATAACATAATAAATGGTAGTTTCCTTTTCTCCTTTCAAACATGGCAACTTAAGAAAAAATATAATAATCTACAGATTGAGAATAAGGTAATAAACTTCAAAATCACTTTTGAACTTTATTAAAGTTGAGTACTCTTGACTGGATATAGTTTTGGGTGGGTTTTTTTTGTTGTTGTTGCTTAAATGTAGCTTAAATCAATCTAATAATCAATCCAAACAACTTTTAAAATTAACTTTGGCATAGGTAGAGCTGGTTTGCTCATTATGTTATTACTGTCTGGATTCCTGTTTTCTAGTTTAGTCTGTTTATGACTCTGGAAGAAGCTTTTTGGTTTGATCAAATGTGCCTTTTGAGAATTATTAGATTTGAGTGGATTTCAAGGAAGAATTCTATAAAAGTTTGGACTATTATTTTAGTTCTCTATTACTCTGAAAAATACACTGATATATATGTAGGTCTTTAAGATAATTAGAATTATGTTCACTATCCCTAACATTTGTAGGATTATCACAAGATTATAATGGTAATGATATATATGATATATGCTCAGTTTTTATGTTATAGATACCATGCTAACTTGCTTCATTCCAGGTAGGAAAATACAAAATAGGCTGAATGGCAAAACTTTTTTTTTTTTTTTGCAAAATATCAAGTAGAGTTAACTCATACAACTGTAAAGTATTATGGAAAAATTCTAAAAAAAATTTAAAAGAAAACAGCAAGATGGGCAAACTATATATGACAAATGTTATGAGCAAAATGTTGGTGGTAGGCAAGAAATAAAAGTAATATGATAGTGAGATATCATTTCTCATCTATCTGATTAGAAAAAAGTATTTTTTAATTATAATAACTAATGTGAATGGCGAATTTCTATCAGCAATGCGTAGCCTCTGAAATAATAATTTCAGTCCTTCAGATTATCAGGAACTGAGTTCCTGATTTGTGTAGGTACTAGATAACAAGAAATGAATTATTAAAAAAAGAAGTGTTCTTCAGCTTTTGTTGTTCGGTCACTAAGTGGTGTCTGACTCTTTGAGATCCTATGGACTGCAGCACACCAGGCTTCCCTGTCACTCACCATCTCATGTCCAGAGTCAGTGATGCCATCCAACCAGCTCATCCTCTGCCATCTGCTTCTCTTCCTGCCCTCAATCTTTCCCAGCAGTGGAGTCTTTTCCAGTGAGTGGCTCTTCACGTCATGTGGCGAAAGTATTGGAGTTTCAGCATCAGTCCCTCCAATAAATATTCAGGGTTGATTTCCTTCAGGATTGACTGGCTTGATCTCCTTGCAGTCGAAGGTACTCTAAAGAGTCTTCTCCAGCACCACAATTTGAAAGTATCCGTGCTTTGATGTTTAGTCTTTATGGTCCAACTCTCAAATCTGTACATGACTACTGAACAACCTCACTTTGACTAGATAGATCTTTGTTGGCAAAATGATGTCTCTGCTTTTTAATATGCTGTCTAGGTTGGTCATAGCTTTTCTTCCCAGGAGCAAGCATTTTATAATTTCATGGCTGCAGTCTCTGTCCACAGTGATTTTGGAGCCCAAGAAAATAAAATCTGTCACTGCTTCCACTTTTTCTCATCTATTTGCCATGATCTTAGTTTTTTGAATGTTGAATTTTAAGCCAGCTCTTTCACTCTCCTCTTTCACCATCATCGAGAGCCTCTTTAGTTCCTCTTCACTTTTGACCATTGGGATGGTATCATCTGCATATCTGAGGTTATTGATATTTCTCCCAGCAGTCTTGATTCCAGCTTGTGACTCATCCAGCTCAGCATTTCGCATGGTGTTCTCTGCATATAGGTCTTCCCAAGTGGCACAGTGGTAAAGAATCTGTCAGCCAATGCAAGAGATGCAAGCCCATCAAGGAGATGCAAGAGACATGGGTTTGATTCCTGGGTGGGGTAGATCCCCTGGAGTAGGAAATGGCAACCCACTCCAGTATTATTGCTTGGGAAATTCCATGGACAGAGGAGTCTGGTGGGCTATAGTCCATGGGGTTGCAAAGACTTGGACACGACTGAGCACACACACAAAACACCCTGCATGTAAGTTAAATAAGCAGGGTGACAATATACAGCCTTGATGTATTCTTTTTCCAATTTTGAACCAGCTCATTGTTCCATGTTCAGTTCTGTTACTTCTTGACCCGCATACAGGTTTCTCAGGAGGCATAAGATGGTCTGGTATTTCCATCTCTTTCAGAATTTCCCACAGTTTGTTGTGATCCACACAGTCAGCTTTAATGAAGCTTATTCTCAAATTTATAGCTGTCTCCATATCACTTACCTTATGGGAGAAAAGGCCAGAATTAATTCATGAATCAAGAATTATAAAATCTCAAGGATGATATTACTATTTAATAAATAGAGTACTGAGTACAATGCACTTTAAATTTGATTAGAAAACTACTTTCTGAATTTTTTAGCTTCTGGCATTTTTTTTTTCAAATCTGAAAATTTAGCAGTTTTGATATTTAGTTGAATTCTAAATTTTTTATATTTAAAAATAATATCTTTTTTTCCCCAATAAGTCTCTGGCAACACCACCCTGAGAATACAGCAGAAATAAATTGACTTCATGTCTGAAAATTTCAAAGTATTTAAAATGCTCACAGCCAAAATGCTTTAAAAGAAGTATTTCCTTCAGTGTATAAGAATGGCCAGTTTGAAATTATGCTTTTAAGAAATGATTTTAATATTCATGATGAATGTGAAACAGTATAATTGAATGCTAAATTGATATTCTATCAGAATATCTCAAGACCTCTTAGAATGATTGTAAGATTACCTAATAGGACCTTGGTGTCTTGCATTAAATTTCTGGGAATACTAATGAAAAGTTCAGCAATTGTAGTCAGGATCTTTAAAGCTCATATGATTTCTGTTATGTTATGCTTAGCTTCTCAACGCTGTCACATTGCTTAATGCTCAGTGGAAGGATTATAGCCAGGTATAGTCGGTGTTTTGAAGTATAGTGGGTGAAATTCATATTTATTGTCCAGAACTTCCATATTCAGTGTTCTTTTTATATTCTTGAGGTGAGTACCCCTCAATTGTCATTTAATTATAGTGTTCATATATTGTACACTCTTCATATATAGCCTTTTGTGTCAAAACTTGTTTATAGAAAAAGAGTAGATAAGAGATAGCCATAAGCTTTTCTAGACAAGTAAACTGATGACTGACTGACTGTATGCTTTTGAATGAAAAATTAGGAAAACAAATTTTCTTTGCTGGTATCAAAAACCACAGAAGGCAGGCCAATGCAGGAGATGCAAGAAACATGGGTTTGATTCCTGGGTGGGGTAGATCCCCTGGAGTAGGAAATGGCAACCCACTCCAGTATTATTGCCTGGAAAATTCCATAGACGGAGGAGCCCGGTGGGCTACAGTCCTTGGGGTTGCAAAGAGTCAGACATGACTGAGCGCACACACACACAACACCCTGCATATAAGTTAAATAAGCAGGGTGACAATATACAGCCTTGACGGACTCCTTTTCCAATTTTGAACCAGTTCATTGTTCCACGTCCAGTTCTGTTGCTTCTTGACCTGCACGTAGGTTTCTAAAAATATAAGATCTCACATTTTGGATCAACTTAATAGCTGCTTTCATAATATCGTCATGAATTATGAGTCGAAGAAAAACCTTGTGCATTACCTAGTCCAGTTCCTTTATTTATGGAGGTGATGGTAGTGGGTGGTTGGTGGGCTGGGATGAAGTGAGGCCCAGAAATGATGCAGTTTTCCCAGCATCACAGGTGTAGTGTCAGTGGAAGATTGAAGTCCAGGCTGCCTGAATGCTAGTGCAGAACTCACTGCACTAGCGAAAAGCAGCGTATCATGCGTTGATTAAGTGCACAGGCTCTGGAATAAGTCCCTCTGGGTTTAATCTTGGCTTCAGCCCAGCCCTTGCTATTTACTTAACCTCTGTAGCAGTACCCATCTCAAACAGTGTTGATTAGAAGATTAAATAAATTAAATGAAGTTTGAGATAGCCTGGCTTGTGAATACTCCACAGATATTATTAACACCTCTGGCCTATAGGAGGCTGGTCTCCTCTGCCACCTGACCTATATTTAGAATTATTGCAGCCATTAGGAGTTTCAGCCCATGTTGTAGTGTTATGTTTTACTTTTTCAGACCATTAGGGAGGTTATTCCTGTTGACCTTTGACTTGACCCATGAGTAAAAAGCCATTCGAGCCACAGTAAAAAGAAGCACTGGACTGTATATCCTTGGTAGTTTGTATATATTAAACTGAAGTTCATATAAGTCAACCCTTTAAGCACAGGGTAGAGAATTCTTTGGGATGATTCTTGCTGTCTGTTTCCAGGGAAACAGCCATTTCATTTATTTGATCTTTCCCAAATGCACACTGTTGGAGGGGAAAAGTAACTTTATTTTGTTTCTCTTGCACCTACTAATTGCTGCTACTGCCAGAACAGCAGTGTGACCCCTGATCTGCTTCTAGTATGAAGGCAGTTTGAGTGACTGGGATTGGAATGCAGTATCTGTTCTTTCTACTCTGGTTGGCAGACACTTCATCTCTACATCTGTTAAGCCATGAGCTTTTTGATTTAAGAATTATTCAAGTATTTCCAGAAATGTAATACTATGATGTTTTCCCCAATGGCTATGAGTTACAATTGACATGGATGCTAAATTATTTTAATCTTGATGCATTATTACAAGATATTCCATTGCACCACCTCAGTGAATTATAAATTATTCATTTGACAAAGGGATTTTTTAAAGATATACTGCCCCCTTGTGTTGTAATGTGGTACAACAGTAATTTTAGGAAGAAAATCTTGTAAATTCTCTGAACTGTCTTTAAACATAACAGATCCTATTTAGAGACAACACAAAATAGTATAGATTCTGTATAATACTTTTATTTACACATTAGCAAGTGTTAACAGAAAAAACAAAGAGTATTACTATTTCTTTCATATAGTATTGCAAGGAGCAACACAAATGTTGCATTTTAGAAAGATTTTAGTCTGTCTTTAGTGAAAAGTACTTTGTGTCTTTGTTTTGGTCTTTGCACAACATTTACCTGGAAGAAATGCTACTATAATATTAATAGATCCATGGTAGTGCTTTAAAGATGACTGTGGGACTTCATTCAGTCCTTAGATTAACTGTGTAAGAAGAGGTATTACTGTTATTCTTCCCATTTTCTAGAAGAAAAAAAATGAATGTAAGAAATATTGAGTAACTTACCCAAGTTAATACAATTAGAAAGTACAATTGGTAAGAACATAAAGAAAGCTAAGTAATGTACGCAAAAACTCATACAATTAAACTCTTCTGAGCTTAAATGCTGAGCCCTTTCTACTATATAGTACTGACTAGCAAGATGTTCAAAAGTCAGTACAGCAGTCACACTACCAAAATTGTAGAACTAGAATTTTCAAATCAGTAATCAAACTGGGCTTTGTGGCAACTTCATAGATCCGTTTTCTATATTTATGTCTTTGTTTTATGAAACACGTTCAGTTCAGTTCAGTCACTCAGTCGTGTCCGACTTTTTGCGACCCCATGAATTGCAGCATGCCAGGCCTCCCCGTCCATCACCAACTCCCGGAGTTCACCCAAACTCACGTCATTGAGTCGGTGATGCCATCCAGCCATCTCATCCTCTGTCATCCCCTTCTCCTCCTGCCCTCAATCTTTCCCAGCATCAGGGTCTTTTCCAACGAGTCAGCTCTTCGCATCAGGTGGCCAAAGTATTGGAGTTTCAGCTTCAACATCAGTCCTTCCAATGAATATCCAGGACTGATCTCTTTTAGGATGGACGGGTTGGATCTCCTTGCAGTCCAAGGGACTCTCAAGAGTCTTCTCCAACACCACAGTTCAAAAGCATCAATTCTTCGGCGCTCAGCTTTCTTTACAATCCAACTCTCACATCCATACATGACCACTGGAAAAACCATAGCCTTGACTAGACGGACCTTTGTTGGCAAAGTAATGTCTCTGCTTTTCAATATGCTATCTAGGTTGGTCATAACTTTCCTTCCAAGGAGTAAGCGTCTTTTAATTTCATGGCTGCAATCACCATCTGCAGTGATTTTGGAGCCCCCCAAAATAAAGTCAGCCACTGTTTCCACTGTTTCCCCATCTATTTCCCATGAAACACGTTGGATTGATATTCATTTAAGTTGGTAAATTTAATTTGTGAGTTAGAATTGTGCATGTGTGCTAAGTTGCTTCAGTTGTATACAACTCTTTGTGACCCTATTGACTGTAGACGTCCAGGCTCCTCTGTTCCTGGGATTTTCCAGGCAACAATACTGGAGTGGGTTGCCGTGCTCTCCTTCAGGGGATCTTCCCAACCTAGGGATCAAACCCAAGTCTCTCACATCTCCTGCAGTGGCAGGTGGCTTCTTTACCATTGGGGTCACCTGGGAAGCATTGTGCAAGAGTCCCCAAAAGAAAAATGTCAAGTGAGTTTTCTTGCACTCTGTACTTGGAAGTACATGAGCTGAAGAAGTTACTCAGAGGGAAATGTAAGTATAAAGTGTGCTAAATATGACACAAATCAAGCGTTACATACTTAAGATTTTTTTTTAACTTGAGCAGTAAATAAATAAATTTCCATCATTAAATTTTTCAACAGTGTGAGGAATTAAGAGGTTAGAGGTATTTTCCCCAGATCAAATCCCATTTTCTCCCCAGAAATAAACAGTTAGCAGTATGTTATATACACATTTTTATTCTATTTTCTATCCATTTACACATATTTGTATGCATATGGACCAATAGCTTGTTTTTGGAGATCATTAGAAGATTCCATTTGTAAGTATTCTGTTGACTGCTTTTTTTCACTTAAAAGTATACTGGAAATCTTTCCAGACAAGTGTGTACAGATTTTCCTTACATCTCTTTAGTTGTTGCAAAGCCACTCATGGTATTATTTAATACTATGATTTAATTCTTGCATTATTGGTGTTCCTTTGGGACACTTCTTCTTTTTCACTGTTACAGTAGATACAAGGATGATTTATTTCTACATAACTCTTATAGCACATTTGTGACTATTTTGTCTAAGATAGGTGCCTAAAATTTGGAATCACTGCATGAAAAGGTATGCATATATATAGCATTGGTAGATGCAATTTACATCACCTCCTAAAAGCTGTTACATGTTTGTATTTTGACAAAGCATGTCCATTCCCAATACTCTCCTCAAAGTTAAATCATATTAATATTCTACTTCATGCCAATTTGTTGGATGAAAAATTTTATTTCCTTGTAGTTTTAATTTATATTTTCCTGATTACTGGAGAGGTACAGAAACTTAACATCTAATTATCTTTTATGTTTTTTCCTCTACAAATTGCTTATTCCTATAGCTTTGTCCCTTTATATATTGAGCTTTTTTGTCTTTTATTTTTGATTTGTAGGAATTCTTTTTATACTTAGATTTTAATTTTTTGTGTTTTATATATAGTAAATATTTTCTTTGTCTACTTAAAAAAGTTTTTTGTGGTTTTTATTAGACAGAAGTTACATATTTTTATATTTAAAAATGTTAATCTTTCTTTTTATTAAAGCTGTCTTCCTCAAAGAAGTCCTCCCCATTCCATTGCTATAGAATTATTATCCAGTGTTTTTATATTCTATGGTTTCATTTGCTTCCTCTCCCCTCTAATGAAAGGCTAATGAGCCAAATATTTGCTAAATAGCTTACCTTTCCCACATTGACTTGAATATGGTACCATTATCTCAAGATCTAAATTATCATAGTTTTAAAATAGATTTTTATATCTGGCACATCTGTATTAGCTGTTCTTTTTCAAAAATTTATTATATTTTCAAAAGCTTATTACCTTTTTCTTTCAACATAAATCTTGCATTTAGACTATTTGGTTTTATAAAGTACCTTATTGAAATTTTACTGCTGTTGTGTCAACTGTTATATCAGTGAGACATTACATATTTAAGACATTATGAGTTGTTCCATTTAAAAAATTTGCATATATCAATCCATTTATGTTTCTGATGTAACTGAATATCCAGTTGTAAAGAAATGTTAGGTGTTAATCTCATATCACACTAAAAATTAAATTTTAGATATAATAGAGAAGTAAATATAAATGTGATGTAATGTGTCTTTGTGTTTCTTATTAGAATCTTTTTAGATACCTTATTTTCGTATTTGTCTTATTATTAGTGGAATCTACTTTTCTATGTTATTTTATAACTGATAATTTTTGTGTTTAGAGATCTATTAGTGTTTGTATTTTGATTTTATATTGACCTCCTATGCTATGCTAAGTCACTTTAGTCGTGTCCAACTCTGTGTGACCCCATAGACGGCAGCCCAACAGGCTCCCCCGTCCATGGGATTCTCCAGGCAAGAACACTGGAGTGGGTTGCCATTGCCTTCTCCAATGCATGAAAGTGAAAAGTCAAAGTGAAGTCGCTCAGTCGTCTCCGACTCTAAGCGACCCCATGGACTGCAGTCTACCAGGCTCCTCGGTCCATGGGATTTTCCAGGTAAGAGTACTGGAGTGGGGTGCCATTGCCTTCTCCATATTGACCCCCTACAGACCTCTTATTAATGCTAATTATTTCTCAGTTGATCTTCTGAGAATCAATTATTTCTTCCATAAACAATGATGCTTGTCTCTTTTTCACAATGTCTTTTTTAAAAAAAATTATTGCATTGACAACTTCCACTACAGTCTATAAAGCAGGATTGCTAGATGACATTCATGCGTTATTCTTGACTTTAATAGGAATGCTTCTAATGATTATCATTACATTTCCATGTATATACATATATATTATATATAATATATTCATATGTAATTCACCTTGTTAAGGACTTTCAATTTATATTTTACTAAGAGTTTTTACAGGCTTCCCTGGTTGCCCAGTGGTAATGAAGCTGCCTGCCAATGTAAGAGACTCAGATTAGATCCCAGGGTCAGGAGGACCTCCTGGAAAAGGAAATGGCAAGCCACTCCAGTATTCTTGCTGGGAAAATTCCATGGACAGAGGAGCCTGGTGGGCTAAGTCCATGGGGTCTCAAAAGAGCTGGACATGAATTAGAGACTGGGCAACAGCAAGAGTTTTCCTGAGACCTTTTGTTTAGGTCTTTCCTTGAGATGATTATAAGATTCATGATTACATTTTGGATCCTTTAATATGATAACATAAAGGATTGCAATAATATACTTGTTAAGTTGAATCACCCTACCATTAAGGAATAAAACCCAAATGATCAAGATTAAATTTTTTTAATCTATATTTTCGGATTTATTTTGCTAATAATTTATCACATTTGCAGTGAGGTCAATTAAAGTAGTTTCTCTTTTTCTATCTTGTTCAATCTTAGCATCATGGTAATTGTTCCTTTGTTGTTGTTCAGTCTCTCAGTTGTGACTGACCCTTTGCAACCCCATGGACTGCAGCATGTTGGCTTCCTTGTCCTTCACAATCTCCTGGAATTGTTCAAACTGATGTCCATTGAATCAGTGATGCCATCCAACCACCTCATCCTCTGTCGTCCCCTTCTCCTCCTGCCCTCAATCTTTCCCAGCATCAGGGTCTTTTTCAATGAGTCAGCTCTTCGCATCAGGTGGCCAAAATATTGGAGTTTCAGCTTCAACATCAGTCCTTCCAATGAACACCCAGGACTGATCTCCTTTAGAATGGACGGGTTGGATCTCCTTGCAGTCCAAGGGACTCTCAAGAGTCTCCTCCAACACCACAGTTCAAAAGCATCAATTCTTCTGCACTCAGCTTTCTTTATAGTCCAACTCTCACATTCATACGTGACTACTGGAAAGACTATAGCTTTGACTAGATGGACCTTTGTCAGCAAAGTAATGTCTCTGCTTTTTAATCTGCTGTCTAGGTTGGTCTTAGCTTTTCTTCCAAGGAGCAAGTGTCTTTTAATTTCATGGCTGCAATCATCATCTGCAGTGATTTCGGAGGCCAAGAGAAAAAGAGTCTGTCACTGTTTTCATTGTTTCCCCATCTATTTGCCACAAAGTGATGGAATCCGATGCCATAATCTTAGATTTTTTAATGTTGAGTTTTAAGCCAGCTTTTTCACTCTCCTCTTTCACTTTCATCAAGAGGCTCTTTTCTTTCTCTTTGCTTTCTGCTGTAGGGTGGTGTCATCTGCATATCTGAAGTTATTGATGTTTCTCCTGACAATCTTGATTCCAGCTTGTGCTTCATTTATTCTTGCGTTTTGCATGATGTACTCTGCATATAAGTGAAATAAGTAGAGTGACAATACACAGTCTTGGCATACTCCTTTCCCAATTTGGAACCAGTCCATTGTTCCATGTCTGGTTCTAAGTGTTGCTTCTTGACCTGCATACAAGTTTCTCAGGAGGCAAGTAAGGTGGTCTGGTATTCCCATCTCTTGAAGAATTTTCCACAGTTGTGATCCACACAGTCAAAGGCTTTAGCTTAGTCAATGAAACAGAAGTAGATGTTTTTCTGGAATTCTCTTGCTTTTTCTCTGATCCAGCATATGTTGGCAATTTGATCTCTGGTTCCTCTACCTTTTCCAAATCCACCTTGAACATCTGGGAGTTCTCAGTTCACATACTGTTGAAGCCTAGCTTGGAGAATTTTGAGCATGATCTTTCTAGCATGTGAAATGAGTGCAATTGTGTGGTAGTTTGAGCATTCTTCCGTGTTGTCTTTCTTTGGGATTGGAATGAAAACTGACCTTTTCCAGTCCTGTGGCCATTGCTGAGTTTTGCAAATTTGCTGGCATATTGAGTACAACACTTTCACAGCATCATATTTTAGGATTTGAAATAGCTGAACTGGAATTCCATCACCTCCACTAGCTTTGTTCATAGTGATGCCTCCTAAAGCCCACTTGACTTCCCACTCCAAGATGGCTGGCTCTAGGAGAGTGATCACATCATTATGGTGATTTGGATCATGAAGATCTTTTTTGTATAGTTCTTCTGTGTATTCTTGCCACCTCCTCTTAGTATCTTCTGCTTCTGTTAGGTCCATACCATTTCTGTCCTTTATTGAGCCCATCTTTGCATGAAATGTTCCCTTGGTATCTCTAATTTTCCTGAAGAGATCTCTAGTCTTTCCCATTCTATTGTTTTCCTCTATTTCTTTGCATTGTTATTTAGGAAGGGTTTCTTTTTTTTAATATAAATTTATTTATTTTAATTGGAGGCTAATTACTTTACAATAGTAGTATTGGTTTTGTCATACTTCAACATGAATCTGCCATGGGTTAGGAAGGCTTTCTTATTTCTCCTTGCTTTTCTTTGGAACTCTGCATTCAGATGGGTGTATCTTTCCTTTTCTCCTTGCCTTTCACTTCTCTTCTTTTCACAGCCATTTGTAAGGCCTCTTATAACCATTTTGCCTTTTTACATTTCTTTTTCTTGAAGATAGTTTTGATCACCACCTCCTATACAATGTCATGAGCCTCCAACCATGGTTCTTCAGGCACTCTATCAGATCTAATCCCTTGAATCTATTTGTCACTTCCACTGTATAATAGTAAGGGATTTGATTTAGGTCATACCTGAATGGCCTAGTGGTTTCCCCTACATTCTTCAATTTAAATCTGAATTTTGCAACAAGGAGTTCAATATTTTAGCCACAGTCAGCTCACAGTCTTGTTTTTGCTGACTGTGTAGAGCTCCTTCATCTTCAGCTGCAAAGAACATAATCAGTCTGATGTTGGTATTAACCATCTGGTGATGTCCATGTGTAGAATCGTCTCTTGTGTTGTTGGAGGAGGGTGTTTGCTATGACCAGTGCGTTCTTTTGGCAAAACTCGGTTAGCATTTGCCCTGCTTCATTTTCTACTCCAAGGCCAACCTTGCCTGTTACTCCAGATATCTCTTGACTTCCTACTTTTCCGTTTCAGTCCCCTATGATGAAAAAAACATTTTTTTTTTGGTGTTAGTTCTAGAAGGTCTTGTAGGTCTTCATAGAACCGTTTAATTTCAGTTTCTTCGGCATTAGTGGTTGGGGCATAGACTTGGATTATTGTGATATTGAATGGTTTTGCTTTGAAAACAAATTGAGATCATTCTGTTGCTTTTAAGCTGTACCCAAATACTGCATTTCAGACTCTTTTATTCACTATGTGAGCTACTCCATTTCTTCTAAGGGATTCTTACCCACAGTAGTATATATAATGGTCATCTGAATTAAATTTGTCCATTCCAGTCCATTTTAGTTCACTGATTCCTAAAATGCCAATGTTTATTCTTGCCATTTCCTGTTTAACCACTGCCAATTAGCTATTGGAATTTTAATCTTAATTCACAGTTTTTATTTTCTTGAATTCCCATAAGTACAATTAATTATCTCCTCATATTATTATTTTTCCTTACATCTCACAGATTTTGATATGCAGTGCTCTTATTTTCCTTCATTTCTAAATAATTTGTGATTTCTATTTCCTTCCTTCTTCTCTCCATACTCCCTCCCTTTCTCTGTCTCTTTCTTTCTTTTCCTCTCTTCCTCTTCTCTTCCCTCCCTTTCTTTCATCCTTCCTTCCCTCCTTCTTCCCTTAGAGTGAAGGGTGCTCATTAGCGAGCACCCTTGGGTCCATCACCTACAGGGGAGGGAGGGAAAGGAAACAGGAAGGCCTAGAGGGATTGGGAGCTCAATGGCCTGCCAGGATTGTCCCAGGTCTGTCCAAAATGGCTAAGCCTCTATATCCCTGCCTAGGCTTACCAGCAGATGTGGGCTGCTCTTTGACCTTGAATAAGGTGCTTCTGGGTTTCCCTCATAGCTCAGTTGGTAAAGAATCTGCCTGCTATGCAGGAGACCCTGGTTTGATTCCTGGGTTGGGAAGACCTCCTGGAGAAGGGTTAGGTTACCCACTCTAGTATTCTGGCCTGGAGAATTCCATGGACTGTATAGTCCATGGGGTTGGACATGACTGAGCACCTTTTGCTTTCACTTTCACTAAGGTGCTTCTCTTAAATTGGGGCCCTTCTTGGAGGCGCCAATAGATGAAGGATATCTGCTGACAGCTCTCCAGCTAATGGAGCAACCAGCCCTTTTCTGAAAGAGACTGTGTAGTTGTTCACTATGTTCATCACATTCTCCACACACTCAGCACTTCCTCGACTCACCACTTCTTTCATACCTTCTTCAGGGAACATTTTTCTTCTGGAAGTGCATCTTTTTAAAATTTTCTTCAGTAAAGGTATGCTAATTTCTCGGAGAAGGCAATGGCATCCCACTCGAGTACTCTCGCCTGAAAAATCCCATAGATGGAGGAGCCTGCTAGGCTGCAGTCCATGGGATCGTGAAGAGTCGGACACGACTGAGCGACTTCATTTTCACTTTTCACTTTCATGCATTGGAGAAGGACATGGCAACCCACTCCAGTGTTCTTGCCTGGAGAATCCCAGGGACGGGGGAGCCTGGTGGGCTGCCGTCTATGGGGTCGCACAGAGTCGGACTCGACTGAAGCGACTTAGCAGCAGCAGAAGCAGTGTTTTATGGCTTTTTTTTTTCTTCCAACACTTTGAAGATATGACTTCATTATCTCTGACTTCGATTGCTACTGTTTAGTAAACTTCTGTCAGTTTAATTGCCATTCCTTTCTGTATAATTGCTTTTCTTTCTGGCTGCTTTTAAGACTTTTGTCTTTAGTATTCTGCTGTTTTCCTCTAATATGTCAAATGGATTTCTTTTTATTTATCTTGCTTACATTGTCCTTCTTGCATCAGTATCTTCTGCATTAAAAAAAAAAATTCTGACCTGAGCTACATCTTTTCTTTCTATTGTTTATGCCTCTGTTTCTTCTCCCCGTGTCTCTTTTATCTCTCTCTGTTGCTTATTCTCTCTCAATAACTTTACATTCTGATATAAATTCAAATTTCTAGAAAGTTGCAAAAACAGTAAAAATCACTCCCATATATGCTTTAGAAGGGTTCATTAATACTTTAGATTTAAACCCATTTGCTTTATCATTAGTATTTTATTTTTATGGAGATCTGAATATATTACTATAGCTACATAATACATCCCCCCCCCCCAAATTTAGTGGCATTGAAAACACGATTTATTATACAAATGGGTTCCCTGGATCAGGAATTTGGATAGGGCACAGTGGACATGCTTGCGTCAGCTCATGGTGTCTGGAGGACTCAAAGGCTAGATGCTGGAAACGTGTGCAGGCTTTTTCATTCACGTGTCTGCCCATTGATGTCGATTAAAGACGCGTGGAGAGTCAGTTCCTGTTTATGCGGGCCTCCCCACATGGTCTCTCTCTCTTTTTCTAAGGAATTGAGTTCTTTCCTCTAGGACTTATTAATGTTATCTTACTTTATGTATTCAATTTTCTTTTTTCCTTTTTATTTCTCTGTCTGCCTTTTGTGGATTAATTGTGTTTTAATTACACCTTTTAGAAAAGTTTCCTCTAGCTATTTGAAAGTTACTTGCTACATTTATTTTCTTATGGAAGTTATCCTAAATTTTTTTTCATACTCATAAGATCAATGCATAAGCTGATGATCTTCTAACAAAGTCTAAAATTAATTTTAAGAAAAATACAAGCACTTACACTTTCCTGTTTTCTCTCTTACTTACTAGGGTTAAGATCACCTATTATTATAGACCAGATTATAAATAATTCTATTTATATTATGCTTAAAGAATCATCTTCACTAGGTTAGGTACGTGTATTGCAAGTAATTTTAGAAGGATAAGTAAAATAGACAAGCAGCCTGAAATCCTAAACAGAGTTCTCAGTAGTCATTTCTGAGCTTGAGGTACCCTAGTGAGTTAATGTCCTTCATGGATGAGATCCTGAGGGATGAAGCAGAAATTCGAATCTTCCCAGTTTCCTAAAAGCAGTGCTTCAGTGCTCCAGCCTCCTATTTTCCTCTCAGATACCTCTGTGGACAATGTTCTATTTAATAGAACATACAGTCTTTCATTCACAATGGTAAGTGCCAATAGCTCTCATATTTCTATATCCTCTGATAAATTTGCCTTATTTCATAGAGAAACACACATGTTCTTTTTTTTAGTGTTTTTCCTTTTTAAAATTTATTTATATTAGTTGAAGGATAATCGCTTTACACAGTTTTGTTGTGAGAGAAATTTCCTTTGTAAACAGTTGATTTAAAGTAGAAAACTACACCAGTAATAGAAACTAAGTTATTTTATTAACAGTATGATAAGAGCTCAATTCATTTATGCCTGCATCTTCAATACTATTTTAAGAAAACATACTAAAATCTATTACGCTTAGTTTTCTTATAGGTAAAGTTGGAAAGCAAACAAACAAAAAACAATAAACCCTAGCTCTCAGGGTTGCTATAAAGATTAGAAATAATATTAAGTACAAAGCATGAGACAGAGTAGATGTTCAATAAATGCTATTTTTTTTATCATTTTCTTTTTTCTAGCACCATTTTGCTCCCATGAAGTTCTTAGGGTTCTCTACTGTTCACACTTAGATAACTCTTTGGGAGTCCATTTGTTGAAAGAACACTGGCCTATGAAATATGTATATATGTGTATATAATTTTGAATCCCTTGGTTTAGAGAAGAGCTGCTCTTCTATAGCCTGAGAATCCAAAAAAAAAAAAAATCATAGAATGGTAAGATGGACTATGAATTCAAGAGAATTACAGCAAAATATCAGATGTTTAATCTTATGTCTTTTCATTATCAGTCATTTTAATGCCATCTTCATGATTTTTGCTTTCTATACCCACCTAACATTTATATTATTATGTAGTAATTTTTTAAATTGACTTTAATTCATCTCACTTATTTTATGTCACTTTATCTTAATCAATGGTATATATAGTTGATTATAAATTATATAGTAATATAGTCAATAATAGAAAATACTTTTTATTTTAATAGCTGTTATGTATTATAATTGTTAATAAATGATTCCTTTGTATATCAACTAAAATCACACTGCAGCATATTTGATCAGCACTATACTTATTTGGGGCTTCCCTGGTAGCTCAGCAGGAAACTGAAGGCAGGAGGAGTAGGGAAAGACAGGATGAGATGGTTGGATGGCATCACTAACTGAATGGACATGAGTTTGAGCAAGCTTCTGGAGTTGGTGATTGACAGGGAAGCCTGGCATGCAGCAGAACAAGGGGTTGCAGAGTCAGGCATGACTGAGTGACTGAACTGAACTGGTAGCTTAGCAGTAAAGAATCCACCTGCCAATGCAGGAGGTGTGGGTTTGATCCCTGGATCATGAAGATTCCTGGGTCAGGAAAGTCCCCTGGAGAAGGAAATGGTTACCCACTCCAGTACTCTTGCCTGGAGAGTCCCATGGACAGGGAAGCCTGTCCCCTATAGACCCCATGGCTACAGTCCATGGGGTCTCAAAGACTGGAACAGACTTAGTGATTAAACAACAATAACAATACTTATTTGAGAAAGTTCTGTTCTAATGAGTGCAATGCACACACTCTCTATTCTGTGATTTGTCATAGGCTTGAGGATTCAACCAAGCAACTAGCTGACTTCCTCCCTTCTTTCCCTCTTGCTGTTCATTTGACCATCCATTTCTCCATTTATTTACAATTTAGTGCCATGGACTGTACTTGGCATATGGTAGGTACCCCATGAATGTTTGTTTAATAAGAAACTTTAAAAAAATGATTTGAGGCATCTAATTTTATTAAATTTGTCCTTTTCATTGTAATTTACATTTTTTTCCAGTATTTAAAAATATGTTAAACAATTAGAGATCACAATTGTGCCTCGTACACAATATATTCAGTTTATCTGAAAATAATAATAAAATTCCTGGATATGACAAAACTCAATCATATTATTTTTTTTTAATAGCTGAGAACCTTGTGTCTCAAAGATGTGAAATTATTTTTCCAGAGACCTCAGAGTGAATTAGCCCTAGAGATGATTTTGAACTGAGGCTAGTTGACTGTTGAGTCAACTTCAAAACTCTTAGGTATATTTCCCAACCACAGCTTAGAGATTAGAGAAGCAAAGTTTTATTTTCTGTTGTCCATTAGCCATTCTCTCTCCTTTTCTCTCCTCAGCACAATTCTCCCTCCATGTTATACCCATATCAACATATTTTCTTCATCACTCTTTGGGAATAGAAACTATATTTGTAATTACACTATGATTTAGAATATGCAAAAAAAAGTATACTATTGCTTATTTTTCTAATTTATGGTGAAAGTACATTGGATTATTTTGCAGTTTAGTGGGAAGGCCATATATTTTGTACTTGTGTCGTTTGTGTCACAGAAACATGGCATCCGTGAAGACTACAGTGAGCAAGTTGGGTCTCATAAGCAAATAAGGATTGCATTAAGACCTCCGGGGGGTGGGGGGCGGAAACTCATTCACTTTGTATTCAAAAGCTCTTTTATGTAAGATAATTTGTATCTGGCAAAGATGTGAGATTCTGATTGAAAAGCAATCAGATGAGAGCAGTATGCAGTTCGTAATACTGCGTAATCTGATAAGCTGCTCCCAGTTCACCCTCGCTGAGCACAGTGGACAGGAATACAGTTCTCCCAGGAAGAGATGAGCTGTAATGTATTCTAATGCCAAGGACAAATTCATGCTGCATTTTCCAGTACAGAGAATTTAACAAAAAGAACCATCTTTATTTATTTATTTATTTTGTTTGTTTGTCAATGTGCTTTTTATTTCAGGAGAGTTTTTAGACATAAAGTTGCAAGGATAATACAGAGAATCCCCATATATCCACTATTGTTAAGATCTTACTAACATGGTCCTTTCATCACAGCTAAGGAACCAACACTGATACATTGTCATTAACATAAGTCTAAGGTCCGTCTGGTCAAGGATATGGTTTTTCCAGTGGTCATGTATGGATGTGAGAGTTGGACTGTGAAGAAAGCTGAGCACCGAAGAATTGATGCTTTTGAACTGTGGTATTGGAGAAGACTCTTGAGAGTCCCTTGGACTGCAAGGAGATCCAACCAGTCCATTCTGAAGGAGATCAGCCCTGGGATTTCTTTGGAAGGAATGATGCTAAAGCTGAAACTCCAGTCCTTTGGCCACCTCATGGGAAGAGTTGACTCATTGGAAAAGACTCTGATGCTGGGAGGGACTGGGGGCAGGAGGAGAAGGGGACAGTAGAGGATGAGATGGCTGGATGGCATCACTGACTCGATGGACGTGAGTCTGAGTGAACTCGGGGAGTTAGTGATGGACAGGGAGGCCTGGCATGCTGCGATTCACAGGGTCGCAAAGAGTCAGACACGATTGAGCGACGGAACTGAACTGAACTGAACTGATACTTTATTCAGGCTTCTTGTATTTTTCCTCCATGTCTTCTTTCTGTTCAGGCTTCCACCCAAGATGCTAAAAAATAAAAGATTATTATTATTATTTTTTCATGTCAAATTTTATGTTTCATGGCTTTCCATGGAACATAAGTTGAAATTTTTTTATTTTTATTATTATTATTTTTTAGATTATTATTATTATTATGTTTCACTTTACAATATTGTATTGGTTTTGCCATACATCAACATGAATCATCTTTTAAAAAAATTATGTGAAATTCCCTCTTTCCTTTCATTGATTAATGTTATGCTCTTTTAGTTTTCACAAATATCTCCAACCACCGGAATTTAACTCTGTAAAAATTATGGCTTAGGGCTTCTCTCCAGAATATTCATGACAGATGCACAGAATAAATTGTTTCTGAAATTAAGAATCAGGGTCACCCCTCTGTAAAACAGACATTTGTCTTTTGCTGCCTTTGTTGCAGGCAATCACGGATCTTCTCCCTGTGTCTCTCCATTTCTGTCACCCTTGTAGGGCTTGTGTGTGCACACCCTCATTCTCTATCCCTTCCTCCTCCTTCTTTCCAGGTTATTGGTCCTTAGTCTTTGTTTTAGGTCCTTTCTGGGACCTGCCACTTAGAGCCCATACAGATCAGTGGTAATCTTTGGACAACCCAAGACTTTTGGGTAACAAGTCCCTTTCTCTGGAGTTCTGTGTTTTGGTTAAGCACATACTTTAATTATAGATTTATTTTGTAGTTCAGCTAAGAGTAGGTGCTTTCACTGGCAACTAATGGCAATTAGCTGATCTTCTAAAGGCATTATTAATGCCTTTGACATGTCAAGGGTAAAAAGCTGGAAGTGTATAACTTATTATTGGATATATGTGGACTTTTGTACATGACTTTAATTTCTGGAAATGGGCCATGTTAAGCAGAAAGGGAAAGGCTCAAGTAAGAGGTTACTTTGAACATTTGCATGGTCTGATAATATTCCTCAAAACACGTGTTATATACATATAACATCTGGTAACTGTGGGATGTATTGCACTGCCTACATTAAAATTTCCCTAAGACATTGGGTTAAACATTCTTAAGGAGTCTCCTCTCCTCTTCTTCCTTTGCCCCTCTTTTCCTCCCCCCATCCCAACTCTCATTCTTGCGCAAACTGGTGCTTTTTCTTCTGTATCATTGTTTTTGAGGAAAATTTTGTGTTTGTGAATAAAAAGAACCCAGGGGCCTCAATTTTCTTTCTTTCCACTGGTCTCTCAGCTCTCTGTCATTCTCAGTGGGCTGCATTGGAATGATGCTGCCAAAGAAGAAATTAAAAAAGGAAGTTTTATGCTGATGTAGAAATAACTCATAAAGCCTGGGGTAAAGATGTTAACCTCTGCATACAAGATTCCCTTCTGATTAACAGATGACTATGGATCCTACATCCCCAGAAGATTGGCTCCTACCATGGACAGAGGAGCCTGGTAGGCTGCAGTCCATGGGGTCGCTAAAAGTTGGGGACGACTGAGCAACTTCACTTTAACTTTTCACTTTGATGCATTGGAGAAGGAAATGGCAACCCACTCCAGTGTTCTTGCCTGGAGAATCCCAGGGATGGGGAAGCCTGGTGGGCTGTCGTCTATGGGGTCACACAGAGTCGGACACGAGTGAAGCGACTTAGCAGCAGCAGCAGCATGGGAGGTGTAAAACCATCACTGCTCTGGGTGCCTCTCTATAAAGTTCAGGTCTTAAGTTTGCTGTTCCCCTAAAATAAATCCTGTGGGTGCTCAGTTTCCATGAGAGGATGGAATGAGCTCTTGTATTACAAAGAATGTTTTGAATTATTTTAAAAATATAGTTTCCTTGAACAGTATGTTTGTTCCCTGTGAGATTTTTACTGGGAGATGTTAGATACATTTTAAAAGGCTTGCAAGGTAACTGTAAATTAGAACTTGTGAGGTAAATTTTTTATTTTCACAATGGTAGTTCTCTTCAAATAGCATTAACTGTCAATACACTTTTTTTGTAATCTTTCCTATAACCAGACTTTCATACACACAAACACAAAAGATATAAAATATAGTTCTATGAAATTTCAAGCTTTACTAGTAATTTTCTAGATATATTTTTCTGTCTCCTTCCATACATACGCATAATTCTTATGACAAATAATAAAACACTACTAAGGAATATTTATGTGATAGGATTTACCAGCTGAGACCAAGCTGAGTCTCTCATAGAGCCTTATGAGGATTGTATCCCAGAGGTTTTCAGGATTTTCTGGACCAGAAATCTTGAATATGAGGATGTTTGAAGACCCTGAAATAGACAACTAGTCTCATTCCTGATTTTCATAGGGGTTCAGGAGCTTTATATGAACAAACCTGGATCCTGGTCAAGAAAGAGATCCAGTAATCCACAGGCATGTCCCATGGAAGAGGCTAAGAGAACAGAACACAGATTGCAGGGAAGGGCAAAGGAAACTTTGAAAGAAAAATCTTACACCTGGGTCTAAGGAGCCTGCTCAAGCTTTATAAGTTCTGAGGGTTAAGAGGCAGCTCTAATTCAGGGTAAATTGTGAAGCTGCTCTTGTGGTTTCTCTGACTCCAGCCCCCGTGATTGCCTATTGAAAGCCTCTGAGTATCCTATGGAATGTGCTAGATGACACAAAGGGGGAAGTGTGTTCTTAGAGGCACACTGCAAGAGCTGGGCTTTAGGAAGGGAGGGTTGGAGAGGGGTCACCTTCTGTGCTGCAGAAGGTGGGTCTTTTTTGTTGTTTTTTGGCATGTGGGATCATAGTTCCCCTACCAGGGATTGAACCCAAGCTCCCCCGCAGTGGAAGTGTGGAGTCTTAACTGCTGGACTGCCAAGGAAGTTCCAGAAGGTGGGGGTTTAGATCAGCAGAAATGGAGAAGGGAAAATGCGGAGGGGACCCTTGAGACCAAGCTTGGGTTAGGACCATACTGAGGGTATCTGTTAGCCCACAAGGCAGCCGTAACAAAAACCCACGGACTGGTTAACATAAACAACTGAACTGTATTTCTCATGATTCTGGAGGTTGGGCATCCAAGACCAAGGTGTGAGCTGACTTGTCTCCTGGCTCACAGATGATTGTCTTCTCCCTGTGTCTTCATGTGGTCTTTCCTCTTTGTGCCTTCAGTGTCTGTATCCTAATCTCTACTTTTTTGTAAGGACACCAGTCATATTAGGGTTTGCTCATATGACCTCATTTTAGCTTAATGACCTCTTTAAAGGCTCTGTTTTCAAAATAGTCACATTCTGAGGTACCCATGGTTAGGACCTCAACTCATGAATTTGAGAGGGATGCAATTGAGCACATGACAGCAACCTTGGTATGACATCAGCAACCGTATGTAGCCAGAGGTTTAGAATGGCAGTATGAATAGTACTGCAGAGGCAGGAAGAGTTGATAACTCCCTTTCAGCTCTCCTAGGAAGACACAGGAGGGAGAGCTATAGTTCTGCTTTGAGACAGATAGAAAAAATGACCCAACAATTTGGAGGCAAACTGTGAAAATGACCCTTCTCAGCATCTGCAATGGATGTGCTCTAAGGTTATTTGGATTACATATAAAATATCAATTATAAAATATTTAAATACATAATTTAACATCAGAATAAATGCAGCAAATGTAATGAAATTTTAAAAGTCAAATCATTTTAACATTACTCCTATTTGCATTGATTCTGAGTTGAAAATAGCTTTAGAAGACATTCTTTTCAATTTTCATAAGGGTTTTCTTATACTTCATTTCCTTCTAAATAGTCTATGGGGAAGACAGAACAAGCATTTTCAGTTTTAAACAGATAAAAAAATTGAATCTGGAAAAAGTTAAGATGACTCATTCATGGTCCTAAAACCAGGAGACAAAAGAGCTGAGACTCAAAGGGGAATGTTTTGAAACAGTACAATATACAAATACATCTTAGTTCAGGCTGTCATACAAAATACCATAGACTGGGTGACTTAAACAACAGAAATGTCTTTTATCACAGTTTTGGAGGCCAAACATACAAGATTAGAGGGCCAGCATGGTCAAGTTCTGGTGAGGACCCTTCCTGGTTTGCAGATGGCTGCCTTGAAACTAATCCTCACATGCGGGGTTGGCAAAGGGAGAGAAAGACAGAGAGTGCATGTGAGCAGGCTACTCGGTGTCTTCTTCTTATAGGGGCACTAATCTCATCATGAGAGCCCCACCCTTCTAAACCTACTTCCCAAAGACTCCATTCGCAACCATTATACTGAGTGTTAGGGTTTCAACATATGAATTTGTGTGTGTGTTTGTGTGTGTGTGTGTGTTGGGGTGGAGGGTGGGGACACAATTCAGTCTAAAGCACAAAAGTAAAATAAACAAAAGGGAAAAGAAAATAATCATAAGCAACTATAGAATACTATCTAGCCTTTAAACTATTTTAGAATAATTCTGTTTGCTTTGCATTTATAAAATGCAAGTCATCAATTTTGGTAAAACAATACATGTATTTTTAAATGAAAATTCTATATAAATGTGATATTGGTGAATACTGTAAGATGCTTTCTTCTCTCCTTTTTTATTCAGATCAGCAGGGAATGTATATTGTTGAGAGGTAGTTTTGGATTACTCTGTTTGTGTGTTTTATTATTTATCATGGATTTCCCCCAGACTTTGAAGGGCCTGGTAGGTGGTGCTTTACAAATAAGGTGGCTTATTTGTAAGCCAAATTATGGTTCCATGCACAGATGATCAGCGGGAGCAATTAATTCAGCAGGAGACTCCATTGTGATGAATCTTGAAAAAGGCTTTTGTCCCCAACTTGAGGACTTGGACTAAATGAATTTCTTAGAGTTGTGCTAAGCCCTGTGTTTCAGAGGGAAATACTTAAGGTAGTTTAGGATATTTGCTAACTATGAATGAAGAGTAAGTAGAGTGTTTGGAAAGAAATCTTATTGTATTAGATTTGTTATGACATGAAGTAGTAAGAAGACATTAATATAAATAGAGGAGGTTTTAAAACTTTTATTGTGAATGTCTTATTCTCAATTTACATGCTTTATTAAAGTAGTCACAGCAAAGGGATCAGCAGTTTTATTTACTTATTTATTTAATATATATTGTACTTATATAGCACTTACTCTTTGCTAGGTGCCTTTTTAAGCTATAGCAATCCTATGAAGCAAGAGCTATAATCCATGCTATTCAGTTGATGAAGTATCTTGCCAAGGTCATACTTAGCACTCGTATCTCACAAACCAAATGCAAAAACATTGTATAGAATTAGAATAATTGTGCTTAAGAGAAAGGACAGATAATCTTTCCAATAATAACGTATTCCCACCTATCTTGAAAAACTCTCAGGATGTCCTTGAGAAGAGGATTTTACTCCATGTTCAAATATTGTAGTCTCACACACATTTAGTTAATGTTAACTCAAACCATGTGTGACGGGCTTCCCAGGTGGCTCAGTGGTAAAGAATTCACTTGCCAACTCAGGAGACTCAGGTTCCATCCCTGGGTCAGGAATATCCCCCGGAGAAGGGAATGGCAACCTACTCCAGTATTCTTGCCCGGAAAATCCCATCAACAGAGAAGCCTGGCAGGCTGCAGTTCATGGAGTCCAAGGAGTTGGACACTTAACAACTGAGCATGTGTACAAACCATATGTGCTAAGCTGGAGATTATTCAGAGTGAGTACCTTATGTGAACTGCTAATCTGCTGTTCCTTCCTTCTAACCCAGTTTCTCCAGGCATCTTGCCTTGACAGTATCATTCTAATATCTAAAATTATGAATTTTTCATATACCATAATTCTTCACATAGTGGCCAATACATTCATCAGGTGCTCAGTTGAAGAAAGAACACTATGTTCCAATACTAGGAAAAAAAACCTGACTTAGATTTAGAGAAGGCAGATGGGTCTTCAATGTTTCACCATTTTAAAGGATTTTTAAGGGTAATTTTTAACAAAATGCGATTTTTCTGATATAAACATTTTAAAAGCCATCACCTCCACCCCCTTTTTTTTTGGCCACACTGCATGGTACGTTGGATTTTACTTCCCACACCAGGAATCAGGGATGGAATCTGTGCCCCTGCAGCGGAAGCACAGAGCCCTAACCACTGGACTGCTAGGGAATTCCATAGCTAGCTATCTTATAAAGTTTTGGGGTCCATTTTCTCGTAATGAGTTGTGCCTTTGTATTATTGATTGAAATGAAGAGATACAGATTTAAGTATGGATACTGATATAGATTGACACTTTGGAAACAGTTTCTTTGTTAGAAATATGTATGGCAATTAATTCACCCTTCTGTGATTTGCTCTTTCATTCTCTTTTTGGTGTCCTAAGTGGAATGGAAGATTTACATTTTAATGTATAGAACTGTATCATGTTTTCACTCTATAGTTATCATTTTGGGGACCTGTTTAAGAAGTTTTTGCCCACTCTAAGTTTATGAAGAATTTCTTCTAGATTTTATTCCAGAAGTTTTATAGGTTACCTTTCACATTTAAATCTAGAATTCATCTTTAGATTTTTGGATGTGGTGTGAGCAAGATATCAAATTCCTTTTTTTTGGAAGTACAGATGTAAAACTGTCCTAGTATCATTTTTGATGCAATTCTTATAGCAGAATTTCAAAGTTTACCTTTTTTATGTTGTGGTTGGCGTATATAAAAATACAGTTGTTTTAAACAGTGACCTTATATTCTTGGACTTGAAAAATTAATTTATTCAGTTCTCAAAGTTGGTAGAAATTTATGGATTTTTAAAGTGCACAATTATAACATTTTCAAATGACAATGATTTTCCTTCGTTTTCAAACCTTATTTATCTTCTATTGCATTTTTTAGAACCTCTAGGATAAAAGTTAGGAGAAGTAGGGATAGGACTGCCTACTTCTCATTCTTGATCGTAGAGAAAAATTTTTCAATAATTCACCAACAAAAGCCATGTTTGTTATAGGGTTTTTGAAGAGGCTTATTAGCAGATTAAAGAGCTTCTCTCCTATAAAACATTTTTGTACATTTATTTGTTTATTTTTATTGCTGATTGCAGTGAAAACATTGCATTTGATGATGCTGTTTAGTTACTAAGCCATGTCTGACTCTTTGCAACCCTGTGTGGTGTAGCCCTCCAGGCTTCTCTTCTCATGGGATTCTCCAGACAAGAATACTGGAGTGTGTTGCCATTCCCTTCTCCAGGGGATCTTTTCCAACCCAGGGATTGAACATGCATCTCCTGCATTGGCAGGTGATTCTTTTGCCACTGAGGCACTGAGGAAAACCTTTATGCATTTACTGAACCACTTGTATTCTTCTCCTTTATTTTGTTATTGTGGAAAATTATACTGATTGATTTTCAAATGTGAAATCAATCTCATCTTTCTGATGAGAGTCATGATATGTATTATCCTTTATATATATTTATATAATATATAATTTATAATATTTATAATTTATATAAATATATTATTTATATAATATTATATATTACCCTTTATTGCTAAGTTAGATTTGACTTATTATTATATTATATAATTTATATAATATAATAATATATATTATATAATAATATATATTATATAATTTATATAATATTATATATTACCCTTTATTTATTGCTAAGTTAGATTTGCTTATGGAACTTGCATCAAAGCTCAGTAGAGATTAGCTTTCCTAACTTGTATTGCCCATTAAATTTTGCTTTATAGCGAGTGACCTAAATAAATGAGTTGAGAAGAGTTTCCTTTTTTTTAACTGTTGGAAGATATCACTTTGCTGACAAAGGCCCATGCAGTTAAAGCTATGGTTTTTCCGGGAATTATGTGTAAATGTGAGAGTTGGACCATAATGAAGGCTGAACACCAAAGAATTGATGTCTTCGAATTGTGGTGTTAGAGAAGACTCTTGAGAGTCCCTTGGACTGCAAGGAGATCAAACCAGTCAATTCTAAAGGAAATCAACCCTGAATATTCACTGGAAGGACTGTTGCTAAAGCTGAAGGGCCAACATTTTGGCCACGTGATACTAAGAGCTGACTCGTTGGAAAAGACCCTGATGCTGGGAAAGACTGAAACAAACAGAGAAGAGGGTGGCAGAGGAAGAGATGATTAGATAGTATCACTGACTCAATGGAAATGAATTTGAGCAAACTCCTGGAGACAGGGAAGGACAGAAGAGCCTGGTGTGCTACAGTCCATGGGTTGCAAGAGAATTGGACATGACTTCACGATTGAGCAACAACAAGTAGAAAGGATGTGCTCAGTCATGTACTTGTTCATTTAAAAATGCACTGGCTGTTTAATCTTGCCAGATAATATTCCTTATTAGGTAAGTTAATGATGGATGAGACAAATGAGGTTTCTTAAATTCATATTCTTTTGGAAATGGTTTGACTAGAGATAGACACAAGTAGTGCATGTGGAACATATAGTAATGGGATCATTAACAGAATTATAAATACCATGAAAAAACAAAAGAAGGGGATGGGATACCTAGAGACTGGGACTGGGATGAGTCAGGCAGTTGTAGACTGAGTACTATATAGTTAGGAACATTTCTGCAGAGGTCATATTTGAGCTGAAAAATAAATGAAAACAACTGGCCTTCTACAAACTTAGAAACAGAAAATTCCTATAAGATCAGCAAATAAAAGGCCCTAAGATAGAAATTATCTTGGTATATTCAAGGGACATACAAAAATCTAGAGTGACTTAAACATAGAGAATTAGGGGCCAAGACATATGGCTCAGATCATGTGTGGACTTGTGGACTATGATTAGGGGGTTGAATTTTATTCTAATGCAATAGAAATCCATTAGAGGGTTTAATATAAGGAAACACATATTATGTTTTAAAAGGTCATTCTGGCTGTAGTACTGAGAATGATTTACAGAACACTGGAGAGAAGTAGGGAGATCAAGTAAGGGGGATTGTAGTATTACTTTCCAGCTAAATATCATAGATTTTACACTTATGTTTACCTTTTTTCCCTCCTGTAACTCCGTTAAAATGATAGAGAAGGAACAAAAAGCAGTGAATTCAGAAAAACAACAATAACAGCAATCATGGAATAAGAGAGGACTTTAGCTACACTATAAGTACTGAGCAGGAGAATGGACGCTTATTCTCTGGAGCTTTGAGTGTCATCTTGAAGAACAGTGAGACTAAATGAAAATGGTTTTTTTTTTTTTTGAATGGTAAAGCTTCCAGCTCTCTTCCTTCCTCCCTCATCTGAGATTACTCCTAGACAGGCTTATTCTCTCCATGCAGGAAATTGGAGCATTCATCTCTCAGGAAATTTAGCAGCTCAAGATTTTGTGTTGATTAGATTTTAGTGAGAGACACCATTTAGCATCTTCTTACACTTTTTATCTAATTGAAAGAATTTACTGGGTGACCTGAGAACATTTAAACTACTCAGAGGCTTTGCTAATGGTTATTACAACTATATTCTCACTTTAATCCTTGCTTAAATTGAATTTCAATGAGCTTTCCTTATTTTAAGACTTTCTCAATTTTATATTTGTCTATGTTTGACAATCAGTTATCTCTCCTAATGTAACATGTCTTCACATTTCTGGACTCATTTTCTTTTATCTGTTTCATTCCTACTTGAAAGCTGGACAGTTCTCTTCTGATCTCAACTGTTTCATGCAATAACTTGTCAAATACTGTTCACAGAAGTCTATCACAAAATTCAATTCTCTTTTTTCTACTGCTGCCTTTGGAACTACAGGCAGAGGTAGGAAAAATATTATCAGTGATAATACAATCTGTCTCCCAGTTCGTAGTTGTACAAATATTTGCAACTACATGGCAAGAATCATCTTTATTGCCTCTGAGATCAACTTCTTCTCTACCTGCTATCCAACCACTAAGCCAACATACCATATTAGATGTTCATTGTTATAGCAGTGCCCCACTTGTGGTACCAAATATATGCATTGTGGTAACAACCAATCCCCAAATCTGGGTGCCTAAATACAACTAAGCTTTTTTTTATGCTCATGTAATATCTGCTGCAGGCCCACACTTTTCCCCAGGGTAGCTATTTTCTATTTATTGGCCTACTATTTCAAGCTGCTTTGGTCTTCATATCAGTCCTTGCTGCCACTACCAATACACATTCTACCATAATAAGGAAGAGAGGCTGGAGATTTGATCATGTTATTTAAATACTTTCATCTAGAAATGATGAGTCATTTTCTCCCAAGTTATTTGTCAAAGTAAGACCTACAGCTTGCTAACTTCAAGGGGCAGGAAAGAGCAGTCTTGTGTCTGCAACAAGGGAGGAATCAAGTATCACTCGACTAGTAATGACTGCCACAAAAGATATTTCATCTCTTCAAAAAGAAAGGGATACTAGAAATAAAAGTATATTTGGAGAATAAAAAAGAGACCTTGGAAAAGAAGTTGGAACAGAAGATTTTAAAAATTATTATGAGTATTAGAAAGATTGAGAAATTTCTGGAAAGTAGAGCAAAAACAGAGACAGGACATTTCTTGGAATTCTCTGTTCAGTTAAACTATCAATCAACTGTGAAGGTAGAATAAAGATATTTCTGAAGGTAGGATCTCAAAATGGAGAAGGCAATGGCACTCCACTCCAGTACTCTTGCCTGGAAAATCCATGGACGGAGGAGCCTGCTGGGCTGCAGTCCATGGGGTCGCTACGAGTTGGAGACGACTGAGCAACTTCACTTTCACTGTTCACTTTCATGCATTGGAGAAGGAAATGGCAACCCACTCCAGTGTTCTTGCCTGGGGAATCCCATGGACGGGGGAGCCTGGTGGGCTGCCGTCTCTGGGGTCGCACAGAGTCGGACACGACTGAAGCGACTTAGTAGTAGCAGCAGGATCTCAAAAAAAAAAAAAAAAAAAATGCCTCTGATGCAGTCTTTCTTAGAAATTTGCAAGGAAAATTTCACCCAAACAAACAAAGGTGTAAACCAGAAAGATGACATGGGTCCTGGAAACAAGGGTTCCAACATTGATAAGAAGCTAAAAGAATTCCCTGAATGAAAGTCATAGAAAACCAGTGCTGCCAGCCTAGAGAACAACCGGTCTGGGTAAGTGCTAAGCAAAAGGCTTCAGGAGTAATCTCTCCAAGAAAGACAGGAGGAAACGCAGAGACCGCCTGATCACCACATTTGAATTTGTTGAAGGGAAATTCACATTTTGGGTTGTGAGTTTAGAGACTAATTAGTGCGGATATCCACTGATGAAGATGAGTAAACTTGTTCAGGATAAACAAAGTATTCATGAAAAGACACATCATCATAATTTACAATGTTGCCAGTTATGGATAAGGTTTATAAAATCACAGTAGCATAAACACAGTATTTGTTTGTACCCCAAATTATATATACATACATCATGTATATAAATGTATATATAATGTGGCACAGGGAATAGAAATATGTAGTATTATAAAGGATTAAAATAATTTTCTTCTAGCAAGTAGATATCTAAAGCTGACAAAGAAGAAGTACATCGTTTTAAAATGTGGCAACAAATACCAGAAGGAAAAATTGGAAGGACCAAAAGCAATTGACTCTCTGGTATGGCAGTTAATAATTGGAAGAGTAGATTTCTAGTTTTTATTGTGAGTCTAACCTAACATTTAAAAATGTGTACTATTAGGAGGATCATCAGTAATCAAGAAAAGATATTGGCTTGGATTGGAATGATAATAATCAAGGTAGTAAAAAAAAAAGCATGTCCCAGATTCTGGATATATTTTGAAAGTAAATGACAGTTTACTGTCAGTTTGGATGGCAAAGAGTTAAGGAGAGGAGCTAGTTTTCAAGGGAGTAGGAGTTCAGTATTGAATGTGGAGAGTTTGGGGTGCCTGAACTTCTAAGTGTGGAGGATGGGTAGAGAGATGGCTATATGAGGGGCATTTTCAGGGGAGAGGTCTGGACAGGAGATTTACATTTAGGAGGCATCAGGTGTTAAAACTATGAGACTTAGGGAGTTAGGAAGCAGTCAAGGATTGAGTCCTGGGGTACTGTGAAGGTTAGGAAGCAGAGGAGGGCACAGTAAAGGAGTATGAGACAAGGCAGCCAGGGAAGTAAGAGGAAAATCAGGAAGACTTTGGTGGAAATCAAATGAAAAATATTTCAAGGAAGAATGAGGGTCAAATGCTAACAGATCAAATAAGATGAAACCTGAGAATTGACCACTGGATTTGACAATATTCGTGAAGTGGTTAAGTGAAGGTGATATAAAAGTCCTCATCCAGTGCTAAATCTATATTTCATAATGTATAGTAGATTTAGATAATAAATATAAAGTCTATTAAATAATATATGTTCATGATATAAATTTTAAAAATAGAGTTCATTTAAATATAAAAAAGTTCATTAAATATAAAAAAGAAAATATAAACACCAACAAATAAGGAGGAAAAAAAATGTGAAAAGAAGCATTGTTATTAGTCCAGTATGATAGTAACTGGAAATAGGGAAGAGGCAGTGGAGATGGGGAGAAATGGGTACAGGTGATATGGACATAGGCAGAGAGCAGGCTTGCTGACGATTGGCTGATAGGTGTGTGAGGAGGTTATTGAGATTGACTCAAAGATGAGCTGTGTGAGTCTTTTTACTCAGCACTTCTCAGAAATAACTCAAGAGTATTCTCCGTGCATATTTTTCAATGAAAAGTTTAATTTTTCTTAATTAAGGATAATAGTTAAAATATATTTGTTTTGAAAACAGGTTTACCACCAAAATGGCTGTCTTAAACATTTGTATCGTTTGTATGCATGAAAATGGGTTGCTCTTATCCATTCTTCCTCTTGGTGATTACACTTTCCATGGTGTAATTCTTGTTTTCTTTTTCCAGCATATTTCATTGCTTAGCCAATTATTCAGAAAACTTCAATGTATCTTGGAGTTTTTAAAAGAAGGGGAAACTTATTTGCCATTATACAAAAACTAAGATATCCTAGCAATCTTTTGCCATCTTATTCTAATCTTTAGAATAAGAACAATGTAGTAAAATATTTATTTTAAAAAGGTAATTCTTAAAACTCTTTCATTTAAATATCAAGGTCCTAGGTAAGGGGAAAAGGGACATATAGCAGAAACTTATTAGCTTAATTCTATTTTAAATAATTTGAAATTGGCTTTAACAGTACTCTAGAATTTTTTTTTAAGTGTCATAATGAGTCAAATTTTATAAAATAAAAGTAGAACCTTTCTTTTTTGGTAATCTTTTATATGTTGTTCAGTGAGGGTGAATGCAAGAAATAAGGCCTATATTCTGATACTAACCAGAAAATTAAGCAAACATGTTTGAAGCTTGGTATATTGATACTGTGTTTTGCAGACAGGGGCACTTCAGTAATAAGAAGGCTGTCTCATAAACAGGCTACGGACTTCCTAATCCATACTTGTTGAAAGGTCTCCAGCACTAATAAATTAGAAAACAGTCAAGGCTAACTTTCTTCTGTTTATTCATTTTCGGATTAGTTGTTTGTGTTTAAGAATGGAGAAACTGACATTTGTTCTCTCAGGACTTCAGAGTGAAATCCTGTCATTCCAGTGAACAAGCTGACCCCCATTCCTTACCTGTTTGCCACGAGTTGGTATGCGGGTCACAATAGTGAGTAGGAAGGAATCTGAAGCCAATCGATTTCTCAGTTCTGCTGGGTGGTGGTTGTGTTTCCTTTAAGAAGAAAATCAATATATTTTGGTTGAATGTCTCTCTCAAGGAAGATACTGAGGTTGATGAGACATGTAAGACATAGTGTAGTTCTCAAATAAATGTATAATCTTTGTATAAGTAAAGATAAGTCAAGTGTGCATAAAAAACAGCCAGCAATGTAGAAAGTGATGGGACAGTAACTGCTATAAGAATTCACATCCAGGAACAATTGTGATGAGTTAGCACGGTCAGGAAAATGCCCTGGGTTGGAACAGGCTATACCCTAAATAACAGGAAATTTCAGGGATTAAGAGTAAGGAAGAGATGGCATGAATAAAGACCCCAGAGTGGTAATGGGGACAATAGTAGTGGTAATAAGTGAAGTGAAGTGAAGTGAAAGTTGCTCAGTCATGTCCGACTCTGCGATCCCATGAACTATCCAGTCCATGGAATTCTCCAAGCCAGAATACTGGAGTGGGTGGCCTTTCCCTTCTCCAGGGGATCTTCCCAACACAGGGGTTGAAGCCAGGTCTCCCGCATTGCAGGTGGATGCTTTACCAGCTGAGCCACAGGGAAAGCCAATAGTAATAATAAAACCACAGTAATAATTGTAATCAAAACTTAATAATTGTTAGCTAATCAGGACCCATTTCCTATCCTTGTCCCTAACCCAATATCCTACCATACAGGATATTTGCTGGCAGAATATTAGGAAATTTTTATAGTTCTTAGCATTCCTCAAGCCGCAAGAATCAAGCATTGTCTTAAAAAGATCTCTCTCAGAGAGAAAAACATTCCCAAGGATCGTACAAATTGCAAATTTCAATTACTTCCCAAGTACCCACAGGTCCTTTTATCTCCCAGTACACCACAGAATCACCCATAACGCTGACAAGCACACTCGGACTAGGGATGGAGAGACCGTTATCAGTAGGACTTGCAACCTTAAATCTCAATATAGAAGGTCTCTGATCTCACTTTGTGAGCCCTTGCCTCTTTTGATCTTTAACAGTGAATTCTGGCAGCATAGCACATACGTTTAAAACTTTGACTTTGACATCACATTGAGTTAAAATTCTGATTCCATAGACACCAGCTGTATGAATTTGGGCAAATTACTAAGTGCTCTAAGCTTCGTTTTCTTCATATGGAAAAAAAGGATAATAATAGTCACTCTTCATTGTTTTCTGGAGATTTAATGAGATAGTTCATAAAAAGCAGTGTTAATCACAAAGAAATACTTTGTCCCTGTTGACTATTTTTGACTTCGGTCTGATAAAATGTTTAAATCAGATAGATGGTGGGTGAAGTATTTGGCATAGAGCCAAGGTCCTTAGTGCACACTCCACAGATAGTAACTGTTTTGCTTATTGTACTGTGGAAGTGTTCTTATCTGACTTACATTTAATACATTTGTCAGATTGACCAATGCCCTCTATTTCCTTTGCAGAACATTTTGACTGATGATCATGAGATTCCATGGCTATGCCAAATCAGATCAGCTCTCACCAGGGGTCCTGATGTGTTGCATGCTTCTAAAAGATGAAATGTCTTGTTTTCAAACCTGTTTCTCAGTTATATTTGTTATTATTATCATGTAATCTAAGTGAGTTATTTTGTAAACCAATGAATCATGAATGTGGAAAGAAAGAGAAACTTCTGCATGAATCTAATTGAATACTTTGGGTACATTTGATAAAGGCAAGTTGTTAAAAATTGTGTCAAATTAGTTGTGGGCAAGCAAGTGTAAAAAATAAAAAAAAATCTTATAAAAATTTAAAAATTATTCTACATTCACATTTCTTCCCAAGAGGTTTATAATTATTGGTTCACTTTAAAGACACATTGTATTGTGGTATACTTTATGATATGGAACTGGGGTAAATGTGGAATTTATCTGGTTCTCCTATAAAAATAAAGAGATTGCTGTTCTTGTTTATTTAAAAATTGCTATGATATACATCCTAAATATTCTGTATTTGGCTTGAATTTCTGAAAATAGGAAACAAGAGATGGGATACTGTGCTTTTCTTTATGATAGTGACCTTTTTGTAAAGTGTTCCAGTCAGCTCCTGAAAGGAGATGAATGCACTGTGGTTATATAGAGTCTTCTATTCAATGCAGGGCTTCAAATTTAGAACTTTTCTGGTTTAGAAACTATAAATTATTTACGGCGTATCAAGCTTTTTAAACCCCGTTTATGACAGGTTGGGATTTTTGCCAATCTCCGTTGAAACAGTCTAAATAATTTATCTTGTGTTCCTTCAACCTACAATACATCCTGAAGCTCAAGAAATGTTAAATAAGTTTTATTTTTTTCTCCGCTATGCTGAGGTCAGGGAGGTTAAGCGCTTAGACATTCTTTGAACAATTTTTGGTCCCTTGTCTTTTCTCAGTGTGCTAGATTTCTTTTTTTATTCTCATATCTTGCCTTTCTTTTATATGACATTTCCACTTCATTGAACTTTTTTTAAAAAAGAGTCTTTTATCTCCCATTAATTATCCATACTGAGTTTCTGTACATTGTAATTCTAGTTATAAATAAGAGAATATCTTTGCAAGCAAAGAATTCAATTAGTTTTAAATCCCAGTATGTTCTGAGAGTATGAACAGTGCATTAATCTGATTTGATTTTGCTGAAATGTATGATACATTAATGATAAACATCAAAAGAGTTCAAGGTTTAGTTAAATCCCTACAAATAGGGCATTTATTTGAATCTATTTTCAACATGTTAAGTATGAGATAATGCAAATATAGATAGCTCTTGTTTTTTTTTTTGATATCTTCATTCAACAGTGTTTTCAAGATTTATTCATGATATAAAAATAGATTCTTTTTTAATTTCAAAATCTATGTAATGAATAAGCCACAATCTGTGTATTCTGTGGTTAGTGGATATTTATACTGTTTTCAATTTTTTGCCCAAAGTAACCATGGGCATCCTTATTTATTATTAGCAATTCTCTTAGGTATACTCATATAAATGGAACAGCTGAGGCAGACTGTGTTTTCTTAAATTCTAATTTTTATTAAGGAATAATTGACATATGACATTATATTAGTTTCAAGTGTGTAATATAATGATTTGATATTTGTATATATTGCAAAATGATTAGCACAATAAGTCTAGTTAACATCTGTCACCATAGATGGTTGCATTTTTTTCTTGTGATAAGAGCCTTTAAGATTGATCTCTCTTGTGCTGTGATACACTTATTCACTCAGTCGTGTCCAACTCTTTGTGACTCCATGGACTGTAGCCTACCGGGCTCCTCTGTCCTTGGGAATTCTCCAGGCAAGAATACTGGAGTGGTTTGCCATGCCTTCACTCGAAGGATCTTCCCATCCCAGGGATTGAACCCAAGTCTCCCGCATTCCAGATAGATTCTTTTACCATCTGAGCCACCAGGGAAGCCCTATCTACTCTCTTAACAACTTTCAAATATGCAGTACTGTATTATTAACTGTAGTCAACATGCTGTACATTATATCCTTAAGACTTATTTACTTTTAGCTATAAGTTTATCTTTTGATCTCCTTCATCCATTTTGTCTACTTCCCATCCCTACTACTGACAGCCCTTAATCTGTTCTCTATATCTATGAGCTTGTTTTCATTTGTTTGTTCATTTTTTATCTTTCTAAGATTCTGCATACAAGTGAGATCATATGGTATTCATCTTTATCTATTTGACTTACTAACTTATTTTACTTAGCATAACACTGTCACGATCCATCCACGTTATCACAAACGATTTCATTATTTTTAATGGCTGAATAGTATTTTCTTGTGAATGTATACATGTGTGTGTGTGTGTATCATGGTTTCTTTATCCATTCATCCATTGGTAGACACTTTCCATGTCTTGGCTATTCTAAATAATGCTTCAGTGAACATGGATGTGCATATACCTTCTTGAATGAGTGTTTTCTTTTTCTTTGGATATATACCCAGGAGTGGAATTGCTGGTCATAGGATAGTTTGAGTTCCAATTTTTGTGAAGCCTCCATACTGTTTTCCATGGTAGCTGCATCAAATTACATTTCCATCAACAGTGAAGTTCCCTTTTCTCTCTATCCTTGCCAGCACTTGTTTCTTGTCTTTTTGATAATAGCCGTTATAACAAGTATGAGGTAATATCTCACTGTAGTTTTGATTTTCATTTCCCTGATGATTAGTGATGTGCACATATAGTTTTACTTCATGATGAACCCTAATAACTTGAAACTACTAGTTTCCAGTAACTGTATAATTTTTATTAATTTTTAAAATACAGAGACTTGAGAAAAAGGAATAGGCATTTACCAGTATTTGATTTTGACAGCAAGTTCTATCAATTTTAATAGCCCTGTTTTATTAAAAAAGAGGAAGAATTAAAAGGATGGACATTAAACATGTAAATGTGAAGTTCTTATATTCAGTAAAATACACATATGATATTCCTAGCACGATTTATTCTTTTTCTGCCATTTATTCAGCTGTTTTAGGTAATACTCTATTTTTAAACTTGGGATCCACACATCACTCATTCTCAGGAAGTGGGGTTTGTGAAGGGTTAGGGGTAAGCTGTGAGTCAGGTGTGGCTGATCAGGTCCCACTCTTCCCTTCCCTCACTGATTAGTTCAGGGATGCCCGGGTGATGCCATCAGGGCCAAATTCTTGAGAATTTCTGGAGACTCTTGAGATAGAGGGATAGAGCTAAGATTATGTAAATTTCTGGTATCCTCCATGCTCTAGCTTTTATAACAGAGGAACTTGTCTGCAGATAGACCAGGAAGTAGAGATGGAAATTTCCGAGGTCTTGGTGACATGCTTTGAGCTTCTGCATCAAGATAAACCTATCCCTACAAGTTCCAATTTCATTATCATTAAACTCTCTTTTGCTTAAGGCCTTTTGAATTAGATTTTCTTTTCCTTGCCAGGAAAAAGTTCTAACTGATAAAAAATTGTCAGGAAGCATTTAACTGGAGGGTTTCTGTGTACTGTTTTGGATCTGTCAGGAATTCTCTGTTCCTTATTAACTAGGAATTAAGAGGAGAGTCAAGCCTCTCCCGGGGGCTGAGGAATCGAGGCATTTCCTTCATTAGTTTTTCTATACAGTGATAAGTACCCTCTTCCTTCTTGTGAACCACATGGTAAAAGTGATTGTTTACAACTCTCTCTCTCTTTAATATGGATCGCCTATGTTTTGTAAGTCTGGAATTTTAATCTTTGTCTTTGCTGAGAATAACTACTTTGTAAGACAGTATATACACCCACACAATGTTGATTAAAACACCTTTGCTCCATCAGAGCTCTGGTCCCCCTGTCTTTCTTTCTTTTTCTTTCTCTCTCTCTCTCAGGCTATTTCTTTGGAGTGCAGAGGCCCTCTGAGTGCACTTTCCTGCCTGGGCTTCTAAGACCCTCTCGAGAAGGCGCTCTGCACCTTCACCCCATTGAGAGCGTGCCTGAGGCCTTCGTGAACAGAGCAAGCCCCTTGCAGGGGCTTTATTGGCTTTCTGCGTAAACCAAGGAATATCAGCCTCTTTCTCTCTCCTTTACTTTCTTATCAGTTGACTCCGGACCACCAGGTTCCAGTCCATTAAAGGACCTCAACAAAAAATATATTCAAAGAACAAGAACATATTGTGGAATGCATTGTGGGCGCACTATGCTTTCATTTACGAATTGCTGATGAATAAATATGAAACTTTATGTCTACTTTCAAACCTAAAGCAATTCCATTTACACACACCTATTAATTAAATAGAAGCAATAGTTTTAACAGTATCTGTGTCATATTAAATTTAATACTAATGCTTATTCTTTTTAAAAATGAACTGCTTTTGTGTGCCTGGGATTTTAATTTTTTATTTCAGATTGTATTTATTAGTTCCCAATGTCATTTTTATGAGAGATTAGGGTCATTTGTCAGTCTTGTGAAAAATTGATGAGAACTATGCACTCAATACTGAGAAAAATGCTCATAAACACATGATAGTGTCAAGAGCTGCATAGATTTTCCGAAGCCCATACATAGATTCCTGAATTAAGGCTTTCAGGCTTACGGTCAGAAAATGAACCCTTGACTTTTTTATTTCTGGGACTTTCTTGAAGTTTTCTTTGTTATCTTCTATATGATCAAATTTTAGTATGTTCAAAGGATGCTTGAGAATAACATATATTTGTTTTCTTTGTATGAGATTATTTTTTTTTTCTTCTTCAGTTGCTAAGTCATGTCTGACTTTTTTGGGACCCCATGAACTGACTGAAGCCCTCCAGGTGCCTCGGTGCATGGAATTTCCCAGGCAGGAATACTGGAGTTGTTGCCATTTCCTTCTCCAGGGGATCTTCCTGACCCAGGGATCCAACCCACATCTCCTGCATTGCAGGTGGATTCTTTACCACTCAGCTGCCAGAGAAGTCCCTTATATAGGTTATTGTATCCTAAATAAATCAGTTTTATTCATAGTTCAATAATTTATAAATATCTGTTCTTTTATTTTTGTGTATTTGTAATACTATTTATATATTTTGATGATGTTAATAAGTATTCATAACAGTTTTATATTTATTATTGACTTATCTTCTCTAAAAAATAAAGAGACTACTTAAAGTTTGGGTCTTTAGTTACATAATAATAATGCAATCCCTGATTTCTTTTTGTTTCTGCTTACCTAGTAGTTTTTTGACTATTTTATTCTGTACAATTCTCTATTGTATCATTTTAGATATGTTTCTTGTTAGCCACATATAGTTAAATTTTGTTTTAGCCCAATGAGAGTATTTGCCTTTTACCTGAGGGATTTAACTCATTTATTTTTTATGTAATGAATGATATGCTTGATATTCTGTCATCTTGTTTTTGTCTTCTTTTTGACTTTATTTACTCTCTTTATAATGACTATGATTTTCTTTCCTTTATCTCCTGAAGTAGATATACTGTTATATATTTTTTAGCATTAGGACAATAGTATTATGATATACAATATATTATATAACAGTATAACAGTAGTATTACAAATACACGAAAATAAAAGAACAGATATTTATAAATTATTGAACTATGAATAAAACTGATTTATTTAGGATACAATAACCTATATAAGGGACTTCTCTGGCAGCTGAGTGGTAAAGAATCCACCTGCAATGCAGGAGATGTGGGTTGGATCCCTGGATCAGGAAGATCCCCTGGAGAAGGAAATGGCAACTACTCCAGTATTCCTGCCTGGGAAATCCCATACACAGAGGAGCCTGGGGGGCTACAGTTTTTGTTTAACAAACCAGCTTAAAATTAAATGTCTCAAAACAATATTTATTTAACTCAGAGTCAGTGAGTCATCAATGTAGAGTGCACTTCAGTGGCTCCACAGGACTCCTTCACATATTCATAAGATAGCTCTTTTTCTGGGGATTTTCTGGCTGTCACCTGTGGGGACAAGAGACTTCTAGACCAAATGTCATCAAGGAAGCTTATACTCATGGTGATGTGGCAGGATTAAAAAGAAAAGACATCTAGAGGCTAGAGTCATGGGTCATTTATTGAGAAACTACTTTCAAGGATCAGATTTGTGCCTTAATCAAGGAAGCTATCTCTGAGTGGGGGGACCTAGAAATATTTGTTTTGCTGCATTTCAGAATTTCTGTGGACCACGACTATGGTGTGCACCTTTTATCTTTCTCTTTTTTGAGTGGGAATGTCTGTTGTGTGAAACCCTGGTATGTTTCACTATTGTGATCGGGTTTTTGGAGATAGATAATTTAGCTTTTTAGATTGGAGATCTCTAGGTCAAAAGGAATGGCATTCAGATCAGATGGCTATGTCAAGATTCTGAACTTAGAGCATTATGCAGTAATTAGACTTTGGGATGTCTCAGGAAAAGTGAGTATATTTTGCCTGTGAGAGGGTTGTTAATAAGTATGGCCAGATATCAGGCTATGGTAGACTGTTTCAGAATTGGTAATAATTATTTCTCTCTCATCTCCATTCTCTTAGCAGTGTAATTTTGCAAAATTTGCCATTAGGAGTTAGAGTCAAATTTTCCATCCCTCAAGTCTAGGCTGAACTTGTAATTTTCTTTGACTAAAAAAAAAAATGCAGTGGAAGTGTAGTCATGTTCTGGGACTGGACCTCAAGGGGCCTTTCATACTTGGAATTGTTCTCTTAGAAACTTCCTCTTGTTTCCACGTGAAAAACCCTAGGCTTTCATGTTGGCACAAGCATGATGACATGGAGAAAAGATGAGCTGTCCCAGCAGAGACCAGAGACTATCCTAAACTAGTTAGTTTCCAGTCCACCTGGCAGCTTAACTTGGATGAATCAGTGAGGCCAGTTGAGAACAGAACAACTGCCTGGCTGAACACAACCTAAACTGCTTATCCACAGAATCATGAGCTAAATAAACGGTGGGGGCTTTAGCCCAGTAGGCATTAGGGTGGTTTGTTATACAGTAAAATTTAATTGATAAACTCTTCTATTGGTTGCTTTTTACTTTCCTAAAAGGTTCTAAACTATATCATGTATTCATCTAATTTATTAAAATTTAAATCACTTTTGAACCTTACTATGAATAATAAAGTATCAGATACATATTATCATGTTTTTATTTAGATTTTATTCCACATATTTAACTGATACCAGTGTTTTCCCATAGACCTCTTATATCCTAGTTTTCTTAACAAGTATTTTTATTGATCATTCAATTGTGTAGATTTTATCTCTGCATATTGGCTTTTGAGAAAAGCTGATGGGTTATTGTGATAGCTTTTTAATGCCTCAGGATGCCTTTCAGTGTCTTTTGCACATAAGCAACCTTAGAACACAATCAGTTTTCTTCAAAACTTTATAGACAGCTTCACGCTTCTGGTGGCCAGTGTCTTGGAGGAGAATGAGTTTATAAACTTTCCTCGAACATTGGAAAACTTTTGCCTCTCTGCCTCCCTGAAATTATTTTTTCCAGGTGATTTCTAAGCATGAGGCTCCATTCATCAATGTTGTATGCAACACACTGAGCCCTTTTTATAGTTTGGGAAAATGTTATTCTCTTTGTTAATTGTTACTTTGACTTCATTTGTTCTAATTTGTCCTGAAAGATACCTATTTCCTTAACTTGGACTTTTTTTTTTTTGATCTATTGTGTTTGCAATAATACTTTCCTTACTTTTGCACATGTTCTTTTCATTCCTGGACATCTTTGGTTTTCATTCTAAATCAATGAGTTAATTTTTAGTACATTGATCTTACAATCATTTGGTGATGTCCAGGTGTAAAGTTATCTCTTGTATTGTTGTAAAAGGGTATTTGTTATGACCAATGCATTCTCTTGGAAGAATTCAGTTAGCCTTTGCCCTGAAAGGCTATTTTGTTCTCCAAGGTCAAACTTGTCTGTAACTCCAGGTATCTCTTGACTTCTTATTTTTGCGTTCCAATCCCCAATGATTAATAAAATATCTTTTTTGGTGTTAGTTCTAAGAGGTCTTTTAGGTCTTCATAGAACTGATCAACTTCATCATCTTGGCATTGCTGGTAGAGGCATAGACTTAGATTACTGTGATGTTGAATGGCTTGCCTTGAAAATGAACCGAGATCATTCTGTCATTTTTGAGGTTGCACATGAGTACTGCACTTTGGATTCTTTTGTTGATAATGAGGGCTACTCCATTTCTTCTATGGTATTCTTGCCCACAGTAGTAGATATAATGGTCATCTGAATTAAATTTGCCCATTCATACCCATTTTAGTTCACTTATTCCTAAGATGTCAGTGTTTATTCTTACCATTTTCTACTTGACCACATCCAATTTACCTTGATTCATGGACTAAACATTCTAGATTCCTACGCAATACTATTCTTTGCAGCATCGGATTCTTTGCAGCATCGGATTTTACTTTCATCATCAGACACATCCACAGCTAAGTGTCATTTCTGCTTTGGCCTAGCTGCTTCCTTCTTTCTGTGGCTATTAGTAGTTCTCTGCTCTTCCCCAGTAGCATATTGGACACCTTCAGACCTGGGGGACTCATCTTTGGTGTCATATCTTTTTATCCTTTTAAAGAGGTCATGAGGTTCTCACAGCAAGTATACTGGGGTAGTTTGCCATTTCCTCCTCCAGTGAATCACGTTTTGTCAGAACTCTCTGCTATGACACACCCATCTTGGGTGGCCCTACATGGCTTGGCTCATAGCATCATTGAGATATGCAAGCCCCTTCATCAGGACAAGGCAGTGATACATGAAGTAGTGACAGATTTCCTCTTCTTGGGCTCTAAAATAACAGCAGATGGTGTCTGCAGTCGTGAAATCAGAAGACATTTGCTTCTTTACAGAAAAGCTATGACAAAACTAGACAGTTCGTTTCAGTCACTCAATTATGTCCGACTCTTTGTGACCCATGGACTGCAGCATGCCATACCTCCCTGTCCATCACCAACTCCCGGAGTTTACTCAAACTCATGTCCATTGAGTCGGTGATGCCATCCAACCATCTCATCCTCTGTCATCCCCTTCTCTTTCCGCCTTCAATCTTTCCCAACATCAGGGTCTTTTCAAATGAGTCAGTTCTTCACTTCAGGTGGCCAAAGTACTGGAATTTCAGCTTCAGCATCAGTCCTTCCAATGAATATTCAGGACTGATTTCCTTTAGGATGGACTGGTTGGATCTGTTTGCAGTCCAAGGGACTCTCAAGAGTTTTCTCCAACACCACAGTGCAAAAGCATCAAATCTTCAGAGCTCAGCTTTCTTTACACTCCAACTCTCACATCCATACATGACTACTGGAAAAACCATAGCCTTGACTAGATGGACCTTTGTTGGCAAAGTAATGTCTCTGCTTTTTAATATGCTGTCTAGTTTGGTCATAACTTTTATTTCAAGGAGTAAACATCTTTTAATTTCATGGCTGCAGTCACCATCTGCAGTGACTTTGGAGCCCCCCAAAATAAAGTCTGTCACTGTTTCCACTGTTTCCCTATCTCTTTGCCATAAAGTGATGGGACTAGATGCCATGATCTTAGTTTTCTGAATGTTGAGCTTTAAGCCAACTTTTTCACTTTCACCAAGAGGCTCTTTAGTTCTTCTTTGCTTTCTGCCATAAGGGTGGTATCACCTGCATATCTGAGTTTATTGATATTTTTCCTGGGAATCTTGATTCCAGCTTGTGCTTCATCCAGCCCAGAATTTCTCATGATGTACCCTGTATATACGTTAAATAAGCAGGGTGACAACATACAGCCTTGACATACTCTTTTCTAGATTTGAAACTAGTCTGTTGTTCCATGTCCAGTTCTAACTGTTGCTTCCTTCCTGATTTCTCAAGAGGCAGGCAGTGTGTTGAAAAGTAGAGACGTTACTCTGCTGACAAAGGTCTGAATAGTCAAGGCTATTGTATTCCCATTGGTCATGTATGGCTGTGAGAGCTGGACTGTAAAGAAGGCAGAGGACTGAAGAATTGATGTCTTCGATCTATGGTGCTGGAGAAGACTCCTGAGAGGAGATGTGATGGACAGAGAGGACTGGCATGCTGCAGTCCATGGGGTCACAAAGTGTCAAACATGACTGGGTGACTGAACAAAAACAACAACAATCTTACAGTGGGTCAGAAATTCAGGCATGGCTTATCTAAGTCCTCCATCTCAGAGACTTGTTGTTCAGTTGCTAAGTTGTGTCCAACTGTTTGTGACCCCAAGGACTACTGCATGCCGAGCTTCCCTGTACTTCACCATCTCCTGGAGTTTGCTAAAACTATGTCCATTGAGTCACTGATGCCATCCAACCATCTCATCCTCTGCCGCCCCCTTTTCCCCCTGCCCTCAATCTTTCCTAGCATCGAGGTCTTTTCTAATGAGTCGGCTCTTCACTTCAGGTGGCCAAAATTTTGGAGCTTCAGCTTCAGCCTCAGTCCTTCCAATGAATATTTAGGGTTGATTTACTTTAGGATTGACTGGTTTGATCTCCTTGTTGTCCAAGTGACTCTCAAGAGTCTTCTCCAGAACCACAATTCAGAGCATCAGTTGTTTGGTGCTCAGCTTTTTTATGGTCCAGTTCTCACATCTGTACATGACTACTGGAAAAACCATAGCTTTAACAACATGGATCATCAGTTTGATCATCAAAGTGATGTCTCAGCTTTTTACTACACTCTCTGGGTTTGTCAGCTTTTCTTCCAAGGAGCAGGAGGACTTCTTATGCAATTGCAATCAAGGTGTCAGGTGGAACCTGAACTCTCAACTGAAGGATGATCTGTTTCCAAGCTCACTCACTTTGTTGTTGATAGGATTCAGTTCCTCAGCTAGAGGCCACCATACTTTCCTTGTAATGTCAGCAACCACCAAGTGGCAACTGTTTTTCCTCAGAACAAGTGAAAGTGGGTCCCCTCAATGGAGCCAAAGTCTCTTTGTAACCAAATCTAAGAAGTAATATCTTATCACTTTGTTGTATTCTAATTTGTTAGAAGTGAATCACTAGGCCCAGCCTACATCTTGGGATGGGATTACACAGAGGACTGTAGTAGTGGGAGGCAGGGATCAGTGGGGGCCATCTTGGAAGCTGTCTGCCTCAGTAATTTTGTCAGGCACACAGTATTATCCTGCCCCTGTCTTTTCTGCCTCTCAATTTAGTCAGACATAAACTTATTTCTAGGGTTTCTCTTGGTTACTATTAACTACTTTAAATAATATTCTCAAAATTTATTATCCTAAAACAGTTTATCTTCCCTCTATGCCATTTAGTGTGAAGACAGCAGGGTTTTCATACTTTCATCAGATCTCTTTTCCTGTTTTCACCTCCCAAACCATCAGCATTAAATCCCAATGTACATATTGTCAAGGCTCATAAGATCTATGCTCAATTCTATAATTAAAATGGTATCTTCTGACACTGTCCATGGGTTGATTCTGTGAAATAAGAACCAATAAACTTGAGAGTCCCTTGGACTGCAAGGAGATCCAACCAGTCCATTCTAAAGGAGATCAGTCCTGGGTGTTCATTGGAAGGACTGATGCTAAAGCTGAAACTTCAATACTTTGGCCACCTTGTGTGAAGAGTTGACTCATTGGAAAAGACTCTGATGCTGGGAGGGATTGGGGGCAGGAGGAGAAGGGGACGACAGAAGATGAGATGACTGGATGGCATCACTGACTTGATGCACAAGGGTTTGGGTGAACTCTGGGAATTAGTGATGGACAGGGAGGCCTGGCGTGCTGCAATTCATGGGGTCATAAAGAGTCAGACATGACTGAGTGACTAAACTGAACTGAATTGAAACAGATTACCTATCATAAAATAAATATGTAAATGTTATTCACTGCAGAAACTACCTTAGGGAATTTTACTATTTCTTTGATAAATTTCATTCCTCTATTTTTTCTTCTCTTCTATTCTCTTCCTTCCCCTTTCCTTGTCTTCTCGCTCTGTCTTCCTGTCTCTCTCTCTATTATTATTAGTTGGTGCAAATGTAGTTATCATTTCAGACCATGAATTTTAAATCATTATAGCTAGGCTCAAACACATCATTAGTAGTCAAAATAGGAACCATTACAGTCAACAAGTCACATTTTTGCCAACAAGAAATAAGTGTGTTTATTCCTGTAGCATAAAAATCTTTGCTTCAGGATTGGACAAACTCTTGAAAAGCATTTATTTTCTGCCTCCAGGTGGTTGTGGAAGCGTTTTCCATGAAAAAAGCTGTTGACATGCTTGAAGAAGTGGTAGAGGTTGGTGAGGGTTGTGTGATGTGTGGTTGGGTGCTGTTCTGGGGGAAAATTGCACTCTTTCTGTTGACCAATGCTGGCTGCAGGCATTGCATTTTTTGGTGCATCTCATCAACTTTCTGAGCATACATCTCAGATGTACTGGTTTTTCTGGGATTCAGAAAGCTATAGTGGATCAGACGGGTAGTGGGCCACCAAACAGTGACCATGACCTATTTTTTGGTGCAAGTTTGGCTTTGGGAACTGTTTTGGAGCTTCTTCTTGGTCCAGCCACTGAACTTGTCATTACCAGATGTTGTATAAAATCCACTTTTCATCTCAGGTCAAAATCTGATCAAACTGAACAATCAAGTTCATTGTTGTTGCATTGAATATGCTATGCTATGCGTAGTTGTTTAGTTGTGTCTGACTCTTTGCGACCCCGTGGACTGCAGCCTGCCAGGATTCTCTGTCCATGGGGATTCTTCAGGCAAGAATACTGGAGTGGGTTGCCATGCCCTCCTTCAGAGGATCTTCCCAACCCAGGGATGGAACCCTGATCTCCCACATTGCAGACAGTTGGGAAGACAACACTTCAAAGTGACATTGTTTTTTTTTTTTGGATATCTGGTCAGCTCATGAGGCACCCACTTATTAAGTTTTTTCACCTTTCCAATTTGCTTCAAATGCTTATTGACCATTGAGTGGTCAAAGCCGAATTCTCCAGCAACCTCTCATGTAGTTGTAAGAGGATCAGCTTTGATGATGACTCTCAGTTGGTCAAGGCTCTCAGTCTCCTTTGCAAAACTTCTTGAACAACCACTGCGTTGTACATTTGTTAGCAGTTCCTAGACCAAATGCATTGTTGATGCTGAGAGTTGTCTCTGATGCTTTATAACCCACTCTGAACTCAAATAAGAAAATTGCTCAAATTAATTTTTTAATTAATTTGATTTAATTAATTAATTTTTTAATATCATTTCCCTACTACTACTACTACTAAGTTGCTTCAGTCGTGTCCGACTCTGTGCGACCCCATAGATGTCCCTGGGATTCTCCAGGCAAGAACACTGGAGTGGGTTGCCATTTCCTTCTCCAATGCATGAAAGTGAAAACTGAAAGGGAAGTCGCTCAGTCGTATCCGAATTTTCCCAACCCCATGGACTGCAGCCTACCAGGTTCCTCTGCCCATGGGATTTTCCAGGCAAGAGTACTGGAGAGGGGTGCCACTGCCTTCTCTGATCATTTCCCTAGTCTAAAATAAAAATAAAATAAAGACTAAGTAATGTCATTAGCAAAAAAACCCCATAAAATTAGAAATTTGTATTGAAATGATGTACAACATAACCACATTTATTTAGAATGTGTTCCAGTATCAAATAGCATATATCAACAAATGCAAATAATCACAATTACTTTTGCACCAACCTAATATTTGGATGTTGGATCTCCTGGGACTCCTTTATATCTCCCATCATTTCTCTCTTATTGCCTACCTTTGGGGTTTTTTTTTTTTTTTTTTTTTCTTTTGTGACCCAAGATGTGGCCAAGATATTCTGGAGAATATTCCATGCGGACTTGAGAAGGTGTATTCTGCATTTGGATGCAATGTCCTGAAGATATCAATGAGATCCATCTCATCTAATGTATCATTTAAGATTTGTGTTTCCTTATTACTTTTCTGTTTTGATGATCTGTCCATTGGTGTGATTGGGGTGTTAAAGTCTCCTACTATTGTTGTATTACTATCAATTTCTCCTTTTATGTCTGTTAGTATTTGTCTTATGTATTGAGGTGCTCCTATGTTGGGTGTACACATATTTACAATTGTTATGTCTTCCTCTTGGATTGCTCCCTTGATCATTATGTAGTGTTCTTCCTTATCTCTTGTAATATTCTTTATTTTAAGATCTATTTAGTCTGATATAAAAATTGCTACTCCAGCTTTCTTTTGCTTTCCATTTGCATGGAATATATTTTCTGACCCTCTCACTTTCAGTCTATATGTGTCTTTAGGCCTGAAGTGGGTTTCTTGTAGACAGCATATATATATAGATATAGATATATCCATATATCTATATCTATCTATCTATCTATCTATCTATATATATATGAGTCTTGTTTTTGTATCCATTCAGCCAGTCTGTGTCTTTTGGTTGGAGTACATTTAATCCATTTACATTAAAGTAATTATTGATATATATGTTCCTCTTGCCATTTTCTTAATTGTTTGGGGTTGATTTTGTAGATCTTTTTCCTTCTCTTGTATTTCTTGACTACATAAGTTCCTTTAACATTTGTTGTAAAGCTGGTTTGGTGGTACTGAATTCTCTTAACTTTTGCTTGTCTGAAAAGTTTTTGATTTCTTCATCAATTTTGAATGAGATCCTTGCTGGATACAATGATCTTGGTTGTAGATTTTTCCCTTTCAGTACTTTAAATATATCTTGCCATTTCCTTCTGGCCTTCAGAGTTTCTGCTGAAAGATCAGCTGTTAAATATATGGGGTTTCCCTTGTATGTTACTTGTTGCTTCTCCCTTGCTGCTTTTAATATTCTTTCTTTGTGTTTGGTCTTTGTTAGTTTGATTAGTATGTGTCTTAGTGTGTTTCTCCTTGGGTTTATCTGGTATTGGACTCTTTTCACCTCTTGGGCTTGACTATTTCCTTTTCCATGTTGGGAAAATTTTCAACTTTATAGTTCTCTTCAAAACTCTTCTCGTACTCTTTCTTTTTCTCTTCTTCTTCTGGGACCCCTATAATTTGAATGTTGGTGCATTTGATATTGTCCCAGAGGTCTCTGAGAATATCCTCAGTTCTTTTCATTCTTTTTACTTTATCATGCTCTTCAGAAGTTATTTCCACCATTTTATCTTCCAGCTCACTGATTCATTCTTCTGCTTCAGATATTCTGCTATTGATTCCTTACAGAATATTTTTAATTTCAGTAATTGTGTTATTTGTCTCTGTATGTTTATTCTTTAATTCTTCTAGATCTTTGTTAATTAATTCTTGCATTTTCTCCATTTTGTTTTCAGGTTTTTGATCATCTTTACTATCATTATTCTGAATTCTTTTTCAGGCAGTTTGCCTATTTCCTCTTCATTTATTTGGACTTCTGTGTTTTTAATTTTTTCCTTCGTTTGTGTAGTATTTCTCTGTCTTTTCATTATTATTATTTTTTAATTTATTGTGTTTGAAGTCTCCTTTTCCCAGGCTTCAGGGTTGAATTCTTTCCTCTTTTTGGTTTCTGCCCTCCTAAGGTTGGTCCAGTGGTTTGTGTAAGCTTCGTATAGGGCGAAATTTGTGCTGAGTTTTTTGTTTGTTTATTTGTTTTTCCTCTGATGGGCAAGGCTGAGTGAGGTGGTAATCTTGTCTGCTAATGACTGGGTTTGTATTTTTGTTGTTGTTGTTTAAATGAGGCATCTTGCACAGGGTGCTACTGGTGGTTGGGTGATGCTGGGTCTTGTATTCAAGTGTTTTCCTTGTGTGAGTTCTCACTATTTGATACCCCCAAGGGTTAGTTCTCCAGTAGTCTAGGGTCTTGGAGTCAGTGCTCCCACTCTAAAGGTTCAGGGCTTGATCTCTGGTCAGGAACAAAGATTCCAAAAGTGATTTGTTATGGCATTAAGTGAGATTAAAACAAATACCCAAAAACAAAAACCAAAGATGAACCTCAGACAAATGGCAGTTACAAAATCAGGCAAATAATAATTAAAATAATGGAATATACACATATACATATACATCCATGCTGCTACTGCTGCTGCTAAGTCGCTTCAGTTGTGTCCGACTCTGTGCGACCCCATAGATGGCAGCCCACCAGGCTTCCCCGTCCCTGGGATTCTCCAGGCAAGAACACTGGAGTGGGTTGCCATTTCCTTCTCCAATGCAGGAAAGCGAAAAGTGAAAGTGAAGTCACTCAGTTGTGTCTGACTCTTAGCGACCCCATGGACTGCAGCCCACCAGGCTCCTCTGTCCATGGGATTCTTCAGGCAAGAGTACTGGAGTGGGGTGCCACTGCCTTCTCCATAAGTAAAGTCAAAACAGTCCAACAAAAATATAGTACAGTAGATTGACTTGGCAAACAAAGGAAATCAAAAATTATATTTACCAGTTAAGAACAAAACTATCTAAAGTACAAAGCAGAAAACAAAACTAAAGCAAAGCACCAAGTGGGGAATAAAGTAATGAAAACAAAACAAATATGTTGAGAAGAAAGGAAAGAAAGAAAAGAAAACAAGGATTGATATTCAAAGTTAAAATAGAGGTAGACGAAGAAGATTTATATATGTTAAAGATTGGGATTTTTCTGTTTTGTTTTGTTTTTTATTCTGGGAAAAATTTTTTTCCCAACCTTATCTTTCAGCCTTTGCCATATATTTCAGCAATCCACATTTTCATTTCTTTAAAAAAAGTAATCTTAGTTATTTATTTTTGGCTGTCTTGGGTCTTTGTTACCATTCAGGCTTTCTCTAGTTGCAGAGAGAGGGGGCTACTCTCTAGCTGAGGTGCATGGGCTTCTCACTGCAGTGGCTTTTCTTGTCGTGGAGCATGGACTCTAGGGCGTGTGAGCTTCAGTTGTTGCAGCATGCAGGCTCAGTGGGTGAGGCTCCCGGGCTCCAGAGCACAGGCTCAATAGTTGTGGCACATGGGCTTAGCTGCTCTGAGGCATGTGGATCTTCCTGGATCAGGAAGTGACTCCTCTCTCCTGCATTGGCAAGTGGTTTCTTTACCACTGAGCCACCAGGAAAGCCCTCACATTTTCATTTTTGAGACCTCTTTATTCCATGTACCTCTGATCTTTCCTGGTGGCTCAGACGATAAAAGCGTCTGCCTACAATGCCTACCATGTGGGAGACCCGGGTTCAATCCCTGGGTCAGGAAGATCTCCTGGAGAAGGAAATGGCAACCCACTCCAGTATTCTTGCCTGGAAAATCCCACGGATGGTGGAATCTGGTAGGCTACAGTCCATGGGGTCACAAAGAGTCGGACACGACTGAGCAACTTCACTTCACTTCACATATAATAGCTGAAAAGGTATTGGCATACTACATTTTTATAATTTATTTAACTTAATCAAATAATGAAAAACACAATTAGCATCATAATCTCTTTAATATTTTAAATACCAAGCTTACTTTTATGTTCTATAGAAGTAATTCAGAGCTTTTACCTATGTGCTTTTCTCTTCACATTCACTCTCAGCTTAAATGATCACCTTCATTCTAGTGACTACTGAACGAATCTATGTACTGTGCTGTGCTTTGTCGCTCAGTTGTTTCCGACTCTTTGTGATCCCAAGGACTGTAGCCCACCAGGATCCTCTGTCCATGGGGATTCTCCAGGCAAGAATACTGGAGTGGATGGCCATGCTCTCCTCCAGGGGATCCTCCCAACCCAAGGATCAAATCCAGGTTTCCCTCATTGCAGGCAGATTCTTTACCATCTGAGCTACCAGGGAAACCCAAGAATATTGGAGTGGGTAGCCTGTCCCTATAGGCTTCCCGGATTTTCTTTATTTTACTATAATGAAAATGTAATCATATTTTCAACTCAAGCATCATTCTTCCTCAAAGTAACAAAACAACCCAATCAATTTTAAGAAAACTCAATTACTTTGATGATTTAATTATTAAATTCCATCAAAATCAGTGCTTTCCCATTCATATTTAGTATATATATATGGTGCTAGTGGTAAAGAACCTACCTGCCAATGCAGGAGACATAAAAGATGTGGGTTCCATCCCTGGGTCTGGAAGATCCTCTGGAGAAGGGAATGACTACCCGCTCCAATATTCTTGCCTGGAAAATCCCATAGGCAGAGGAGCTTGGTGGGCTATAGTCCATGGGGTTAAAGAGACAGACATGACTGAAATGACTTAGCATGCATGCACATTTACATTATATATATGTTTATTTATTGTATTATATCCTTGATATTTTCTTATTTTTCTCTTTACTGCAGAGGTGTATTGTTGGTGGGAGGGATCTCTGTCTCAGTCTTGCTTTGTCCCCTACTGCCATTAGCTGACATGGATAATCCTGCCATCATCAGTGGGCATCAATATAAATTCTTACTTTTGCTGAGATATCTTTGGCCACCACCATGGTGTACAAATTTAGGTATTGGGTTCAGCTGGTAAAGAATCTGCCTGCAATGCGGGAGACCTGGGTTTGATCCCTGGGTTGGGAAGATCCCCTGGAGAAGGGAAAGGCTACCTACTCCAATATTCTGGCCTAGAGAATTCCATCAACTGTATAGTCCATGGGGTCACAAAGGGTTGGACACAACTGAGCGACATTCACTTTCACTTTTCTGCTGCCGTAATTCTTCATCATCACATCTGACATCTCTTCAGGCCAACGACTTTCAGGTAACTTGAATTGCTCTTCAGGTCTGCTCTCCAGAGATACAGGGCCAATCATTAAGACGTGCACACCTGAGACATCCCAAGCCCAATATCATTGTGGTGGGGAAAAAAGGAGGATAGTCTCCCACGATATCTTTGGATCCTCAAGGATAAAGGAAGGTTGTGATTCTTCTGATTCTTTTTGATCCATAAGACAGAAATGTGGAAGAGGCAGAGGAATGTGAGATGACAGTGTTCAAAGTTCTTACTCTAAGTGTCTAAGCTCTCTTCTTCCCATCTAATTATAGTCTTCCTTTCCAGGGAGAGTTTGCATGGAGGGAGGGCAGAGAAAAAGCTTTTTAAACAATTTTCCTTTAAAATAGTCTGTGCTATATACATAATGTAGGATTATTATTTTTAATTAAATATTAATTTAAAGCAAACACCTTAGTGTCATTTTTCTTTTATCCCTCTTTGACATCCCATATAGAGCAAAAGCTGCTTTGTGTCCTCTAGCCCAGCTGAAGGTGGGTCAGGGGGTTAACGTACATGTGGAGAAAACACATCAGTTAATACTTCCTATTGCCTCTTAAGTTTGGAGTTATCTTTAACACCTTCCTCTTTTTGAATTCTATATCCAAGATCCCAGACCTTTCTTTCTTTAAAATACCTTTACTTATTTGTGCCTTCCTTTCAATTCTGACAGCTACTGCTCTAGTGAAGACCTTATCAAATACCAGGATTACTGAAATGGCCTCTTGGCAGAGCTCTGTGACTCCAGTCTCTTACAATTTGAATCTGTCGTCTTTATTGTTGCTGGAATACTTTTCTTTAAGCACTACTTTTATCATTTCACGCCTCTATTCAAAAATCTACAGTGGTTGCCCACTGGGTCAAGTTCAAAAATTTTGCTTGACTTCTGGACTGACTGTAATAAGAATTCACTTTTTCTATAAAACCATATTTTTCACTTAGCAAGACCTTTTCAAGTTGGTTTCTTTATTTTCTTTTATTAGTTGTGCAAATTTTTGACTTTGAATTTATGTTGCGTTTCTTGACAGCGATGTCTGTCTCTTATTTTTTGTTACCTCGATTTTAACCATCTTGCAAGGCCAGTTCAGCCTCACCCCTCTTCCTGATGTCTCTTCATCATTGAAAACAATTCACACTGGTCTTTCTTCCCTTGGATCGGTGGTTTCCAAACTTTCCTGAATATTAGAATCACCTGGAGGTGGGCTTGGCTTTAAAACATTCCAGTGCGCGGGTTATACTCCAAACCGAGTAAGTCAGAGTGCCCAGGGTTGGCAGCAATATAGTTTTGATCCTCAGGGTATTTGGATGTGCAGTAGAGTTTTGGAAGCTGCTGCTTTTGGTTTACTATGTGTGTAGGCTTACCGTAACTTCACACTTGGCTATCTTTGATCTAATATTGGTCTCTAATTATCTTTCTGTTACTTACCTAGAATGTAAGAAAACCAAGTTGGAAGCACTGGAGCTCCGACCAGATCCCCTGTATCCCCTTCACTCATCTGTTTGTCCCTCCTGTAGTTTTGGCATGGTTTTGATTCCAGTGGCCAGTGCTTGTGAACCTTCATCGCCAGGCTAGTCTCAGGCTCCTTATCTCATGAGCAATGTGCTTGGGAGTATGAAAGCCCAGTTCCCTTGCTTCCAGTTTGGATAAATATCAGAGTTCCCTGTAGCGTGAGATCAAGTCCACTTTCTGTGGGACTTAGTCTGAAACACATCCTTGCATGGGTTTCCTCCATGTTCTGCTTTCCCCACTCCCTTGCTGATTTCTCCTGGGAGCAGCTTCTTAATAAATCACTTGCTCATGAATCCTCATCTCAGAGGCTGCCTCTTGGGAACCCAGCCTAAGATACTTATCCTTCCTTCAAAGCAGAGTGCTGAGGACATATAAAATTCAATGAAGATTTATTAGATGAGGGATTCTTGATATGAGAAATAGAAATACAATTTAATAAAAACTTAGTTGAAGGTACTGAAATGTAATATATTCAGGATTTCTCTGTAGAATTAGAAATACTTTCTTATATGTAATTTAAAAATCCTGGACATATTGAAATCTCACGTAGGATAGGAATTACAGGCTAGGTAAAATTTTCTCAACAATATTTATAAAAATATCTGAGGAATAGTGTGAGACTGAGCGGTGTGCAGTATCAAGTCAAGTGCATTGATACCACAATCGAATAACAGAATGAGAGACCCTGCACTTCATCCCAAATGACAGCTGTTCAGAGTGACTTTTCCTCTAGACTGGGGCCCGAGAAGTTGCATTTTAAACAACTTCCAAGGTTGGCCTCATGATCTTGGAGTCAGAGGAGGAGGGTCAGGCTAGACCCCTGTGGGTCACTAGTTTCAGTAGCCTGGGCTTGGTGAAACTTTATGATTTTTATGAATCATGATCATCAGACATCAGTAGAGTCTGCCTGGGATATTGCAAGCAGTAAAGAGGCAGTCCATCAGTCAGGTTTGGAACAGTGCTTAGAAAAATAAAATTGCTTCTTGCAAATGTTCAGCAAATGGTTATCTTTAAACTATCAGCTCACCTAGAACTGAGTTTGCACATAACATTTTGTGGAAAGTGAAGCAGTTTTTTAAAATCTTGAATTGCTTCCTTTCTGACCCATTCTCAGGGCTGGTAGCAGTGATTTTGTTCCTCTAGTTTCTTTCTTACTCTGTCTTTCCTTGAGGTCCATGTTAGGGAAGAGAGAATTCAACTTATTCTACTGTTTTGTTTATAAGGACGTGTAGTTATATGGCTCATTGTATATTTATACAGAACATGAGCTTTTTCCTTTTCATATAATTATTTATCAGTTATCATGAAGAGGTTTGATAATACTTTGCTCTCATTTCTCATTTTCAGTACCTATTCTTACCAGACTACTCTGAGGAGGCTATTTGTACATACTTCTCTGTGTATGCAGTACCTCAGCTAATAGCTTTGCTCTATTTTCAAACAATATATTATGTATGATTGCAATAATGTCTTTGCCGAAGCCACAATTTACTGTTTTTGTTTACTTGCCCTTTTGGATTGTATCACAATTAGCAAATGATGCGGCCCTCTTCTGTAAAAAGCAAATCAGTACCTCCCTTAGTCTTTTCCCTACAAGAGAACACTCTACACATGGACATCACCAGATGGTCAACACCGAAATCAGATTGATTATATTCTTTGCAGCAAAAGATGAAGAAGCTCTATACAGTCAGCAAAAGCAAGACTGGGAGCTGACTGTGGCTCAGATCATGAACTTCTTATTGGCAAATTCAGACTTAAATTGAAGAAAGTAGGGAAAACCATGAGACCATTCAGGTATGACCTAAATCAAATCCCTTACAATTATACAGTGGAAGTGATAAATAGATTCAAGGGGTTAGATCTGATAGACAGAGTGCCTGAAGAACTGTGGATGGAGGTTTGTGACATTGTATAAGAGGCAGTGATCAGGACCATCCCCAAGAAAAAGAAGTGCAAAAAGGCAAAATGGTTGTCTTAGGAGGCCTTACAAATATCTTTGAAAAGAAGAGAAGTGAAAGGCAAGGAGTAAAGGAAAGATATACCCATCTGAATGCAGAGTTCCAAAGGATAGCAACAGAGATAAGAAAGCCTTCCTCAGCCATCAATGCAAAGAAATACAGGAAAATAATAGAGTGGGAATGACTAAAGATCTCTTCAAGAAATTAGAGATACCAAGGGAACATTTCATGCAAAGATGGGGACAATAAAGGACAGAAATGGTATGGACCTAACAGGAGCAGAAGATATTAAGAAGAGGTGGCAAGAATACACAGAAGAACTTTGCAAAAGAGATCTTCATGACCCAGATAACCATGATGGTATGATCATTCACCTAGAGCCAGACATCCTGGAATGCGAAGTCAAGTGGGCCTTAGGAAGCATCACTGTGAACAAAGTTAGTGGAGGTGATGGAATTCCAGTTGAGCTATTTCAAATCCTGAAAGATGCTGCTGCAAAAGTGCTGCACTCAATATGCCAACATATTTGGAAAACTCAGCAATGGCCACAGGACTGGAAAAGGTCAGTTTTCATTCCAATCCCAAAGAAAGGCAATGCCAAAGAATGTTCAAACTACCACACAATTGCACTCATCTCACACACTAGCAAATCAGTGCTCAAAATTCTCCAAGCCAGGCTTCAACAGTACATGAACTGTGAACTTCCAGATGTTCAAGTTGGTTTTTAAAAAGGCAGAGGAGCCAGAGATCAAATCGCCAACATCCACTGGATCATCAAAAAAGCAAGAAAGTTCCAGAAAAACATCTATTTCTGCTTTATTGACTATGCCAAAGTCTTTGACTGTGTGGATCACAACAAACTATGGAAAATTCTGAAAGAGATGGGAATACCAGACCACCTGACCTACCTCCCGAGAGAAATCTTATGTAGATCAAGAAGCAAGAGTTACAACTGTACATGGAACAAAAGACTGGTTCCAAATCAGGAAAGGAGTATGTCAAGGCTGTATATTGTCACCCTGCTTATTTAACTTATATGCAGAGTACATCATGCGAAATGCCAGGCTGGATGAAGCACAAGCTGGTATTAAGATCCCTGGGAGAAATATCAATAACTTCAGATATGCAGATGAAACCACCTTTATGGCAGAAAGTGAAGAACTAAAGAGCCTTTTGATGAAAGTGAAAGAGGAGAGTGAAAAAGTTGGCTTAAAACTCAACATTCAGAAAACTAAGATCATGACATCCAGTCCCATCACTTCATGGCAAATTGATGGGGATACAGTGGTAACAGTGAGAAACTTTATTTTCTTGGGCTTCAAAATCACTGTAGATGGTGACCGCAGCCAAGAACTTAAAAGACGCTTGCTACTTGGAAGAAAAGCCATGACTAACCTAGACAGCATATTAAAAAGCCGAGACATTACTTTTCCAACAAAGGTCCATCTAGTCAAAGCTATTGCCAACAAAGGTCCGTCTAGTCAAAGTTATGGTTTTTCCAGTAGTCATGTATGGATGTGAGAGTTGGACTATAAAGAAAACTGAGCACTGAAGAATTGATGCTTTTGTACTGTGGTATTGGAGAAGATTCTTGAGAGTCTCTTGGATTGCAAGGAGATCCAACCAGTATATCCTAAAGGAAATCAGTCCTGAATATTCATTGGAGGGACTGATGCTGAAGCTGAAACTCCAATCCTTTGGCCACCTAATGCGAAGAACTGACTCATTGGAAAAGACCTTGAAGCTGGGAAAGACTGAAGGCTGGAGGAGAAGGGGACGACAGAGGATGAGATGATTGGATGGCATCACTGACTCGATGCACAGGAGTTTGAATAAGCTCCGGAAGTTGGTGATGGACAGGGAAGCCTGGCGTGCTGCTGTCCATGGGGTCGCAGAGTTGGACTGAACTGAACTGAACCTCCCTTTTAGTATTAGATATAAAAGATGGTCGCTAAGAGTCAGACACGACTGAACGACTTCCCTTTCACTTTTCACTTTCATGCGTTGGAGAAGGAAATGGCAACCCACTCCAGTGTTCTTGCCTGGAGAATCCCAGGGACGGGAGAGCCTGGTGGGCTGCCGTCTATGGGGCCGCACAGAGTCGGACACGACTGAAGCGACTTAGCAGCAGTAGCAGCAGCAGCATAAAAGAAAAATCCACTAGATGGCGGTATTGGAATGCAGTCTAATACGTCTGGTCATCTTATGTCTGTATAACATCCTCAGTTCGAAGTCTATCGTAGCTTGTCAATTTGGCTTTCAAATCAGATCTGCTCCCCCCCTGAACTAAATGGATTGGTATGATTTGGTATCTAGGTAGTAGACCACAAATATTTTCAGAGACCCCCACGGGACAGTGGGCAAAAACAATGGAGAGACATTTTTTGTCCAATTCTCATTTAGATCACTTCTTTGCAGGTATTTTTGGTTACTTACTCTATGCCACTGATATTTAGGAACAGTCTCTTAGTGACACCCTCTTTTGACCCTGGTCGCTGCTCTAGGTTATGGATACTTCACCCAGTTTTGTTTCCTCAGCGGACTGATGGTTTTATTAGATTACTAACTGTTAAGAATTAAGAGATCTTTACCAGTTTGTCCAATGCTTCTTCAAGGATGGTCACCGGACCAACAGTATCACTTGGGAATTTGTTAGGAAGGCAGAATCTCGGTGTGCTGTGTGCTAAACTGCTTCAGTCCTGTCCGGCTCTTTGCAACCCTATGGACTGAAGCCAGTCAGGCTTCTCTGTCCATCGGATGCTCCAGGCAGGAATGCTGGAATAGGTTGCTGTTCCCTTCTCCAGGGGATCTTCCCAACACAGGGATCAAATCTGAATCTCCTAGGTCTCCTGTATTGGCAGGTGGGTTCTTTACCACTAGCACCACCTGGGAAGCAGAGATTCTCAAGGCCAAAGCCAAATCTGCTGAATGGGATACTCAGCAGGCCCAAAGATTTGGACTTTTACAAGCCCTGCAGGTAATTCTAATGCACACTGAGCTTGAGAAACGCTGGGCTAGATTCTTCTTGGTAAGAAAACTCTTTCTCCATTTGGGCTAACCTCTTTCCTGAAAGTCCGTAAAGAACTTTTGAAGGCAGACAGGTGGATGAAGGGAAATTTTGAAGGCGAGCCTGTGTTTCATTTGGCTTACAGAAAGGGCTAGTTCTGCTGTCGCTTCGGGTTTTGCCTGTCAGTACAGAGCCCTTCCACCGCAGTAATATTTAAGCCTGTGTCTAGCTTGTCATTGATGTGGGAAAGTAGGATTCGTATTTTTGAGAGACGCCGTACTAAGCCCAGGATGACCGCCAGATGGCAGCCTCGTTCCTACTCTGTCTGTGTTTCCGAAAGGCAGGCTCTGGCTCTTTAGTCAAAGAAAGGCGATACGGTGGCAGCGGTCGTTTATTGGCGAGGCTGTTTGTCTCTTTCTCTATTGCAGCTGAAGTCAGAGCCCGCGCGGCGGGGCGGAGCGGGCGGTAGGAGGGTGGAGAGGAATTGTGCAGCGTGTCACGGAGCTACTACGTGAGACTGCGATCCACCATTGTCCCCATTTCACTGAGTAAATGCGGGGAAGGCTGTGAAGGTTCCGCAGGAGGTGAACCGTCGGGTGAAGCTGGGTCTCAGACGAGCGCAGTCAGCTCAGACGGGTGTCTGGAACAGCACTGTCTTCTGTCCTTTGACGAACGCTGGGTACCTGCATATCCAAAGGACCCAGGGGGAGCTTTTACATAGATTGATGCCCAGGCTGCACCCCAGACCAGTCCTGTCCCAAGCTCGGGGTAGCTCCCTGCCTTCAGTACAGTTTAAACCTTCCCGGATGATTCAATGTGTATCTAGGCCTGGGATCACTGTATTAAAGACACTGAGCTTAAATTTGTGGCAAAGTTGTTTCAATGGAGAAACCTTGGTTGTTGTCTCCTGTCCTAGTATGAATTTAACAGTGGAGGGTTATTTTGTCTTTATGCTTTGTTATTCAAATGGAGAGATGTTGTTATACAACAGAAAGGCATCACTCCGTGCCCCACCCCACCCCCGCCCCAATTTCTATTCCCTTTCCCCTTCCTTCTCCGGCTGAAAATCCATGCTTGTGGCTACAAGTTAGGGCCTATTACCGCTACATAAAAGGAAAATTTTACCAAAGTTCTATAACCAGTGTTCTGAGTTTAAAATACTCTCATTTCCTTTTGCCTTTGGCCACAGTTCTTAGGCGCCCTCAGGCTACAGTCCTTATTTTAAAGCCAATGATGGTAAAAAAAAAAAATTTACATCAGACTTGATTAAAGGCTGCTATTTTTATCTCATTAGCTAGTACTGAATAGATGGAATGAAGATATCCCATAATAATTGCTTGCAAAACTCTGTAGAACTACTCGAATATCAAACGCTTCTCGTTCTGAACAAGGTGAGCTTTGTGAAACTGTGTGAATATTTCTACTATATTGTTGACTTAAAAAATATTCACAACCTAACATTTGAGAATTCTCTTTTATTCGGTGGGAATTTTTTGGACTTCAAACCCTGCAGGCAGCATCTTAAGTGACCCCAAGAGAACTGCTCTGAAGAGGAGAGGGGAAAGGCCAGGTTATATAGAAATTTTACAACAAATGGCAGGTAATCTGACCATCAAAAGATTATTGTTAATTACCAGTCAATCCTGAAGGAGATCAACCCTGAATATTCACTGGAAGGACTGACGTTGAAGCTGAAGCTCCAATACTTTTGCCACCTGCTGCGAAGAGCAAGCTCAGTGAATAAGACTCTGATGCTGGGAAAGATTGAAGGCAAAAAGGAGAAGGGGGTGGGCAGAAAGTGAGATGGTTAGATAGCTTCACTGACTCAGGGGACATGAATTTGAGCAAATTCCATGAGACAGTGAAGGACAGAGAAGACTGGCAGCTACAGTCCATGCAGGCACAAAGAATTGGACTGAACAGCAAACAGCAGCCACAAATCAAGCCGTATTTTGCAAGTTAAGGACTTTAGAGCTTTATTTATGAGAAGATGCAAGAGTCTGGTCTCACTGAAATCATTCCTTTTAAATATATCTCAGCTATCTGGGGCCTGTATCCCGTGTTTTTCACATCCTGAGTGTGGTGACCCAAGGATGAAAGAGGAGATAAAACCAAGGAGGGTCTTGGAATGCAGGAACAGAAAAACCAGACCCTTATCATCCTTTCCTCCCCCATGTTGTAGCTATTAATGGATTTCGGGTCCTCCTGAGCAGTATAACTCAGGAAGAAGGTATTTGCCTTACTCTTCCCCATCCAGTATACGTGACTCATCCAATCAGCAAGTGACCAGCAAGACCCCTATCCCGTTCCTTGTACCCTGGCTATAAAAGTGGACTAAGGACCTCTGTTCAACGTCGATTCTCCCTTGAGCTGGCCTGCTGTTCTAACAGTGTCTCCCATTCTAATAACCTTTATTTCCCGCTCATTCTGTCTCGTGTCTGGAAATTCTTTTCCAACCCGTGCCTGGACCAAGACATTGAGCTCCCTTGGGGCTCACTGAAGGGAGTGGGTGCAGTCTGATATCTGCTAGATTACAGGTATTTTTCTCCTTTCTGAGTGTCCTTAGGGCTCACCAGTTCGCATTGGAGGGCTGCAGTGGCTGATGACCGTGACATCCTTGTTTACTGATATGGCAGGAAATATTTCATTTCTCACTTTTATGCTGGAAAATCTTGTGTGTTCCCATTCAAAACTCTTAATAATATTAATGCTGCTGCTGCTGCTGCTAAGTCACTTGAGTCGTGTCCGACTCTGTGCGACCCCATAGACGACAACCTACCAGGCTCCCCCATCCCTGGTAGGTAGAGGGAACTTTGAAAGTTGTGGCCTGTGAAGTAGGAAATACGGTTTAACTTGGTATGAAAGTGTAAAGGAAGCTAAGCTAAGTTGTTCGCCCCAAGGGGGACCTAAAAAGCATCTCCAGAAATTCCACTGTTAATGATACACTGTGATTCCCTGGGCATCACCTTTAGAAATGTACACATTTACCAGAAGAAATAGCTTGTTAGGTTCTTCCTTGGCACAGGCTTATTGAGTTGTTCTCTATGAATAGAGATTAAATGAGGATATTGGGAGGCTCAGAAAAAGGGAACTTAATGAAACAGAAGAAAAGATTGGGAAGAAAGCAGAACACATTAAAGGATGAGAAGTGAGGGGGTTTATTTTCTGTTTTGATTTGAGAAAAGGTCAGACCATCACTATGGAAATTTTGAAGTGGTTCATTGCCGGACTAACGCTCTGACTTTTTCAAAGTGACTTTTCCCAAGTGATAGTTCTTTGGTTTGTTTGTACCTTAGAGAACAAATAATTCTATGGCCTTTATAGTAAGGTGTCTTGCATTCCAGACGGAGGCTTTCTGGATCTAGACACCTCTCCTATAGGCAATGTGACTTATTAATAATTTTTTTTGACTTATTAATAATTTAAGCAGTCTCTGCATTTGGATCAACATAAGTTAGGAAATGATGAACATTTGAAATCATTATTTAGATTCAGTTTACATTTAAAATGAACACACACGGGCTCTCTGACAGATGGATGTTAAGCACTTTTGTCTATGAGGGATTGGGAGACTCTTTGGTTTTGAACCTATTTTGCTGTTTAATTGGAAAACTTCTATTCCTCTGGTACTACACAAATTTTAGGCATCAGCGCTTTTCTGTCTAAAGACATAAACATATTCAATTAACGGAGAGCCAGATCATTTGTTTCAATAGCTGCTTTTATTTTCTGTTGTTGATATGTTAAAATAGTTAAACACTTGCATTCATCTCATCCTATTAAAGGAACTCCATCAGGGAACAATGAGGTAACATGTTTGGTGACAGCAGGCTTAGTCGCCCTGCTGTGAGAAGGAGATGAATAATGTTTTTGAATCTTACGTCTATTGACTTTCTCCTTTTCAAATGTATACACCGTTACTGAAGAGGCTACCACAGACTATATTTTGTTAACAGTTTATCTTTTTCATACCTTCATTATTAAATCAAATGGTACATTTACTTCCATAGTTCTACATAAAATGAAATTGCTGCATGACATTTCTTATTGTTTATAATTCCCATTTAGAAAGATTGAGTCATGCATCCTTGAAATTCTATAAAAGCTTTCAATCTTTATACTCGTAGTTTTCATTTTCCTTTCCTGGCTATTTGGCTGCCAAATCCTCTCCCATTTTTAAGCATTATCTTGCTTGTGTTTTCTGATTTACCTGCTATTTGTCAAAACAATTTTTAGAATGATATTTTCTAGTTTCCCATTAGAGCACAGCATGAGGAAGAATTGGATATAAAATACCGTATTGGTGAATATTTTCAACCAAAGTCATTTTTTTGTGAAAATTTAGAATTTCAACAAAAACCATTTGAGAAAATCAGTTACTTCATGAATTTAAGAAGAACAAATATTAGTCTAAGATATTACTATTTGGAAGCATATTATTTGCTTCAGAAAGACTATATCTAAAGTGTAATTTCTTGTTTATCCAGGCTAATTTCTTTTAGATCTTGTGGGTAATGATTAATATATGACTCATGCAAGTCAGAATTATTTCATTCTAGAATATTCAACGATTTTTCTTGACACTGGTGTAGTCTTTGATAATCCATAGTGTTACAAGAACATTCTTGCTAAATAGTGGTTTACTAGATATTGCATTTACTCTTATTATTTCCTTGGTAGAAAAAGAGAAGATTTGACCAACTTTGTTATAACTCTCCTGAAAGTGAAAGTCACTCAGTTGTGTCTCTCTGTGACCCATGGACTATAGAGTCCATGGCATTCCCTTCTCCAAGGGATCTTCCCAACCCAGGGATCAAACCCAGGCCTCCTGCATTGAAGGCAGATTCTTTACCAGCTGAGCCACCAGGGAAGTCCAAGAATACTGGAGTGAGTAGCCTATCCCTTCTCCAGGGGATCTTCCTGATCCAGGAATCAAACTGGGGTCTCCTGCATTGCAGGTGGATTCTTTACCAGCTGAGCTACCAGGGAAACCCTGAATACTAGTAAATGTTCATTGATTCAGACTGATAATTCCTCCACTTTAAAATCTCTGAAATTGGGATATATATTAATAATCAAATACTTATTACAGTTATAATTAGAAACATTTTGTTCTTTCTTAGTGACATAGGATAACATTGCATTACACAACTGATGGCATCATAGATTTAAATTACATAGAGTTAAATTAAATTTAGAATTGACAGTGATTTAACAGTTTAATGTTTCCAAGGGGATTTTAAAGCTTTTGCTTTTAAGTTTTATTGTGCAGCCAAAATTCTTATGTCATTTTTTACACACCAAAAGCCCCCAAAATTCCAAGCTTGAGGAAATAGAACTGTATAGTAGAATTTCATAATAGTTTGAACCAATCTAGGTGAACTGCTGCAGATATTGACTCTTTTTGGCTCTCACCTAATTTGTTTTGAACAAGGTTCTCAAGTTACTTTCTATTACTTGAACCTTAATTTTCTATAACCATGAGGTTATAATTTGGTGTTCTATTCCTGGAGATCTATTTTTTAAACCATTAAAAATTAAAAATGATTATGAAATACATGAAGAAAATTTTCATATATATATGTAGGCTCTTACAGATTTGTATTGAGTATTAAATCTATTTTATAAATGACTTTGGGCTAGTTACTTAACATAGGGCTAGAATGGTAACTGAAACATGATGTTACTTCAGCATGCACACATATGTACATACATATGCCATTGAAGGGGAATTTTTCTGTAAGGGCAGATTGCCTGAAGCTTTGGCAAAGTGAAGTCCAGACTAAATCTTCTTTTCCTTGTAGTATACATAGGCATTCATCATTGTTCCAAATACCTCTAAACTTCTTTCAAAATGAGGATCATTTCTTTTTCATTTTTTTCTAATGATTTTTATTAGATACCTGTGAAAATCTTTTATTATAAATGATGGGGAAGGAGCATTTGTAGCTTGATTTCTTCAGTACTTCCTTACCCTTTCATCCCAATAAGAAATTAAAATCTAATTTTGTTTCTGATCTCTATGAGCTTCTTATGAGCGGCTTCTATGTGCAAAGGTCATGATGGTTGTAATTGATTGATCCATTTGTTCAATAATACTGAATGCATCCTAGGTGTCAGGCATTTCTTTGGGAGTGAGGATACAGCAGAGAAAAACAGACAAAATCTTTGTCCTATGGAACTTACTTTCTAGTAGAATGAGGTCAACCCTAAGTTGAATATGTGTATGTGTGTGTATGTGTGTGTGTGTTATAAGTACTGTGCAGAAAGCAAAACAGCATAAGAGGGACAGGAAGTGTTGGGTGATAAAGGATCTAAATGTAAATGGGATCGGTGGGTAGACCTTACTGAAACTGGAGGCTTCCAGCAAAAAGACTTGAACTCTGAGTGAGGGTTTCATGACAAAGGAGCAGTGAGTGTGGTATGAAAGCCAAGGCAAGAGAGGGCTGCAAGTACTCAAAGAGGGGCATAGAGGGCCAGGGAGGTAAAAGATACCAGACTTTACATGGATATGGGCTTTTACCCTGAAGAAAATTGAGGGGGCAAGGTAGGATTTTAGCTGAGGAATTACACGATCAACTGACCTTTGAAAAGCATCACTCTAGCTGTAGCTGAGAACATGAGATTTTTTTTTGCCATTTTAGCAGTATTATTTATGACAAATAAAGATTGCATTAGTGGAGGGGTCATAAGTTAGGTCAGCATTGTTTAATGAAACACACACAAAGCATTGTGGGATGAAATGTTCTGATCTTTGGTACACAAAATATTTTTACCCACTGACAGCCATCCTGCTTCAAGAAATATATTAATCTCCTTAGGAGAGTGACTGTGAGTTCATTTTTTATTGTAGCCTTACACATCATGCCTGAGTGTGCTCAGTGATGGGCACTGTGTGCCTCTTTGCAGAGTCACTCGGGCGAAGATAAGCCAACTCTTTGCATGAGGTGGCCAAAGTACTGGAGTTTCAGCTTTAGCATCATTCCTTCCAAAGAAATCCCAGGGCTGATCTCCTTCAGAATGGACTGGTTGGATCTCCTTGCAGTCCAAGGGACTCTCAAGAGTCTTCTCCAACACCGCAGTTCAAAAGCATCAATTCTTCAGCGCTGGGAGGGATTGGGGGCAGGAGGAGAAGGGGACGACAGAGGATGAGATGGCTCGATGGCATCATTGACTCGATGGACGTGAGTCTGAGTGAACTCTGAGAGTTGGTGATGGACAGGGAGGCCTGGCATGCTGCGATTCATGGGGTCGCAAAGAGTCGGACACGACTGAGCGACTGATCTGAACTGAACTGAAGATAAGCCAAGGTCCTGTGTGTACAATGGCATATTTGTCAAGGCCAAATCATCTCTCAAATTTGGTTGCTAAATAACTCAGCAAAATTATTCAACCCCTATATTGGATCCAATGCTCAGGGATGGGAATATAAAAATGAATGACTTCTTCATCAATGAGCTCATGACCTGAGGATGACGTCAGAGAGTTCTATGTTGGGATTTTTGCTGTTCTTGCTAGATAGGGAACAGAAATAAAACTTTGCTCCATTAAATTTTCTTCAGAATCTTTTTTTCTCTTGACTTCTGTTTCTTTTTATCTTTTTAAGTGGGTGTTTCATTTAAGACAAAATACTAATAGAATTTTCCTGAAGGAAGTCAGGAAGTGTCTTCTGCTGAAAGTCTTCTCATAAATATGCTCCATCTATCTAAATGGCTAAATGTGTAAGTAGTAAAGTTAAGTTATTTAATATTTACATGGCCCCATTCCACCACTTTATGGCAAATAGAAGGAGAAAAAATGGAAACAGTGACAGATTTTATTTTCCTGGGCTCCAAAATCACTGTGAATGGTGACTGCAGCCATGAAATTAAAAGACACGTGCTCCTTGGAAGAAAACCTATGACAAACCTAGACAGCTTATTAAAAAGCAGAGACATCACTTTGCTGACAAATCTCCATATAGTCAAAGCTCTGGTCTTTCCAGTAGTCATGTTCAGATGTGAGAGTTGGAGCATAAGGAAGGCTGAGTGCTGAAGAAGTGAAGCTTTCAAAATGTGGTGCTGGAGAAGACTCTCAAGAGTCCCTTCAACAGCGAGGAGATCAAGTCAGTCAATGATAAATGAAATTAACCCTGAATATTCATTGGAAGAACTGAGGTTGAAACAAGCCCCAGTACTTTGGGCTACCTGATGCAAAGAACCAACTCATTGGAAAAGACTCTGATGCTGGGAAAGATTGAGGGCAGGAGGAGAAGGGGGTACACAGGATTAGATGGTTGGATGGCATTATCAACTCAATGGACCTGAGACTGAGCGAACTCCGGGAGACAGTGAAGGACAGGGAAGCCTGGTGTGCCGCAGTCCATGGGGTTGCAAAACGTCAGACAGGACTTAGTGACTGAACAGGAATGACATTCCCTAGGAAGGCTAGACATTTGCTGTGCAGTCTGAGACTGATATCCCTCACTGTACCCCAGTGAAGTATAGTGTTTTATCTTCAAATAATTTCTTTGATTTTTGGTAGAGTTGACTGAGAAATCAGTTTGTTTCCTAAAAATAAAAATGGGAACCATTAGAGTTTCTGCATGAGGATTATTTGGAAAACAATGGGAAAACTTGTTTTCAGGCAATTAACCCTGCTCTGAATTGATTTCTTAGCTCTGTTACTGTCTTCAGTTCTGCCTAGGGTAACACAATATTTTTGCCACCTGGTAACCATTTAGTGGCTTGCTGTCTGTCAAATTGGAATCATTAATCTAAGATCCACAAAACACACTGACCTCATCAAGGACTATCAGCCACATTAATCACATGGTGAGCAGTAATTAATACCCTTGCTGTACATCTCAGCAGATGCCAAGTGGTAACCATGCCCGGATACAGAGCCATTTGGTGGGTGGTCTGAAGGGGGTATTCTTTTAGAATGAATTGAGACGTGTTGGTAGGAAACTTGCTGCCCAAGTGAAAGAGAAAATCAAGGACTCCCTTTCCTTATTTGTCTAGCAATATTGACTCCAGCATACACAATGGTTGTACAGAATTCCTTGATGGCTCTAGGTAAAGCTAGTTATCTTACTCTGTGCTATCAGAGTGCTTTTGTCATATTTCCCCCGACACGGTTATTATAGAGATTTCCCATTATGCATTTTCTATCCCTTCTACTAGTCTATGAGCACCAAGGAGGCTGAAAATATTTTGTATTTATATTTCTAACTCTGGAATATATGTTCATATTTCTATCACAGTTCCTAGCACCTTATATCATTATTGAGGTTTAGTTGGTAAGTCATGTCTGACTCTTTGTGACCCCATGGACTATAGCCCGCCAGGTTTCTTTGTCCATGGGATTTCCCAGGCAAGGCTACTGGAGTGCGTAGCCATTTCCTTCCCCAGGGATCTTCCTGACCCAGGGATTAAACCCACATCTCTGAGCCACCAGGGAATCCCATACTATATCATTCAGTTCAGTTCAGTCGCTCAGTCATGTCCGACTCTTTGCGATCCCATGGATTGCAACACGCCAGGCCTCCCTGTCCATCACCAACTCCCGGAGTTCACTCAGACTCATGTCCATTGAGTCGGTGATGCCATCCAGCCATCTCATCCTCTGTCCTTCCCTTCTCCTCCTGCCCCCAATCCCTCCCAGCATCAGAGTCTTTTCCAATGAGTCAACTCTTCGAGTGAGGTGGCCAAAGGACTGGAGTTTCAGCTTTAGCATCATTCCTTCCAAAGAAATCCCAGGGCTGATCTCCTTCAGAATGGACTGGTTGGATCTCCTTGCAGTCCAAGGGACTCTCAAGAGTCTTCTCCAACACCACAGTTCAAAAGCATCAATTCTTTGGTGCTCAGCCTTCTTCACAGTCCAACTCTTACATCCATACATGACCACTGGAAAAACCATAGCCTTGACTAGATAGACCTCTGTTGGCAAAGTAATGTCTCTGCTTTTGAATATGCTCAGGTACCTCTTAATGAATAATTGAATATGTGTATGAATATGCAATATATAAAACTTATGATAAAAGCATGTTCTTCACAGGAATAGGCTAATTGGTGTCATATTTATATACCCATTGTCTAGCCATTTCTGGGTACAGAGAAGGTGCTCAATAAATGCTTATTGAATGTGTGTACTTTTTGGCAAGACTTCAGTAGGACACCTCTGCCCTTGGAATACTGCAGCTAAGATGAATAGTATCAGCTGCCAATGAATTTTTTAAATATATTTTTTATTGTAGTATAACTGATTTATAGTGTCTCAGTTATACAGCAAAGTGATTTAGTTATACATATGAATACATACAAATAGATTATTTTTTAGATTCTTTTCCTTTATACATTGTTATAAGATATTGAATATAGTCTCCTATGTTATACAGTAGGTTCTTGTTGTTTATCTATTTTATCTACAGTACTGTGTGTCTCTTAATCCTCAAATTCACCGTCCCCCACTTTCCCTTTTGTAACCATAAATTTGTCTCCTGTGCCAGATGAACTTTTAAAAGGCATATTTATCTTAAAGTAAAAGAATTTTGTAGGAGGCTAGAAATCACACTTATGTAAATTCAACTAAAGGGAAGAATCAGTATAGTTTCCAGATATGTTTTCAGAGTTCTCTGAAGACTTCTGAAAAAAGGAAGTACAGAGGATCCAAAATAGACTTCTTTCTCCAAAACAATTAAAAATCACACATGCACCCTTGACTCAGAAAGGTTTATTAGATGTTACAATCTCATCTTTACTGTAACCAATGAGGATATCAAAGCAAGCATTATGCTTTAGCTAAACAATGAGAAATAAATATAAAATTTTTATGTTAAAGGACTAATCAATTATATATTAAATACTTATTGATGAGTAAATGAATGTATTAAATAACAAAATGGAATTTCCCTATTAGTTCTCAGAATGTACCGCCTACAAGGAAACTTTGAAATTCCCTTGTGATTTTACTGAGCTTTATTCTCAGTAGGACAAGTGTTCAGCATCGACCAGCATATATCTGGGGCTATGAGAGTGATAATCGATGAAGAAAATACCTCTAATTTAACCTACTGATTTAAAGCTTTCTAAAAATTCTAAACAAAAATGGCAGGTAACTGTGGTGAGAAACAAAGGAGGCAGATTTATCATTGAGAACGTGTCTTTCTCACTTAGAGTCATGTGTCTTCTGAACCACCGCTTAACTTGCTTGCTATTCTTATCAATTATTCAAGCGGTTGGTCTCAGTCTGGCCCTCAATCTGACCATCCCATCGTACAGTCAGCCTGTTGGGTGTCTCTCTAGAGCCCCTGGTCTCTTCTCCCTTTTCACACCTGCGAGAGGCCTGCTGCTTTAAAAAATTACCCAATTTAGGAAGAAAAAGCATTACCCTTCCCCCATCATTTCCATGTCATTTGTTTCCATTTTGAGATGGAAGTATATCTGAAATAATTACACGACATGATTTAATTTTGGCATTAAAATAGATACATTCAAAGCAGGTTAAAATCAACCATTTCATCAATTTTCAAATATTCTTTCACAACTTCCATTCCACCATTTTTAACCTGTTTCTCTACACTCAAAGTTGCCGCCTCTGGCTTGTAACTCAAAGTACCCATGATATGGGCTGATTTTATTCCTTCATTGACTTTAACCAGCTTTAAAAAGAGTGAAAGTAACAGCATTGCAACTCATATAATCAGCATACAGAGCAGTTATTCATACCTGTGCCTTTGTCATGCGCCTAAGCGTTTTAATGTCAGAAAGCTTGCATTATTTGTATTTGCCTTTAAAAAACATGCTGGAGACACTTAGCATACCCATTTATTAAACAGAAATAATTTAATGATTCCAATCTTCAGAAGATGCTGTATCATAGCACATGTATCTGAGAAATTTATCTTGGGTTCATGGTAAAGAAAATTTAAAATGATGAAGCCTGTGGTTTATTTTTCAAGGGTTCTGATAAATGGTTTTGGCAAATACAGTTTCTCAAGTTATGTTTCAGCCTCCTGCCATTTCTTTGCCTAGTTTGAAACCTATCAATTTGAAATGTATTGGCAGTATCACATGAAATGAGGTTTAGAGGATATTTGAGAAATGAGACCTAAAATTCAGTAGGGAAAATTGAGAGGATTATATCGAGTAAAGTCTACTAAACGATAATATTTGAACTAAGCTAATAGACAATGGAACAAGAAGCTGTAAGCCTGAACAAATTACTATATAAAAGGTAATAAAAATGCTGAGTTAGCGGAATTTGGTGCTGATAATATGTGAAGCAGCTGAAGAAAAAAAAATGAGTACATTTTTGCGTATGATTTTCCTAGTGTTTATCTAGGTTGGGTATAAGGTATTTTAATAACTGATCCAGTGTGTTATAGGCACATAATTAAACTCTACTGGCACTAATGCCAAAATTCAAAGCAACTCATCAGATGGTAAAATAAGCACTGCGTAGCTGCAGAGAGTTGTGAGTTTGTACATAAAAGAAGTCAAATCTGAAATGGATTATCTTTTTAAGATAGAAAGCAAAATAATTTATCCTGATTCCCTTTTACTCAGCATTGCCAGGGCTTTGGCTTCAAGCTCCCAAGACAGTTGAGTGAAAAAAGTTAAAATGCATAGCACAATATTATGTCATGTTGTAGACAGAGAAATATAAGCATACCATTAAAAAAAAACAAACTGCATGGACATAGAACTTTTTGATTTTGTTGTTCTTAGCATAAAACCTCTGAAGGACAAGATCATGTTTTATGTCTTGTTCAGTCATTAGAGTAAACCACATAAAACAGATTGTGAAAGATTTAAAAGAAAAACAAATATTGAAAATAATTTTTCTGCAAGTACAGCAGCAGTCTGAATACCAGCTGCAGCTTTAGCAAAATAAGCAGGAGCATTTGACCTTTGTCCCATAGTAGTTGTAGAAGAAACAATTTTGAAAGGAGGACAGGAAAAGGTGATGAATAGAGGATGTGTGTGTGTGTGTGTGTGTGTGTGTGTGAATACTTGAGTGTGTATCTTGGGAAGGGTGGAAACTAGGAAGATAGGGAGTAGAAGAAATACTTTCAGAGGTACTTCCCTTGACTGCTATGCTTTATGTCTAGATTCTTCAGGCAGGCTAAATAACCTCCAGCTTGCTGAAAAGAGAAGGAACAGAGAAATCTGTGGAAACTGAAGGTCAAGAAACCCCCTCCAAAGGGAAAAACAAACTCAAAAGCATGAGCAGACCAGCAAACTGTGAAGCTTGAGCGGGTGATATAGCTACTGGTGGTCCCAAAGTTCAGGAAAATATGGCCAGTCTCATGCCATGGAGACAAATGCCCTCTTGAGACAGGAGAGCTACTTGGATCAATTTAAAGTGCAATCCATAGAAGTGTCTGCAGACAGCAACTGAAGAGACCTAGAGGGAGTAAAGAATGGGTCAAACAGTCCTCTCAGCCCGGTTGGATACTCTGTACCAAGTGCAAATTGTAATGTATAAATGCAGAGTTTGTTTTTTGTGACTGGTTAGACAGTTTCTTTTGTACAGCGGTGCAGAATGATGCATGGATATGGAGACAGATGAATGATAAGGTAGGATTAGCAACAGTTGAGGCTTTGTTCACTAGAAACTGTATTTATGTAAGTACAGATAGAATCCAAGAAAATTTACAGCTTGTTTTATTTAGAGTTTTCACCTCTCTCAGTAGAAGACCACCTTGATAAAAGTTGTTCAGTTGCTAACTTGTGTCTAACTCTTTGCAGCCCTATGGACTGCAGTATGCCAGGCTGCCCTGGTCCCCCACTATCTCCCAGAGTTTGTCCAAGTTCATGTCCCTTGAGTCAGTGATGGTATCCAACCAGCTCATCCTCTGCTGCTCTCTTCTTTTGCCTTCAATCTTTCCCAGCATCAGGGTCTTTTCCAATGAGTCAGCTGTTCGAATCAGGTGGCCAAAGTATTTGAGCTTCAGCATTAGCATCAGTCCTTCCAATGAATAATCAGGGTAGATTTCCTTTAGGATTGATGATTTGATTTCCTTGGACTCCAAGGGACTCTCAAGGGTCTTCTCTAACACCACAATTCAAAAGCATCAATTCTTTGGCTCTCAGCCTTCTTTATGGTTCAACTCTCATATCCATACATGACTACTAGAAATACCATAGCTTTGACTATATGGACCTTTGTCAGCAAAGTGATGTCTTTGTTTTTGATAAAAGTAAGAAAGATAAATACAGAACTAGTACTAGTACTAGGACTTTGTATGAAGAAAGACTGTTGATTAAAAGAGAATACCACTTGAGAAATGTGTTTTCATTAATTATGTACATGCCTACATGGATCATTTTAGAAAATTCCCACATATTTTACCCTTTGTATATTTTTTTCTCTCAAAGTGTATTATTTCTTTTCTGTTACAATTTTAATTTATGCCCCAAATCCCAAGTTGGAAAAGTCCACTAAATTATCAGGCAAAAATAACCGAATGTGAGTGAATTCAAGCTGATCACATTATCAGTTGTCTATTCCATTCATTTATTCATCCATCCATCCATTTACCCAGCCATCAAATAGTTATTGTAAACACACAGTGTACCTGACACTGAGATACAGGTATTAGCAAGATATCCTGCCTGCCCAGGGGTTACAATCTGTGGGTAAGAAAATACAATTATTTAAAGCAGAGAAGTAAGTGTCTCAAGAGAAGCCCCCCCAGGGTGCTTCCCCCACAGGGAAATCACAAAGGGCTCCTGAGTTTGTATACTGAGACCCAAAATGAATGAAATAATTTTTCTCATACCTGACATTCTGGGAACAGAATTGCAGGGCTGCTATAGTGGTTCCATAATATCAAAGCTCTAGATTCCTTCTATCTGGTTGCTTTGCCATCTTCAATGTGTTGCTTCATCCACATGGTCCACTATGGTCCCCACCCACATCCTTACTCTGGCCATCAGGAAAGGGAAAGAGGAGGAGTTGAAGTCACTGAGAATTCTCTTAAGGGCACAGCTCAGATGAGGAACATATCCTTTCAGCTCACCTATCACTAGCCAGAAATTAATTTTATGCTCATATTTAACTTAAAGGGAAGTCAAAAGTGGAAATGTATTCTTTATTGGGGGTGGTCATGCCTTCAACTAAAAATTGAGAGCTTTGTTGCTTTCAGTTCAGTTCAGTTCAGTCGCTCAGTTGTGTCCGACTCTTTGCGACCCCATGAATCGCAGCACGTCAGGCCTCCCTGTCCATCACCAACCCCCGGAGTTCACTCAGACTCACGTCCATCGAGTCAGTAATGCCATCCAGCCATCTCATCCTCTGTCGTCCCCTTCTCCTCCTGCCCCCAATCCCTCCCAGCATCAGAGTCTTTTTCAATGAGTCAACTTGTCACTTGAGGTGGCCAAAGTACTGGAATTTCGGCTTCAGCATCATTCCCTCCAAAGAAATCCCAGGGCTGATCTTCAGAATGGACTGGTTGGAAACAAGCAAATCATGGCCTTAGGAGAGGGTAACCAGCAGTCTCTGCCAGAGAACCCATGTCAGTGTGTGAGTTAACAGAAAGCTCCAAGAGTGAGTGGGAGTTGGCCAGGCCAACTGTATGGGAAATGGTGCTCCTAATGATTGATTAAACCACCATGTACCTAGATCTGAGCATACCAGATCTGAGCATACCAGCATTCCTGGTACCAGTTATTTGTACACTTGGGCCCTTTCAGATGGCTCAATATGAACCAGCCCTGATTGGGACAAAATGGTACTGAAACAGAGACTCTTCCTCTTTTTGGTAAATGTAATATTACTCTTCACTAAAGGAGAAAAATTATTGCAGGATACATATATATAGTCTTTGAGCCTATCTCTATTCTTTAAGCAGAATTTTTGTTGTCATGGCCAAGTTATTGGGCTTCTGATATACCATATTAGGACGGTAGGTAGAAATGCAGCATAAAGAATTCTGCTCATGTCAGAAAATGCTTCACTTGGAGGTCAGTAATGGAACAGAAGGCTGGGGGTGCTTTTGGAAACACAAAGATGGGAAATTTAGTGGATTGATTGCTTCTATTCATGCGAGTTAAGAGAAAAATCTATCCAAAAAAGACAATTGAAAACATTTCTTTGTATTGTATGTCATACTCCGGGTCCCCCTTTTTGCAGCGTCTTCAAGACATTTCAGTAAACTCATATATTATTCTTTGGTACTTTGGGTCATCTGACTTATTTCTTTTGGATGAAACAACTCTACTGAGATAAGATTTGAGACCAGCACAAGAAGATCCCACTTTATTTAAGGACTTAGGATTTTCCTCATGTGCAACTGTTCTTTTACCTTTTAAAAATCAATAAGCTGAGTAGCTGGCTGCCCATATAATGAAACCTTGAGTTCTAGAAAAGAAAAAAAAAAAAAAAATCACCAAACTCTTTCCTTTGCCCAGTTTCCTAGAATCTATGTTTTTATATTCTACCTTTTGTATTAAATGGTGATTCATAATTCTCCAAAGATGTACCTGTTCCTCAGTGGAGTGAGTTATTTCACCTCTAACATTTTAGTGTATATTTATTTAAATTTCAGTTGTCTGATGACTGGAGAAGTTAGGACCTCAGGACAGAGAGGAGAAAATGCCTAGCTGAGGGAAGATATTTGAAGTGTGAGTGGAGTAAAAGTTTTGAAGTAGGAAAAGACAAATTTCATCTACTAATTTTTTGCCTAAGGCTGACTCAGCCACATAAATTTAAAAATGCAAATAAAAATGTGTATTTCTTAAGGAATTCGTGCTTTATAGAAGTAAAAAGCAGCATTTCTGACCAGAAAGACCCTTTTTTTTTTTTTTTCCCATGGAGTACTACTTCTTAAGGCAGAGTTTTCTCTGGAATAAAAAAAAAGACATTTGACTGTGTTTTCTCTAGGTATATGTCTAAGCCTTTCAACAAACATGAGAAAAGCTAGAAAAGGAATCTTCTTTCCATAAAAACCTATTTTTGTAGGATGGGATTTAAAAATTCATCATGTTTGTCAAAATATGACAATTATTTATCAAACTTGGTAGTCTTCAGGGCTGTTTGATGAACTTATTTCTTTATTTTCTGTAAGCGATCCCTCTTCTTCTTTTGACAAATGAATACAAACAACATTTACATTCCAACAAATTTTTCCCTGAGCAATCATGATTGGATTTCATGATCACCAGTGATGACTTTTTTTCTCTTCTTTAGCTCTAATTCCAGACAATAATGGAACACAAAAGCAAGTTTATGTGGCAAGCCCTATTTGAAGGATAGGTATGGTTTCAAAGCCCCAGGGAAATGTCTTGTTTATAAAGCTCTTTCTTCCATTAACACTACCTGACCTTCAGAGTGGTCTCACATAGCCCTCCACAGATAATAGGCCTTAGGATGACTAAGACTATATATGTCACAAATGCTTGATAGTAGAAAGCCCAAATTATCTTGTCACCATGTCACACAAGTAAGATAGAAGCCCAAGGTGAGGACAATGACTGTTTTCCACAAGATGGCAGTGGTCTTTGTGCAAAGAACAGAAGCATAGCATTCCCTGGGTCTATACCCACTGTCACAAAATTTTGCCCTTGTGAATTAATACCTGTGAAAGCCATGTCATGGTTGTTTTCTCTACCACAGGCTGAGTTCTCAGGAACAATTAACCTTATTTTCATAGAGAGAAAAAAGATTCTGCATATATAATATAATGTCTTATATAATGTCTTTTTCTATGGAGCCAAAAGTGTTTTGCAGCTGTTATTTAATTAACCTCACACTATGCCTCTGAGTCAGGAAAAAGGAATTACTGTGTATCCTATTTATCACAGTGAATTTAAATAATTTACTGATAGCATTCAGAGGGGGAAATGGTGGCAGAGGGAATAAAGCATGTACTGAGTTCTAATGCATAGCCCTAATCATTAAGCCAAGCTGATTTTCTATAGAAGCAACGTTATATAGGGAAGAGGTCCTATTTAATGCATCTTGAAAAAATAAATTTTTCACAAATGCAGATTCCAAAACAGTGGTTTTCCCATTTTACTTTCAGTGCTTAAGTACATTAGCTTGTGAGTTTATTGGTTAAGAATAATGCTGAGCTTTTAAAATGCTAAATCTGAGTTCTGTCCCCAGACGTTTTGCTTTCATAGAACTGGGATGGGGCTTAGTAATTTGCATGTTTAAAATATAACTCAGGTGATTCTGAGACCTGTATTCTTGCCCAAACTTTGAGACACTGCTCTATGAGCCTCGAGTGGTATACTGGTAAGATACAGAAATTGACCCGGTTTTCTGAAATTAAAAGAATCTAATTTCTTTGGAGAAAAGTGTTCTGTTTTACATAAAAACTCGAAATATAACATTTCTCTCAATTTGAAGGGTAAATCCATAAGTGAAATTAGTATGCGTTATTCATAAGTTTTATTTAAAAATCAGTTAACAAAATTTTAAGCATAATTATTTTTAAACCATACTGTCAGAAGAGTAACTATAATGATAAAAAAAATTAACACGTTCTTTATCTTTCTCTTGAGTTGGATGGTCACATTTGAGTAGGTTTTAGGTAACTGGGTCTAGTCTACTTAGAATCTTATACTTTTAGAACTAGAAAGGACTGTAAAAATATTAGGATGCCCAGTATGATACAAAAATTAACCCACTCTGGCAACATGAATCTCTTCTTCTTCTGAGTTAGAAATCAGCACAAATATTTTTTACTTAGTTATATCTGCTCATTTAATGGGACTTATATAAGCATTTGCAATATTTAATAAAGTGGTAAATTTGATTGAATCACCAATTCCACAGATGCCACATTCCTAGGGTATGGGTCTCTGATGTGCGATTTTCAAAGGAGATGGTAGGAGGCTGCATGGCAATGATTGTGTGACCTTCCCTGACATGGAGGCTGCAAATAGGTCACACGTTGGAGTTTGAAGACGGGCTTCTCAGCAGGATATAGGTGTCCTGTGGCTCTCACTCTCTCACACTGTTTCAGTCTTCCTTCAAGTCAAACGGGAAGTGGTTTAAAGAGAAAGCGATGACTTAATTTGGGTTTCAGGTGGTTTGGTGAATGTAATGATGGATGTGTATTTCCTACCTGGAAAGTCTTATGGGAAGAAAAGGGCTGTCAGGCTTCTTTGACAGCTAGGTTGCTCTCAGAATAGCTGCATTCTTAAGTTATCATATTCCTGCCAGTTCTTGGCAGTGCCTGGCTTCCTAATGTTTGCCAGTTTATTAAAGGTAAGGGGATATCTTATTTTTGTTTTAATTTGCATTTTTCTGATAACCAGTGAACCTATACATCTCATTAAATGCTATTACATTTTGATATTTTTTCTTTACATTGCTTATTCATATTCTTTGTCCATTTTCCCATTGGCGTTGCTATTTTTTTCTCTGTGGATTTGTATAGGTTCTAGATAGATTTTAGTATATATTTATGTGTATTGGGTTGAATAGCATATAATTTTTAGATGCTTCAGAAATAATACCTATATTCTCCCATTCTGTCAATTGTCTATTAATTTTGAGTCAGGTATCCTTCATCAAATAGATTTCTTTAATTTGGATGCAACCAAGTTCATTCCTTTTTTTTTTTTTTGTCTTTATGATTTTGTTTAAGCAAACCTATCTTGCTTAGGATACGAAGATGTTTGCCCATACTTTTCCTATTGGTTACAAGTTAATTACAAGTTAATTACCCTCTGAGCTTTGCTGGTGGCTCAGATGGTAAAGAGTCTGCCTGCATTGCGGAGACCCCGCTTCATCCCTGGGTGAGGAAGATCCCCTGGAGAAGGAAATGGCAACCAACTCCAGTATTCTTGTCTTGAAAATCACATGGATGGAGGAGCCTGGCAGGCCATGGGATCACAGAGTCGGACATGACTGAGCAACTTCACTCTCACTAATTACCATCTCTATATGCTTGTATTTATGCAGAAATGGACAAATTATTAGTTTTATTCTGCTTAGTCAAGAAAATAATTAAGATAATCTATAATAAAATAATTTTATAATAAATCTACAGCTATAAAATAGATACATTTGAAGTATCAAAAAGAGGTGAGGCAATTTAAAACTAAACTAATATTTCTCAATGTGAGTTCTGTGAGCCATTTGCATCATAATTATTTTGGATACTCATTAAATAGGCAGATTTGAGGCCCTTATCCCAGACCTACTTACTAAGGAGCTCTTGGTGTAGATCCAGAAATTTTTATTCTTTGTTTAACTTTTGAGATAAGATCTGTTTAATACCACTAGTCTAAAAGTACCAAGTTTGAGGTTTAAATTAAGATCTAAGCTTTTAGGCTGCACTGACTGTGAGGAAAATATTATAAAATAGAAATCATAACTATGTAACAAAAACTGAATTCATAAATTCTTTAGGAGAAATAAACTTCTTCCTGATTCTGAATTCTGAAAGGATATATCTCCATCCATACTGAATCAGCATGAATCCTTTTTCAGAGGGCCCTAAACAATATAAGACAATCTCCGTATAAAGGTTTTTAAAGAATATTCAGTGATGTTTTTCACCTGGTCTTTGGTTTATTTAATCTTCAAGAGAAACCAAGAGCAAAACAGTACTGAATTTAATTTGACTCTGTAATGAGGTTAAGAATGACTAGTTCAAATTATATTTCATTGTGAGGAATATTTAGGGGGAAAGAGGGCAAGGTAATGACACTCAGTTATCGCAAGACTCCCACTTAAGGACATTCTGGTTCAAAATGTTTACTCAAGATGTAGTGTTGATATGAACATTGGAAAAGTATTAATGTTGAGCTGAGGGTCATTGAAAGGCAGATTCTTTAATGTCTGAGCCACCAAGGAAGCCCTTTGAGGGTCAGAGAGGTTGTTACATAACGGGAGGTGTATGGGAAAAGCGGTTGACTGCTGGAAGCTGAGTTGTTCAGAGCCCTAAAGTGCTCTTTCCTTCTACTCCAAAGCTTTCCAATGCTGATCAAGAGATGGAAGCTGGAGGAGTCCACGGTATTGACCTTGCTGTTAGGTATACTACTTGAGGACTCACTTTTGATTATGTGTCCGTTACTATAATTTGATTAAAAATACTTAGTACTGGTTTATTATATTTTAGAGTTAGAAAGAAACTTAAAAGTTGTCTAACTCAATTCCTCATTTCTATGAGAAAATTGAGGCCCAAAGAAGGAAGGCTTAGATTATTTATTTTTTGGCAAAGTTGAGAGTAGAATTCAAGACTTCTGGGCCAAAATTGCAACAGAAAATTGAGGACAGATATTTATTCTGGAGAAAACTGGACTTGGAACAGTTTCTGCATTAGATATTCTCCATGTTTGCCAACTTCTAGAGAAGTACAAAGGTAGGTTAGGAGAGCGTTTTAGATGCATTTAAAAATTTTGAGATAATTGTTGATTATCTCAACACCATCATAAGAAACAATATAGAGAGTTACCTTCAATTAATGAAATAAAAGTACTATAAAAATAAGGCCATTTTGAGATGACAGCCATATTAAATTCTTAAACTTTGGTTAGAATTTGGATATTAAATAGGTATTTACAAAAAATACACATAAAATATATAATCATAAGAATGTGATAAGAAAATATGGGGATATGAATTTGATCAACACAATTTTAGTTAGAATTCTTGCAGGTACTTGACATCAATTGTTATTTTATAGGGAGTTCCTAAGCAATAGGCATAAAGATTCAGCTAAGCAAGATGAATAAGCTCTAGAGTCCTCTATACAACTAATTGTACTGTTAGTCAACAGTGATATATTGTTCCCTTAATTAGATCTCAAATGGAGTCTTCTCAATACAATAAAAGACACTGTGCTTTAGACAAGGCTAGCAAACTATGTACAAAAGACAAACAAAATTTTGAACAACAATGTGAGACACCAAGCAATTCTTGTTGATAAAAATGAAGGGAATATTTCATTTATTAGAAATTTCAGTTAAAATTTCAATTTTTAATAGAAAAATATGGAAAATAACATTTCCAGAGGATGACAAATTAATTGCATCTAGATTTATCAGGATATTTTCAGTGAAGATATAGAGAAATTAAAATTTATGATTACCCATAATTGACAGTTAACAGGTATGAGACAGTTCTTTCTAGAATTCCCGTTGAGCCAAAAATAACAGAAATATCCACAGGGCCAATTCCATGTCTTGAATAGTTTTTATTAGTAGTGATAACTCAGGATAGCTCTTCTTAACTAAGTTAAGGAAAGTATCAGCAGACCAAAAGTATGTAATTTTTGAGTCAGATTTAGAGTGAAAGAGACCCATTCTTATTTTTATACAAGCAAACAAACAAATCAATAAGCGAAATACTCTTTTAATGGATTCTGGTGGAGGACCAGGTCTGACCTTGTCCAGGATAAGGCTATCTTTTCACATGTCATTATTTTATTGCTTGCTCCACTGCCTGACATCAAGGTTACTGGCAGCTTAATCCTAATTTCTAAAGCACTGTCAACAGCTATTTCTTTTCCTTCAAAATGGGATTGAAGTTCTGTGAAATGATTTAAAGTTATAAAAAAAAATGTTGTTATAAAACCAAACAAAAACTAAGAAATAAAATCTTTCCATCTTTCTTTGGCAATCTTAGAATGGTATAAATTTATTATTAGCCACATTAAACATTCAGGAAATATCCAGGGATGTTATAGAATTGGAATCTCACACAGCTCAGTGAATTTTTGCTAACCGAAGATTTTGGAAAAACATATTTTTTATTGATTTAGTCTTTTCCAGTTTTCTGACAATCAAGAATAGTAGTTGTTCATTTTCTGATTGCCTATACTGGATATTTTAAATCCTACCCTCCAAACACACAAAACCTTCAATATTTCACATGTTCGTTACTCTCACTTTGTCATTGGTTAGGAATAAAGGCTGAACCATCAAAACTTCATTAATTGCATAAAAAATTTAGCTCTAGTCATTGAATTATTAATCAGAAAATCAAAGTGACAGATAAGTTGTTCAAGTTAGAACTACTCCCTGGGGGGCCAGGATGGAGAACTATTTAGATGGGTTAAGCAAATCCTGCGTATGTGAGATAGCAGGACATTGACCCAGACATTCATTGCCTTAGACAATAAAGAGCAGCAGGCACAGGTAAGATTAGGAAGCTGATGAAGCAGAGGTTTAACTGTTATGACACACGACACATGACAACCTGGACCTTGAGAAGGTGAGGTTGCCAGAAAACATTAGTATTTTTAAAATGAAACCCTTGACCTGTGTATAATTAGGTAATCAGCCAGAAATCATAAAATACTATATTTTTCAAGTAAAGTGGTTTGAAAGTGTACCCTTATTAGGGTAATTCCATGTTTCATAATCCCCTTAATTGATAAGCCAAACTAAATTTTTTTTTTAAAATTATAGTCGATTTACAATGTTGAATTACTTTCAGGTGTACAATATAGTGATTTAATATTTTTATAGATTATACTACATCTAAAGTTATTTTAAACTATTGGCTATATTCCCAGTGCTGTAAAATATGTCCTTGAAACTTATTTATCTGATACATTGTAGCTTGTGTCTCTTAATCCCCCATTCCTCTCTTGCCCCTCTGCTTTCCCTGCTCACCATGGGTAACCATAAGTGTCTTCTCTGTACCTATGATTCTGTTTCTGTTTTATTATATTCATCTGTTTTATTTTTTAGATTCCTGATACAAGTGATAGCAGAGTTTTTGTCTTTCTCCTCCTGACTTCACTTAGTGTAATAATCTCTAGATTGACCCATATTGTTGCAAATGACATAATTTCATTCTTTTTTATGGTTGAGTAATATTTCACTGTGTAAATATATATACCACATCTTCTTTATCCATTCATCTATTGATGGGTGTGTCCATATACTGACTATTATAAATATTGCTACTATGAACACTGGGGTGCATGTATCTTTTGAAGGAGCGTTTTTCAGGGTTTTTTTCCCCACTTCTGGATGTATACCCAGGAGTGAAATTGTTGGATCATATGGTACTCCTATTTTAGCCTTTTGAGAAACCTCCATACTGTTTTCCAATTTGCATGCCCACCAACAGCACACTAGTGTTCTTTTTGCTCCATATCCTTGCCAGCATTTGTTATTTGTAGACTTTTTAACTATAGCCAAAATCACTGCAGATGGTGACTGCAGCCATGAAATTAAAAGATGCTTACTCCTTGGAAGGAAAGTTACGACCAAACTAGATAGCATATTCAAAAGCAGAGACATTACTTTGCCAACAAAGGTCCGTCTAGCTAAAGCTATGGTGTTTCCTGTGGTCATGTATGGATGTGAGAGTTGGACTGTGAAGAAGGCTGAGCGCCGAAGAATTGATGCTTTTGAACTGTGGTGTTGGAGAAGACTCTTGAGAGTCCCTTGGACTGCAAGGAGATCCAACCAATCCATTCTGAAGGAGATCAGCCCTGGATGTTCTTTGGAAGGAATGATGCTAAAGCTGAAACTCCAGTCCTTTGGCCACCTCATGCGAAGAGTTGACTCATTGTAAAAGACTCTGATGCTGGGAGGGATTGGGGGCAGGAGGAGAAGGGGACGACAGAGGATGAGATGGCTGGATGGTATCACTGACTCGATGGACGTGAGTCTGAGTGAACTCTGGGAGTTGGTGATGGACAGGGAGGCCTGGCGTGCTGCGATTCATGGGGTTGCAGAGTCGGACATGACTGAGCGACTGAACTGAACTGAACTAACTATAGCCATTCTCTCTGACAATTTGCCATGTTAAGCATCTTTTCACATGTCTATTGGCTATCTGTGTATCTTCTTTGGAAAAATGTCTGTTCAATTCCTCTGCCCATTTTTAAAATCAACTTGTTTGCTTTTTAAATAGAAACTAAATTTTCTTATGAAGGCCAAGAGTTTCTCAGCTACTCTTTTTTCCCCAGAGGTAATACTCATCTAAAGTAAGACAATACAATCTGTTCACTGATGTGAATCACCTGTTCTGCCATTATGTGAGCCCAGGGGCTTGTCTTTGAGAAGTGGACTGCTTCTCCAGATCAAGGTTACCAACACTGAATTATTCTTCTATTTTAGCTTTTTTCTCTGGGGGAATAATAATAATAATTGAATATCTATGTTTTGCTTTGGGAGGAAAGATAACATGTTTAAATTTACTTTCCTTTCATTAACTGTTCATAATTGTACTTTCTGAATTTGTACACACATAAACACATACCCTCATGTAATCCTAGGTTGTGTTTCTCTTATAGTCTGTGAATAGAAACCTTTAAAATTCTGTATCCATAATTTAGGGACTTAAATTTGTTATTCAAAACTTTTCACCACCTCTTTTGACTATTTTAGCTTATTGCCATGGTAGCCATATGCTCTAAATGTTAACCTGAAAATAATACAAATTAAGAAGATATATTTTACCTCCTTTTCTACTATATCACTGTCTGGTTGATCAGTGGTGGAAGTATAAGGCCAGATTACAGACTCTCTGTTATTTAATATTAAACACGTGGATTTGAGAAATTAAGTAGATTTTCCACCTTTTTCCATCTGGTGCCTTGGCTACCAAGAAACTATGTGAAGGTAGTTTGAAGAACAAAGGGAATTTTGAAGCAAGAAATCACTCTTTAGTTCTCAATAACTTATCTCTGAGTGAAATGTAATTTTACACAAAAGTTATATGAGGATCATCAATTGCACAGTGTAAATGGTTCTTGTTGCCTTCTCTTGTTATTCCAATTGGGATCATGAAAGATAATTTTAAAATGCATCTAATATGCACCTATAACTAAGTCATTATAGACGCATTCAGGCAATGGGTCTATTGTTTCAATAGAATGACAATGTAATTCTGGTCCCTTTTCAATCTATATCATTTATAAAATTTGCCTGATGTTGTGAATGACCCATTTAGGATATGATGGTTCAAATCTAGTCATGACTTACTGTGACTTCTTGATGATTCAGAAAAAAATAATAGCTTTACTCTCAGTTGAGAGTGCAAGTTTGAAGCTATTTCATAGGTCAATGGTTCCCCAATTTTTTTGTAGAGTTCTTCTTAGGTTGGACAAGTGAGCCTGTGACCTACCTACTCTATATGTCCATACTTTTGGTAAGGAAAACCAAAAATGCTTTGTAGTTTCAAAGCATGCATGTACTTCCTTTCATGTACTAGGTTTTTATCTGCTTTAGAGCCAGAAAGATGGATAATTCTGCATTTGAGCTGTAACTCCTATTAATCTTAAACTCTAAAATCTATTGATTGGAAAGGTATAGCTCATAAGTACCATTAACATTATGGGGTTAGTGAAAGTGGAGAGTGAAAAAGTTGGCTTAAAGCTCAACATTCAGAAAACGAAGGTCATGGCATCTGGTCCCATCACTTCATGGGAAATAGACGGGGAAACAGTGGAAACAGTGTCAGACTATTTTTTTTGGGCTCCAAAATCACTGCAGATGGTGATTGCAGCCATGAAATTAAAAGATGCTTACTCCTTGGAAGGAAAGTTATGACCAAACTAGATAGCATATTCAAAAGCAGAGACATTACTTTGCCAACAAAGGTCCGTCTAGTCAAGGCTATGGTTTTTCCAGTGGTCATGTATGGATGTGAGAGTTGGACTGTGAAGAAGGCTGAGCACTGAAGAATTGATGCTTTTGAACTGTGGTGTTGGAGAAGACTCTTGAGAGTCCCTTGGACTGCAAGGAGATCCAACCAGTCCATTCTGAAGGAGATCAGCCCTGGGATTTCTTTGGAAGGAATGATGCCAAAGCTGAAATTCCAGTACTTTGGCCACCTCATGCGAAGAGTTGACTCATTGGAAAAGACTCTGATGCTGGCAGGGATTGGGGGCAGGAGGAGAAGGGGACGACAGAGAATGAGATGGCTGGATGGCATCACTGACTCAATGGATGTGAGTCTGGGTGAACTCTGGGAGTTGGTGATGGACAGGGAGGCCTGGCGTGCTGCGATTCATGGGGTCGCAAAGAGTTGGACAGGACTAAGCGACTGAACTGAACTGAACTGAATAACTCTAGACAAACTTAATTGAAGATAGACTAACACTAATTTCAAATTGAGAAGCAGGAATGACAGTGACTAAAAATCTTAAGTGAATTAAAATGAATGATGCATGGAAAAGATAATCTATCTGAAAATAGTGGGCAGTCCAGCCATATATTTGTATGCAAGCATATCAGAAAATTGAGTTTGGCCATTGCCTGGCAGCTAGGAAGTTCCAGATGTAGGATAGGCAGGGGAGGTCTTTCCTATCTCCCAGCATCCTATTGTGTGATTTCATGCTGAATTTCTTTTTCCTTGCTTGTTACATCACTCCTGAAGCTTGCTGTTTGAGTTCTGCCTGACTTTGCCAGAGAGTTACTGTGATTCTCTTATATTCCCCAATACTTCACTTATATAAAGTACACTTTAATTGAAGATTTGAAATCATGGTGGCTGTCTATAGCATAGCAGACAACAGAGAATAATCTAAAACCACTGTTCTTACAACTCCTTGCCATCTCTACCTTGAGGATTCCTTGTTTATGTCTTTCCTTGACCTGGAAGTATTAACAGAATCTCCCTTACTCTCAAAACAATTCCTTCCAATCACATTCAAAATTTTGCAAAGGTCTTAAAATAAGATTCAAAATTATATTTCATCACCATATTCTAGTTCAAATTCTTAGGCAGTCCTTGATCTCTCACTAACCAAAGAAAAATCTAAGCATTTCCCCCCTTTTTCCCTCTCTATTATACATAAGTAAAAATGAAAGTTACGGAATTACTTGGCAGTGACCCATGACATCAGAGAAACAACTGTATTTTTGGTGTGTTCTTGGCAGTTCATCAGAAGAATTTTGTGTGTACTCCTGACTATTCTTTTTAATAATTATTCTTGTATCTGTTATTTATATATTATTCAAGAGTAGTCAATACTATCTGTGCAAATTCAAACTATTTTCATCTGTATATAAATATCACTTTGGTGTCATGGGATTGTCCTATTAAAATGTACTTTAGATTATATTTGAATGTAGAATTTCATAGCCAATGAGTATCATTCTCTAATTTTTACTTCTAGAAATTCCAAATTTTCAGTGTTTTAATGGAGCAGTAAAAATAGGATAATTTTTTATCTTGATGGTAGTGAAGGCCTGTTTATTTTTCTTGTGGATTCAGATTTCCTGCTACAGTCTGATAAGTTTTTCTAAGGAAGGAAAACTTTATAACAGTATATAATTTAAAGAAATATATAAATTTTTTGAAATTCTATAGGACTTAATGAAATAAGAGAGAGTTGTAGTTTAAGCTTAAGAGTTTTAAAACGATGATCAAATTAATGCTCTTTGAACCTCTTCCATTTTATTAAAGAGGTACTAAGAAATTTTAATACTGCTTTTCCTTTGAAGGCAAAGTCTCTTTCTCCCATGCTTTATTCCTTTCTGATCCTCTCTGATTTTTACTCCTGTCCTGCCTTCTTGGCTTTCTTCTCCAAAGAATATGTGCCTATAAGTATATGTTCAGGCTCAGTTAACCTGGATATTTATTTAAGCCAATGTTAAGACACTTTGATATCATTCCTATATACAAGTTATGTCTAATCTTTTTTCTCAAATTTGGAACGTCAAGGTCCCAAAGTTTGGTTTGCTTATTTATTTATATATGTATTCTTTGGTTAAGAAATGTCTTTGTATCACAAAAATTTAAGGTTTGTATGCTATTATCTGGGGCTTCTCAGATAGTGCTAGTGGTGAAGAAGTTGCCTGCCAATGCTGGAGACATAAGAGATGTGCGTTTGATCCCTGGGTCAGGAAGATCCTCTGGAGGAGGGCATGGCAACCCACTCCAGTATTCTTGCCTGGAGAATCCTCATGGACAGAGGAGGCTGGTGGTCTGTAGTCCATGGGATTGTAGAGTCAGACACGATTGAAGCGACTGAGCATAGACACACACACACACACACACACACACACACAGGCTATAATCCACCCAATCTTAGCTGTTGTATTTAATAGGTTTCAGTGCCACCTCCTTGGCTACGTGCTGTTGTGTCTATCAGACAGCTTCTAGTAAAGCATTATGGATGACTATGCCTAAACCTAAAATTGCATTGAACGGCCACTGTAAATCTCTTTCTTGTTTAATGCTGTGCCAATATCAATAGCAATAGTAACAGCTAAAGCTGCTGCTCTTGAAGATATCTGTCAAACACATGATGATTAATCCCACTTTTCTCCCTCTGAGTTTGGATTCAGTAAAAAACAGTATATATGATTTGTATACAGAAGCATGATACTAGTTTGATTTTTTTTCTGGTAAATCTGGACTGTAGACCTGCTACTATAATCAGATTTCTTGAGACTTGCCCTTCTAGCATATTTGGGGTGGCCATTTAACAGGAGACTTAAAGCAGACATGTGGCTAAATGCACGGGGAATCAACATACCTTATTTTCCAAAGGAAGAGGTAGGCTTCTGGTTTAATTTCTAGAAAGCAAACCATGAGCTCTGATCTAGAAAGCAAACTTTATAGAGCAGGGGAAAGAATGTATTTCTCCTTCCTGATGACAGGGTATTGCAAAAGGGAAATCTTGACAGAGTGAGTCCTTCTTGACTACTGATTTTCCAAACCTTACCAATGAGATAAATCACTCTTCTCATCGAATGGAAGGAAGTGAGGAGATGAGGCGAGGGAAGAGAAAGGAAAAGAAAGGCTGAGAGAGGAAAATGCCTTCTCATTATTTCTGAACTCAAAAGGTAGTCATTCTTGGAAATTCCGGGGTGATCTGGTGGTTCAGATTCCGTGTTTCCACTGCAAGGGGCATGGGTTCATCCCTGGCTGTGGAACTAAGATCCCACATGCTGCATGACATGGGCAAAAAGAAGTATTCTTACTTCACAGGCAAAAGTGGGAACATTTGGAGTGGGAGAGAGAGTCCCCATCTTAATAACTAACGTTAAAAATGACCACTTCTTATGTACCAGGTACTGTGCTAAATACTTTGCATTTGTAGTCTTATTTAAAGCTTCATAGTAAATCAATAAGGCACCTACTTAATGTCTAGCATTCCTATCTTCTGCTAATAACTCTGTTTCCTTAGGAGAACTGATCTTACATGATCAATAGATTTCTAGTAGAGATTCTGAATATGTACACACCAGAATAAGACATGTCCCATTGGACAGAAACACAGATACATTCATGAAGGGTTGATAGGTTATTTGATAGATGGTTTAGCTATTCCCTGGTGGTTCAGCTGGTAAAGAATCTGCCTGCAATGTGGGAGACCTGGGTTCAACCCCTGGGTTGGGAGGATCCCCTAGAGAAGGGAATGGCTACTTTAACTCCAGTGTTCTGGCCTGGAGAATTCCATGGGCAAAGGAGACTGGCAGACTACAGTCCATAGTGTTGCAAAGAGTCAGAAACGACTGAGCGACTTTCACTTTCACTTAGCTATTGTATGTGGAAATTAGTTATGATTGTAAAAGTGTGCTATAAACCTATTAATAAGAATAGAAACTCTCTTGAAAATCTTGGTCAAAGATTTTTCAGTTGCAAAGATGTTATGTTTTTACCTGAAGATGTAATGTTTCTTTATATTTAAATACTTTATTTCATTTTAATCATCATTGTCACTGTTACCACAGTTTAACATATGTTTCTGGAAACCCTTAGTTCCTCTTTCTGATGATCCACCCATGTTCTGTTCTTTTATTTAATTCCCATTGCATTACTCTTTACATTCAAACCATTAAAACTATATAAATGTGGCAGGCCTGGAATTTTATTTGCCTTTCAGTTCAGTCGCTCAGTCTTGTCTGACTCTTTGCAACCCCATGAACTGCAGCATGCCAGGCCTCCCTGTCCATCACCAACTCCTATAGCTCACTCAAACTCATGTCCATCAAGTTGGTGATGCCATCCAGCCATCTCATCCTCTGTCGTCCCCTTCTCCTGCCCCCAATCCCTCCCAGCATCAGAGTCTTTTCCAATGAGTCAAACTCTTTGCATGAGGTGGCCAAAGTACTGGAGTTTCAGCTTCAGCATCAGTCCTCCAAGAACACCCAGGACTGATCTCCTTTAGGATGCACTGGTTGGATCTCCTTGCAGTCCAAGGGACTCTCAAGAGTCTTCTCCAACACCACAGTTCAAAAGCATCAATTCTTCGGCGCTCAGCCTTCTTCACAGTCCAACTCTCACATCCATACATGACCACTGGAAAAACCATAGCCTTGACTAGACGGACCTTTGTTAGCAAAGTAATGTCTCTGCTTTTGAATATGCTTTCTAGGTTGGTTATAACTTTCCTTCCAAGGAGTAAGCGTCTTTTAATTCATGGTTGCAGTCACCATCTTCAGTGATTTTGGAGCCCCCCAAAGTAAACTCTGACATTGTTTCCACTGTTTCCCCATCTATTTGCCATGAAGTGATGGGACCAGAGGCCATGATCTTCGTTTTCTGAATGTTGAGCTTTAAGCCAACTTTTTCACTGTCCTCTTTCACTTTCATCAAGAGGCTTTTGAGTTCCTCTTCACTTTCTGCCATAAGGGTGGTGTCATCTGCATATCTGAGGTTATTGATATTTCTCCTGGCAATCTTGATTCCAGCTTGTGCTTCTTCCAGCCCAGCGTTTCTCATGATGTACTCTGCATAGAAGTTAAATAAGCAGGGTGACAGTATACAGCCTTGACGTACTCTTTTTCCTATTTGGAACCAGTCTGTTGTTCCATGTCCAGTTCTAACTGTTGCTTCCTGACCTGCATACAGGTTTCTCAAGAGGCAGGTCAGGTGGTCTGGTATTCCCCTCTCTTTCAGAATTGTCCACAGTTTATTGTGATCCACACAGTCAAAAGCTTTGGCATAGTCAATAAAGCAGAAATAGATGTTTTTCTGGAACTCTCTTGCTTTTTCCATGATCCAGCAGATGTTGGCAATTTGATCTCTGGTTCCTCTGCCTTTTCTAAAACCAGCTTGAAAATCTGGAAGTTCACGGTTCATGTACTGCTGAAGCCTGGCTTGGAGAATTTTGAGCATTACTTTACTAGCGTATGAGATGAGTGCAATTGTGTGGTAGTTTGAGCATTGTTTGGCATTGCCTTTCTTTGGGATTGGAATGAAAAACTGACATTTTCCAGTCCTGCGGCCACTGCCTTTAGCATTTAGCGTTCTTGTTTTTTTTCTCCTTTTAATCTCTCAGGTTTATTGAAATATAATTGACTAATGACATTGGGTAAACTAAGGTGCACAATGTGACCTGCATTCTTACCATCACTTCTCCACTGTCAGTCTTCAGTAAGTTTATGGACACTTCATATCAGCCAATTTATTAGAGATCTATTATCTCCATAGAGTAACTATAAATACATATAAAATTTATACTGGAAAATAATGCTATCTTAATACAATTTACATGGAATATTTCATCTCAGAATTTAGAGTGTAGATGGAAAAGATAATCTTTTCATATCTTGGCATCCCCATAAAACTTGGCAACTAGCATCATTTTTATTTTATGGAGGTGGGAAAGGGGGTTGAGAACTAGATACCAATTAATTTACCTGAAGTTACATGGACTTTATCTGTACTTGAGTGAGAGAGACACAAATACGTGGCTCTTCTGCTCCCTGTATCATCTTCTTGATTTATCTCGACTCGAGATATAATAGTATATCCAGGACCTTCAGAGGTTAGTCATAGGTAAGTGCCCATTACACAGTCATGTGTTTGATCTGTGTAGAATATTTTTTATAAAATCTTATGCTATTTTATTAACCACAATCTACTGGCATGTGATCTTGGATATCAAGATAGAATGCCTTATAGACTGAGTGTACATTGTACAAAATAATTGTGCAGAATTCCTTTGGCTAACGGCTTCTGCCTTAACACTGCAACCACTGTGCCTAAATGGCCTTGAGTTTAAGAGAATTAGGAGCTGTACCCTCCAATGTTCATTGCAGTACTGTTTACAATAGCCAAGACGTGGAAGCAACCTAAGTGCCCGTAGACGGAGGAATGGATAAAGAAGATATGGTACTTATATGCAATAGAATATTGCTCAGCCATTAAAAAGAATGAAATACTGCCATTTGCTGCAACATGGATGGACCTAGAGAGTGCCATATTGAGTGAAGTAAGTCAGACAGAGAAGAAGAAATATCATATGTCATCTCTTATATGTGGAATCTAAAAAGAAATGATGCAAATGAACTTACAGAACAGAGAGACTCACAGACTTAGAAAACGAACTTATGGCTGCTAGGAGAAAGGGATAGTTAGGGAGTTTGAGGAGGTCATGTACACACAGTATATTCAAAATGGATAACCAGCAGTATAGCACATGGAACTCTACTCAATGTCGTGTGGCAGCCTGGATGGGAGGGGGGATTTGGGGGAGAGTGGATACATGTATATGCATGGCTGAGTCCCTTTGCTGTTTACCTGAAACTACCACACATTGTTAATTGGCTATACCCCAATACAAATAAAGTTTAAAGTTTGAAAAAAAAATATTTTTAATAACAAAAAAAGAAAATTAGGAGCTGTAGTTATTAGTTTGTGGGCCTCACATCTCATTAAGAGGTTCTATTAAAACTGTGAAAAACAAATACAATGTCAGCCTCTGTACTTAGAAATCCTGGTCTCTCTTCACTTAATTATATGGCTAGGCTGTCGTAACATTTTCAGAAAAGAAAAAAAAAAACTTTGTGAGCAAATCTGTCTTCAGGTTGTTGGTCAATATTTTTATTTCAAAGGGATAAATGCTCTCTGTAATCATTATGTGATCTCTGTCCATATTAAACAAGTTTCTTCTTTCTTTTAAGTAAGAACACTCTTGTTTTATTGAGTTTTCTATATACTAAATGATACAATGTCTTGGAAAGCACCTCATTGATTTTTGTTGAATGAGGTTGCTGGTTTAAACTTTGGAATGTAAGATGATTGCTAATGCTTACATGTTGGAATAGTCACTGTGAGACAAGTTGAGGACAATTAAATAAAATTGCAATTGAAATCAGGATGAATTGATATTTGCACAAGATATCAGTAATTCAGAGAAAAATGTAACAAAACATTTGTATCCTGATTTTTTTCTTCAGTCATATTGAAAACAAGCATTTGCAATAGGAAGGCATTGATTTTTGTCCCCAAAGAGCTCTTCCCCAAATCATAGCAACTGCAAGATAAAAAAGGAAAAAAAAACCTTAAAGTATTTTTCATTAAGGGAACAAGTTTTCTTTTTTAGGTATCCAACTCCAACAGAATTAGATTATATGTAAAGATGTCAAAGAATTTTCCAGGTGTAAGATATTTTATATAGCTATAAAGCAGTAAAGTAGAAAATGAAAAATGAGACAAAATGAATTTATATATAAAATAGTTTATCATCAGTTATGTTAGCTGATATCTTGAAAATAGTGTTTGAAGTAATATTATATGATTTAGCTGCAGGTATGTGTGGCAATAAATTCAAGTCTAGAGTTATCCTTCAGTCATATAAAATATTGAACACAGCATATCATTTTAAAATGATGTGTAGTGCACCATGTAGAGAGCAAAATGACAATCTACGATAATACTTTCTGACCCCGGCTCTCTGACAAAGCCACAGTTTAACTGGTTTATTGACAGGGTAGATTATTATAGATTAGAGTGGTTCACAAAAGATGGCAGCTCCTATTCTTCTGTAATAGTCCAACTGAGCTGTTCTTGAAAACCCTTCATCCAAGGAGCTCAAAACATTACTAGAAGGTACTCTTATGTCTAAACATTTGTCTTTTAACTTTTTATTTGTGAAGAATTTGGAATCTTAATTAGTATTCATCAGTTATTCCTATGAGACATTCTAGCATATTCAGATCATTTAAAAATGAGTCTCTAAGGCCTAGGAACTCTGATTAACCCCTCTAGAGAAACACTGTTAGAACACTTGGCCTTCAAAGCTCAACTCTGTCATTGCACAATTGATGCATATTTATGTCTAAAATAAGGGGAACACATCAGTTAGCCTTTTCCCAGAGCCATTTACTTTGTGAAGCTACCTTCATTAATTTTTCTCCTTACATGATAATAAGTAAGAATATCACTGATTTTCATCATTTCACTTGCTTTACAGAAGGCTTGATCTAATTAATGTATTATTTTTTTTTAGAAAAGATCTATGTATATCAAAGATAATTAAGCACTTCTTTGTTATAAACACTTTGAAGAAAGGGTTTCATTGTGCTTACAGGATATTATATTTTCTTAGAAACCCAAACCTTTTGAATTCTCTTCATATGTTTCTGTGGAATATTTAGCAACTGAAATCTCCTTTATTTTAAGTGTCATGAACAACAGATGGTGACCCTAAAAAGACTACTTTCATATTCAAGTCATTTTGCAATAGCAACTGCCTTGAATTGTACTCAAAGTAAACTTAGTGCTTGTGAGTATAGATCAGAAATCCAAATGCATCAGAAGATAGGAATGGAAGATAATAAACAGTTCTTTTACATTTAAATGACTTCATTTTTCTGAAATATCAAAACCTGGTCAAAATTATAGTGGTGGAATTTTGATATCTGTAAATTCATCTCCTGTCCATAAACTTTGAGACTTGAATGAAAGCTTCCTTTGTGACTTAAGGTAGATATGTCTTTATGATCCTTGTGTGAATTTCCCTTAACTGTGCCCACACTGCAGATTTTGGACTTGCCAGCATCCACAAAATTCTGAGCCAATTCCTAATAATAAATTTCTTTCTATATATGAATACATCCTATTGATTCTGTTTCTTGGGAAAACCCCAATTAAGACAAATTGATTCCCGGTTTGACTACAGAATATGATGGATTATGAAATGTACGAAGTGGGGAGTAGCAAAAATGTAGTGAGGAGATTGTGGCTTTACTTTAGATCTGCAGCTAACCCACCTGTGTGATTCTGGATGAGTCTCAACGAACTTAAAGCTTTTCCTGTATCAAAATGAGAAGGTTCAAATAGATAAACTCTTACAACCTTTCCAGTTTTAATATTGATGACTACATCCCGTATGATCTTGACCTTGGAGAAGCCTATAGTTTCTCTGATACTTCTTTCATCACTACCATGGTATTAAGGATTATGGGGAAAAAATGTACAAAATGGCATTTACTGAATATAAAGGAATGATTATCTACTATTAATGAATTAATGTAAAATGGCAATGCCCATTCATCATGCCCTGTACTCAATCAAAATCAAAGCAATCAAGTAATCCATTCTCAAAACAATCAAATTCTTATTCCAAGCAATTTCTTGCCCATGATAGACATTAGTTTTAATACCATTGATAGAGTTTAATAATTCTGAAAGAAAAAAGGACAAGACAAGAGGCAAACCAACCTTCAAGAATGATGTCTCCCAGGAATGTGAGCTGAGGCTCCCTGAGGCATCAGATAGAATGTTAATGGAAAATGTGGGTCTAATTGCTGTTGTATCAGTGCCTTAGGCATTTCCTGGTTCTTATTTCATGTTTTACTGAATGGTTTTGTTAAGTGATTTCTTTCTTTGCTTCCTTTTGGATTTTGCTTTTAAAAATCTGATAATTTTTTTTCTGTTAACTATTCTTCTTTTGTTCTCCTTGTTGCTAGATACTCTTTAATAATGAAATGGAAATTTTTTCAATTAGCTATGTATACTTTTTATCTACATATCATTCATTGTCATCAACACTGTCATTTCCATTACCTTTACAGATTTTTGTGCATTTGCCATGTGCTATTCTTGTAGACACCAAATAGTTTATGGAGAAGATGTAACTTATGAGTATTTTAAGATGAATATAGAGAAGAAATAAATGAAGAATTATAGTAAAATGAAGCAGGTCTTCCAGTTAGTAAAATAGTATGTTGTTCCTTTATCATAGTTGTGCCTGAGTTCAAGTTTCAAACACTGAAAATGCAAATTTAAAAACCTCTGCTACGTTTTATGAATTATCATTAAAATATTCTCAGACTATTGGCTGTAAACTGTGCTGCTTGGTCTAAAGGAATGTCATTTGGTAATCCAAATTGGTATAGTAAGCTCTGTCCCAGTCCTTTCACAGTGTTTTAAGCATTTGCTTCTACCACCAGCTATGCAAATCTCTGTCTAGAGTAACTGTCCATTCCTGTAGGACCCAATTCATAGCCTCTCAGCATCACCAGTAGCGGTTTCACGTGGTCTTCTTGTCAGCTCTATTCGGGGTCTTTCCTCCCAGAGAAATTCTACAGTCGTCTGTGATTGTTCAGTAGAGAGATGGGTCTTGCATCAGTTCAAACATGCTTCTCCATTCTGCAACATACAAAACCAAAAAACTGCCCCTAAGTTTCTCACTCTCATTATCAATTTAGTAAATGTTTTTCAGGAAGCTGATGACATTGATTCATAAAATGAGACAATAACTCCTTCATATTACACTTTCTGATTTCAGTAGTCTTTTGTCCATCTCCCCCAACTATCTTTTTGGTAACCAGAGGTTGTGTATGTGTGTGTGTGTGTGCTCAGTCATGCTCGATTCTTGAGGCCCCATGGACTTTAGCCCACCTGGCTCCTCTGTCCATGGAATTTTCCAGGCAAGAATACTGGAGTGGGTTGCCATTTCCTTCTCCAGGGGATCTTCCAGGGATCAAACCAGTGCCTCTTGCATCTCCTGCTTGGGCAGGCACATTCTTTACCACTAGTGCCACCTGGAAAGTCCAACTAGATGTTATAGAAGCTCTATTTGCTTTTCCAGCACAAATTTTTCCTTTTGGTCATGGCCCTAAGGCTAGAGACTAAAATCTGTAGCACCAGAATTTACCTCAATACTTTGCTTTACTTTGACTTTAGCTATTGCAGACAAAGATAACCAAAAGGACTGTATATTTAGCTTGTCATGACTTTGCATTTTTTTAATGTATTTAGGGAGCCAAGTCCTTGGGTATGGGGTCTGCTATTTCTGAATGGAATTCTTTACCTCCAGTAACCGGTGGTGCGACTGCTATCTCAAGTTGCAGGTAACTTGTTAGCTAACTCAGTGTTAAAGGTTCATCAGTCCTTGTCCCCTCACCCTTTTCAGGATTGTTCTAGAGAATCCCACTTCTGATGCCAATTAAATTATCTAAATTGATGCAAAAAAATGTGACAAAATTCAACCTCCGGTTATAATAAAATGCTGCTGCTGCTAAGTCGCTTCAGTCGTGTTCAACTCTGTGCGACCCCATAGACGGCAGCCCACCAGGCTCCCCCGTCCCTGGGATTCTCCAGGCAAGAACACTGGAGTGGGTTGCCATTTCCTTCTCCAGTGCATGAAAGTGAAAAGTGAAAGTGAAGTCGCTCAGTCGTGTGTCTGACTCTTAGCGACCTCATGGACTGCAGCCTACCAGGCTCCTCTGTCCATGGGATTTTCCAGGCAAGAGTACTGGAGTGGGATGCCATTGCCTTCTCCGTATAATAAAATGAACCCCCAACAAACCCAAAAGGATATTTCTTCAATGTTAAGACATCTAAAAAAAAAGAAAAAAAACAAAACAAAACTTTGTCCTTCCTCTCCTCCAACCTTGCAATTAGCTTCGTGCTGTTGTTCAGTCCGAGTCATGTCCAACTCTTTGTGAGCCCATGGGCTATAGTCCACTAGGATCCTCTGTCCATGGGATTTCCCAGGCAAGAACACTGGAGTACTCCTTCTCCAGGGGATCTTCTGATTAGGGATTGGACGCATGTCTCTTGCATTGGCAAGCAGACTCTTTACTGCTGAGCCACCAGAGAAGCCCCAATTAATGTGTGTGCTCAGTCACTCAGTTGTGTCGACTCTTTGTGACCCCAGGGACTGTAACCCACCAGAGTCCTTTGTCCATGGGGATTCTCCAGGCAAGAATACCGGAGTGGGTTGCCATGCCTAATGGTTACTTCATTAACTTCATGAATGTTCTTCCTCTAAGATCAAGAATAAAATGAGGATGTTTACTGTGATATATATCTAGTCAAACTTTCTGCTACTGTATTTTACATTTCTAGCACCCCTTTTGGCTTGCAACTCAAGGCTGAAATTCTGTCTTCGTGCACGTTGTCCACATTTCCCTTGGATCTGTTAATATTTTTATTAGATATGAAAGTCGCTGTCTAATAATTTCAACCTTTGAGCAGTCTCTGGGTTTCCTGTAGATCTTTTCTATCTTGATCGCAGGCCACATTTTCATGCTTTTTTGGTGTGTCTCTGAATGTTTAATTGCATAGAAGGCATTGTGCATAAAAGGATACTAGACACTGAAGTTAATATTACCTCCTAAATGAGCATGCTACTTCTTTGGCCATATTGCTAGAGTGGCACCAAAGTAAGTGTGGTCTTTCTTTGTTGTTGAGCTAATCTGTTACTAATTAATTTTTTTAGTTTTTGATTGATTCAGTTCACCAGTGGCTTCAACATCTTAGAGTAGGATCAAGACTTTCCTTTCAAAAATGTTTGGAGATGAAGCACTGGCAAGAAATTTAGTGCTTTATGGGTGAGCCACCAGTTTTCCAAACTCTTGATGATTTTTCTCTCCTTTATATTCTGAGTACCAGCTTTCTGAATTGCTGGGGAATTGTTTTTGTATCAAGAGAAGAACTGTGGGAAAAGGTTGGCATATGGGTTTAGAGAGACCCTGTGGCAGAGGTTCCTTTGCATTCTAGTGTATTCCATGTGGAATTCCTCCTTACACATCAATGGCACGTCTGTCCTCATTGTTGCCACTATGCATGAGATAAAAGTGGCTGTGGTCTCCTTTCTCCTGTGCAGAGCTTTTTTATTTCTTAACTTATTTAGGTATCTTTATATCCTTAGATTTCTGATTGGCTTAAAAATTTTGATTTTTTTTTAGCTTATGTGGTTTGTTTTGGTTGTTAGGGTGAGAGGATGGACTCTTTCAACTTTCTATAGTCTAACCAGACCTATTTTACTTATGTTCTCTTTCATCTTTCTATCTGGAATTGAATACTTTGGTTATTAAGTTTTAATATTTCCTATTTAATAATGAAATCATTTAAGACCATAGATTGACATCTGAGTTAAATTTTTCTGTACCATCCATGTTTTTTATATGCAATGCTTTCATTGCCACTAATTTATAGATATTATTAATTGCAGTTTTGATTTCAGTTCTTCTCTGCTGCTGCTGCTAAGTCGCTTCAGTCGTGTCCGACTCTGTGCGACCCCATAGAAGGCAGCCTACCAGGCTCCCCCGTCCCTGGGATTCTCCAGGCAAGAATACTGGAGTGGGTTGCCATTTCCTTCTCCAATGCATAAGGTGAAAAGTCAAAGTGAAGTCACTCAGTAGTATCCGACTCTTAGCGACCTCATGGACTGCAGCCTACCAGGCTCCTCTGTCCATGGGATTTTCCAGGCAGGAGTACTGGAGTGGGGTGCCATTGCCTTCTCTGTCAGTTCTTCTCAGGAGTATTTAAAAAATGGTGTGTGTGTGTGTGTGTATTTAATTATAGTTTTGTTACATTGTGATCAGAGAGTGTAGTAAAAACGACTGTTGCTTTGGGGGAGTCCTGGAGTCCTTTTTATGACCAACACAATGGTATTATCTTTGGCTCAGGGTACCAGGGTTATCTTGCACATAAATTATAATTAGTACTTGTTGAATGAATAAAAAATCTTTTTCTGCTGGTAAGTGTTAACTATATAGCTAAAAAAACTATTTGTGGATCCAAAGTTTGATCTATATTATTGTTCTGTTCAGATTTATTTTTTTCTAATTGATCAATTGAAGACTAAGTTTGATTGATGGTTGAACAATCTAATGGTATGGTGGTTGAACAACTTATGGTATGTTGCATGTGTGTGTGTGCTCAGTTGTGTCTGACTTTTTGCGACCCTATGGACTGTAGCCCTCCAGACTCCTCTGTCCATGGAATTCACTCCTCTGTCCATGGAATTCTCCAGGCAAGATTACTGGAGTGGATTGCCATTTCCTCTTCCTGGGGATCTTCCCAGCCCAGGGATAGAACATGGTCTCTTGCATCTCCTGCATTGACAGGCAGATTCTTTACCACTGAGCCACCTGGGAATCCAAGAATTATATGCCACCTCCCATTTGATTGTGATTTTGTCAATTTCTCCTTGTATTTTCTAAAAAAAAAAAAATTACTCTTGTGTTACTGAACCAAACTTGGGTCCTGTCTCCCATTCAGAATAACGCCAATCTTTGACGTGTGTTATGAAGGAAAATGCAGCATTTACTGTAGGTGTCAAACAAGGAATGCAGGCACGAATGCAGAAAAACCACATACTCTGCAGTGGGTTTCAGGGAAGTTTTTAAGGGCAAGATGAGGGAGGAGACCATGGGGTATGTGATCAGCCTTGCGCAAAATTCTCTGCTTGGCTGATGGTAAGGTAACAGGGCAGTGTCATGTGTTAACTTTATCAGTCCTTAGGCTTCAGCTGATCTGGGGTCTATGTGTTCATGGTCACCATATGGTTAACTTCTTCCACTTGTAAAATCACTCAGGAATGTGTGTCAGACACTGTTATTTGTGTATTTCAAGGAGAAATTAAAGATTCTGTGACTGCTATATGGCTGATTTACTACTTAAATTGTTACCAGTTCTCCCCACTGTTACTTTTGTTCACATCTTTTCAGTAATTAATTCTTGAGTCGAATTTTGTGATTCAGGGGAGGACTGGGAGACTAGTTTTTCTACCAAAAAAAGGTAGGCAGAAAACTTGGGGTAGGGGTCTGTCCTGGGAAGGCCACATAGGGTCTTGCTCAGTTACACTTGTTCTTTTTCTTGCATTTAAACGATGCATAATGGTTCATGATATAATTTTTTCTTGTTTCTTAATATATCATCTCATTTGCTGATGATCTTTGTATTTGTATCACTTTGATATTAATTTTGTATCCTTTTGTATTTGTTTGATAAACATTTCCATATATGTCTAAAATTTTTATGTCACATTTTCTTAAGTGTGATTCTTATAAGCAATGTGTAGTTGTATTTTGTTTAAGGTTCAATACTGGAGACTTCGTTTTTAACCCATTTTTATTTATTGCCATAATTGAGTTTTTTACTTGCCTGTTCTTCCCATATTGCTTTACATTTTCTGTTTTTGGTTCACTTTTTCTCTCCATCCCACCACTCCTCTTTCTCCTTCTTTCTCTCCTTTTCCAACTACCTTTTGCTGTGTGGACAACTTTTTTGTTGTTTCTATTTTTGTTCTCTTTGAATTATTTTCATACTTTGCATTGTCTTACACTTTACTAGTTTTTAACCTTTAATTTTAAAATATGCCTGACCCTATATTTTTATAATTGTTTAAGGTAAAAAAAATGAAGCACTGTTGCTTGACTGCTATGAATAATGAACATATGCATATGACTTGGCCACAAGACTTAGCCATTTGATCTCAATAGTTCTTGTAATTAGTGCCAAATTTTTTCAGTTCCTACAGCAGTTTGGCCTATAGTCTTAATTTTCAGCATTGTTAAGACTGTTCATCTTTTTCTGAATTTTTGTTATCTGTTTCCTTTGGAAGCTGCACAAGGCTGATTCATGTGTTATTAGCCAGGTGTCATCTCTCTGATTTTGCTTCTGTTAAAATGTCTAATGGTGGCTGACAAAATATAGAAAAGCTATTGGTTTTTATTTATCTTTTATTTAGCTAATTTACTGAACTGCTTTATTAATTAAAATGAGTTTCAACTGATTATAACTATCTGATTACACAATTATATCATCTGGAAATAATGCAAAATTTGTATTCAATTTTCCAGTTTTATTATTTCTAAATTATCTCTTCTGTCTTGTTTCACTGTTAGGTATGATTTGGCTGTTGGTTCAAAATATTACAATTGCTTTAGCAGTCACTGCACTGTTTACAGTGTTCACAAACTAACTTTATAATAATCAGTTATTGAGTATTTAAATATCCACATCTGTAGCTTCTGTATTCTTTCCTTTTTCTCTGATTGAACATTACCATTTCTAGCCACCTGGATTCTTTCTCTCTCAAGATTTCTCTAAATCACTAACCTGGCTCTGAGACAATTTTAACATTTCTTAGTACCTCAAGAATTATTATGAATCTGGTATTTTATACTCATGTAGGGTAGCTACATGCTCCTTCTACTACAGTCTCCCCTGACATGTTTCTGTATTCTTTCCAAATTACTTGTCCTACCCTTCTGTTCTAGAGGCTGAAGCATATGAAGTTCTCCTTATATGAAAAAGGGCGTCTATGGAGAATCTCCCTTAACCTACACGTAAGGGTTAATCTAATATAAACAGTCCTAATACATGGGCTTTTAAAAGTGATTTCGTGTATTGTGGGTACAACTGACAAATAAATAACTAGCAGAATCAACACTGGTCCCAGGGCATGATATTCTTTTGTGTTGGGCATTCTCCCTCGCATGGAGTCAGCTGGCATTAAATGTGATAGTGGTGATGCTATTTGGATAATGGTTTGCTTGAGACCCAGTCTCAGAAGAAGCCCGAAGCATCCACTGGGTTCTACACCACTGTAACAGTCACACCCATGATCAGGGTTTAGTTCTCTTTCAGTTTTGCCCACGCCATCCCTCCGCTCCACAAGTTCCCTTCATTGGTTTATTAGTACCAATATTGCTTTGCTAAAAACTTGGATTTATTTTATCATTCCTACACCTAATTCCTTAGGAGATACTGTTACTTATGTCTAGCTTTCCTCTCCCTCCCTGATAGGAGCTAATAGTTGCTTTCTAATGAAAGTCTCTTCTCTCACCAGCTTGTTCTTTCCTGTTGGTGAGAAAGCACTGTGATAGAGTCCGCTCTCACAGGAAGTCAACTTTCATTTTCTAATTCCAACTCTACTTCTCATATTTTGTCAACCTTTGACAAAAGCCAGCAGAAGATAAGATGGAGTAATAAAGTATGTTATAGAGCGATACCTGGGGAAATCAAGGACATAATCATTGAGCACTTAAGTGAGTATAAAAGGATAAATGTAAGTGGCCAAGTGGAGGAAAGGAACTCTTATTCTTTCCACAGATCACAAATTCAATGTTAATTTAGGGAATTCAAGTATTTGGATTTCTGTTTAATCACCTCAGTTAAATAGCACCTAGTGCTAAATTCTTTATTTCTTTTTTCGATTGTATAATTTTTCAGAAGTCAGAGTTAGAAACTCGGAAGCTACTACTCTGAGACTAATTCTAGGCCATGAAGAAGAATTGGCTGTTGGATTGGATTGTTCTGGGACTTGGGGCAGAAGGAATGCTGCCATCCAAGTCCTTGTGCAGTCCTGGAAAGGGCACTGTGGACCGAAGCATGTGTCTTGTTGGTTTTAGGGGGACAGATTCCAAACAAGAGATAATGATGACAATACTCTTATAGCCTGAAAATATAGAAAGCAAAAAATCTTCAAAGCTTGAGTGCTATCAAAAACAACTTTCAAAATATGAAAGAAAAAGATTCATGCAAGTTAAAAAAGATGGAAACAAATGAAAATGATGCTGCTGTTTTCAGAATCTTCTGATGAGATTTGAAATAGGTATAAAATGAGAGAGATACATAAGTAAAGACTAATATAAAAATCAGTATGGTCCCATTAGAAAATGATTAGGAAGGCTAGTAGCTGAAATTTGCAAACAGGGGAAAGAGGGTCAGAGGGCAAAGGGTCAAGGGCTCAGTTTTCTTTGTAAACATGCCCAGTATGTTGTCAGCTCCTGTGCCATGGATGAGAGCTGTCCAAAGAATGTAAAGACCACTGGGTTATGTGCAAGCATCTCGGGGCATCACTCTAGGTCTCGCGCTTTCTTTTTCTGAATCTGTTTTCTCTGCCTATTTTTTGTGGCTTAGTTGGATTCTGTCCTTCTAGTGTAAACCCTTATATCAGTGCTCTGGTAAAGCTGCTATATGGCTTTCCCCTCCTTTGCCCAGAAAGACTTTTTTGTTTGTTCTTTTCAAAAAGCATTTTGTGGTAAATTTTTCAATAATACAGAAAAGTTGAATTAATACACATATAACTACTACTTGCATATAAATATAATATTGTTTCCTCTCTTATATAAAGCAAGGGCTAAACTGGTTTAAAGTAAATTATAGATCTGGAAGAATTTACCTAAACATTGTAGTATATGTTTCTAAATTTAAATAAAGCACATTCTCATACATAACCACATATTCAAATTTCCCTCATTTTCTCCCAGAATATCTAGTTGTATCTTAAAAATCAAGATATAATTAAGGACTAAACATTGCCTGTAAATCTCTTAAATTATATCTCTTCAACTCCTTTTATTCTAAAATAGTTCTCTTCCTCCCCTCCACCCTGCCCCAATATTGTCTGTTCCACGAGAGTCCAATTTCTTATTGAAAACTTTATATTCTGATTTTGTCAGACTTTTTCTCTTCATTATTCTCTCTTTCCTGTGTTTCTGCATAACTGAAAATTAGATGTTAAAAGTTTGCTTAGGGTTAGTTTAAACATTTTTGGCCGTGGTAAGTGCATCGAATCAGGAGGTGCTTGACGTGTGGTTATCCCACCTGGGCATTGTTTTCTTGAAATCTCTTGACTCCTGGAGATTTTCTGTAGTTCGCATTCTGTAGCTTGGGGTCACTTCTGCTTATCCCTGTCCAGGCCCCAGCTACTGGAGCTCAGAGCCAGGTGTGATCCCATGAGACAATCACGTTCTGTCCCCGGCCTGTCACTCTTCTTGGGTAATCACATCCACTCTTAGGCACTCAATAGCCAACTCTGAAAAGCTGTTGAATGATTGATTTTCTATAGAAGATAAAATCAGAATGTCATTCAGGATAGATTAAATTCAGTCTAGTTTAGAGATGAGAGACTGCATTTTTTGTGTCTAAGCTGCTGTACTTGTGTCGTTTACCTTATGATTAGATATGCCTTTTAGATGGGGAATGCAGGCTAAAGTTTCTTGCTGGCATCTATTTCTATAGTTAAAGAGAAATGTATACAGTCCCATGTTCCACCCTCATTAGTCCCTGGTTAAAACTATAGTTTGTGGTTGAGTTACCGGTCAGCACATTGATCCTCTGCTAGTAATAGCCTAAAGAACAATAGAAGCTATGCTGCAAGGAGCACATGGCTTTTGAATAATTTACAGTGTGGTATTAAATAAATAAAAGAGTAAAATGGAAAAAACACCCTCAGCTTTATTCTCTCTGAACTTTCATATCTGTGGCACACACACATTCATGAAAAATCTTATTATGGCCTCTGATTTGTAACCATGGAAAATTGACTTATAGTTATTGAAGATGTATGTTGGCGTTTGCAGCTTTATATTAGCAGAGTGTCATAGATGTGCAGGGCAAATATTCCAGCATCATAGCTATAAAATCAGGAAAGAAAACTTTTATATTCTGTCAACCAAAAAAAAAAAAAAAATGCAGAAGACTGCAAATAAGAAAAAGAGTTTCATTTAGTCTTAAGAACTGTAATTCAAAAGACACAGATTCAAGTAAAACTGAAAATGTCCTGAGAAAGAAAGAGTCAGCGACTTGTGAAGGCAAAACCACGAGCTTGTACTCTGAAACAAGAAGAGAAACGTTGGTGCTTAAGTGATGGTTATCATGAGCTGTTTTAGGCTAAGGGTCTGATAATTATCTCAAGTTCCTGTCAGTTGTTCTGGATGCTTCATTTGAACAACAGTAGTCAAAAGGTCAAATTCCATCTATGGAATGGATGGAATATCCATGGATATGATGGATATCCATGGATATCTATGGAATCTGCTATGTGCAGAAGTCACACTTCTGAGATGGCCTCCTGACTCCATCCTAGGACACTCTCTTAGCAATACCAATTCCATTTCGATTTTCCTTTCACAACTTCCATTAGTTTACTAAAACGTTGACAAACATCCTTATCAGCATTATAATGGATTCTGAGTGACCCTTTGTGTTTTATACTAAGAATAAAAACTGTACCTATCATCCCCATACTCTTACTCTGATTCTCATTTAGTCTCAATCAGGGCTGGTCAACTTCTGCAGAGAGTCAGATAGTAAAATATTCTAAGTGGTATGGGTCACATGGTTTCTGACACAACTGCTTGGCTTTGTTGTAGCACTAAAGCAGCCATAGGCAAGTTGTAAATGAATGAACTTGGCTGTGCTTCAATAAAGCTTTATTTATAAACATTAAAATTTTAATTTCTTTAACACGTCATTAAACATTATCTTTATATTTTCAAAAAATATTTTAAAATGCAAAAATCATTCTTAGCTCACAGGCCATACAAAAATATAAAAACAGGCAGACTGATTCGGTCTATATAGTTTGCCAACTCTTGGACCAAATCATTTTAATCTTTACATATTTCTCTCCTCACTTTTCTTTCCCTCCCTTCTTTTTCTCACAGAAATATACAATGTTGAGCAATTAATATCATGATTTACAGTAGCAAATGTGTGGTTAGTCTTCCTTTGTTCCCTGGCACATAGCTCCTATGGAATTTCTTACATGTCAAGAGTTGTCTTTTTTAAGGTTGATGAGGTGACTTTTGGAAGCCCCTAGGTAACCTAATGATGTGGGCTGATTGCCAGGGAAACCAACCATATAACTACAGGCTTATGACTTGCAGTGCCACCCCCTCACTCCTGGGAGCCAAGAGGGACTGGGGATTGAATTAATCATCAGTGGCTAATGTAATGTAAGCCTCCATAACAATCCCAAAAGGTCAGGGTTCAGAGAGCATCCAGAGAGCACATGGAGATTTGGGGAGAGTGGCACTCAAGGAGAGGGCATGGAAGCTCTGAGCTTTTCCCCATACCTTGCCCTATGTATGTCTCTTCTACCCAGCTGTTCTGGCATCACATTCTTTTACAATTAAAGGTAATCTAGGAAGCAAAAGGGAGAAGGCAATGGCAGCCCACTCCAGTACTCTTGCTTGGAAAATCCCATGGACGGAGGAGTCTGGTGGGTTGCAGTCCATGAGGTGTCGAAGAGTCAAACACTTGACTGAGCAACTTCACTTTCACTTTTCACTTTCAGGCATTGGAGAAGGAAATGGCAACCCACTCCAGTGTTCTTGCCTGGAGAATCCCAGGGATGGGGGAGCCCAGTGGGCTGCCGTCTATGGGGTCACACAGAGTTGGACACGACTGAAGCGACTTAGCAGCAGCAGCAGCAGTAGCAAATTAATCAAATCTGAGGAGGAAATCATTGGAACCTCTGATCTATAGCCAGTAGGTCAGAAGCTCAGGTGAAAACTTGGACTTGAGACTGGCATCTGAAGTGGGGTGAGAGTGAAGGAGAGAGTGTGTATAGGAGAAGCACAGGCTTGTAGAAGTGAACCCTTATTCTGTGGGAAATGATGCTATCTCTAGGTAGATAGTGTCAGAAATTAGTTGAATTGTAGAACACCCAGCTCCTGTCCTATCATTTCACTTGCTTAGTGGTATCTGGAAAAAAAAAAACAAAGTGGAATTGGGTGCAAATTGTAAATGACAACTCATCAAGATATTCATTTCCCCTCAGAAACACAAATACAACCTGCTAGCATAAAAAAAAATGATAAGTAAATGTAGTAATTGTCACTAATCTCTATACTAATGCAAATTTTACTGTTACTGATTTTATATTTCAATGTTGATTATAAAGATTTGACTCAAGGTTAAGTTGTGTCTTCCATGATAAAAGTTTTTCTACATGCATGCATATAAGTTCAGTTCAGTTCAGTTTAGTCGCTCAGTCGTGTCCAACTCTTTGCAACCCCATAAATCCCAGCACGCCAGGCCTCCCTGTCCATCACCGACTCCCAGAGTCTACCCAAACCCGTATCCATCGAATCGGTGATGCCATCCAACCATCTCATCCTCTGTCCTTCCCTTCTGCTCCTGCCCTCAATCTTTCCCAGCATCAGGGTCTTTTCAAATGAGTCAGCTCTTCGTTATCAGGTAGCCCAAGTATTGGAGTTTCAGCTTCAACATCAGTCCTTCCAGTGAACACTCAGGGCTGATCTCCTTTAGGATGGACTGGTTGGATCTCCTTGCAGTCCAAGGGACTCGCAAGAGTTTTCTCCAACACCACACTTCAAAAGCATCAATTCTTTGGCGCTCAGCTTTCTTTATAGTCCAACACTCACATCCATACATGACCCCAGGAAAAACCATAGCCTTGACTAGATGGACCTTTGTTGGCAAAGTAATGTCTCTGCTTTTTAATATGCTGTCTAGATTGGTCATAACTTTCCTTCCAAGAAGTAAGCGCCTTCTAATTTCATGGCTGCAATCACCATCTGCAGTGATTTTGGAGCCCAGACAAATAAAGTCAGCCACTGTTTCCTCATCTACTTGCCATGAAGTGATGGGACCAGATGCCATGATCTTCGTTTTCTGAATGTTGAGCTTTAAGGCAACTTTTTCACTCTCCTCTTTCACTTTCATCAAGAGGCTTTTTAGTTCCTCTTCACTTTCTGCCATAAGGGTGGTGTCATCTGCATATTTGAGGTAATTGATATTTCTCCCGGCAATCTTGATTCCAGCTTGTGCTTCCTCCCCAGCATTTCTCATGATGTACTCTGCATATAAGTTAAATAAGCAGGGTGACAATATACTGCCTTGATGTACTTCTTTCCCGATTTGGAACCAGTCTGTTGTTCCGTGTCCAGTTCTAAGTGTTGTTTTTTGACCTGGATACAGATTTCTCAGGAGGCAGGTCGGGTGGTCTGGTATTCTCTTTGAGAATTTTCCACAGTTTGTAGTGATCCACACAATCAGTCAAAGGCTTTGGCGTAGTCAATAAAGCAGAAGTAGATGTTTTTCTGGAACTCTCTTGCTTTTTCAACAATCCAATGAATATTGGCAATTTGATCTCTGGTTCCTCTGCCTTTTCTAAATCCAGCTTGAACCTCTGGAAGTTTGTGTTTCACACACTGTTGAAGCCTGGCTTGGAGAATTTTTTTATTAAAAATTATAAATTTATAAAATATAATATAAAATTTATAAATATTATGAAATTTATAAAAAAAATTTTATAAGTCAACAATTATGAAATGGCTTACCTGGGGTGGATTAGCTTGGTGTCTCTTATGGGGTTACAGTCCAAGTGTCAGCAGGGCTGTCAATCATTTGAATTCTGCTTGGGCTGAAGGATTTAGTTGTGAGGTCACTCATGTGGTTGTTAGCAGAAAACCTCAGCTCTTTACCATGTGGACGTCTCATGACCTGGCAGCTTCTCCAGAGCAAGTGATCTCAGACAGACATGCAGATCCATAATATTCCTATGACCTAATCTGGGAGGTGCATATCTGTTGTATTCTGTTGGTCACACAGAGCAATCCTCATACAGTAAGAGCAGAGACTACACGGAGGCAAGAGTGCCAGGCGGGGAGGCTCAATGGGGGCCATCTCGGAGACTGGCTACTGCGGAGGTCACACTGTAACAGGACACTCTCAGTACCTGTGGATATCTCCAAAACATTGTGCTACCCCCTGTGCAAAACTTCATCTTCAAAAGTTGGGGCATGTACGAAATTCCCTGGCAGGCCAGTGGTAAGGACTCTTGTGCTCTCACTGCTAGAGTTTGGTCCCTGGTCTCGGAAATGAGCTAAGGTCTTGTAAGCCGAGCAGTGCAGCCAATAACTAACTAAACAAAAATGTAAGGGAAAGTTGGGATGTAAAAGTTAGCTGAAAATAAATAATTTGGGGTTTTGAAGGTGAATTGCTCAAAGGGATTTTTAAAAGATTAGTTGTGTCACTTTCCCCCCCTCTTCTCTATTCATAGGGAAGTAAACTACTACAGAACAGATTAATCTACTCACTCTTTAATTATATAAGTAGTGAGTAAGGGCTTTTGTTAAATTGTTAATGATTGGCCTATTTCCCTAGAGTTAGTGTCATTTAGAACTTCTTGTGAAAATTCTATCAAACATACTATGCAGTGTGTCTAACTAAGATTGACCCACATTTTAGAGGAGGGCATAGAAGACTTGAAAGTGGATAAGACTTTTAGTAGCCAAATTTTTGTCAGTACTCCATACCAGTTATGTTTTCTTGTGTAATTTACCCAAACTCTTTGAGACTCCTGTGCCACAACTGTAAAATGGGGGAAAAAAACTAAACTGTAGCCTTGTTGTAAAGATTAAATATGAAACCTAATAATCCTTCTACAAATATTGGTTCCATTTTCCCATTAAGAAGATACAGAAATGGGTTTCCAGGGATTGAAACAAAAGAGAGAACTGTACAAGTGCAGGCCTTTATTAACGATAAATACTAGCCTGGAAACTCTCTTCTTGCTATTACAGAATATTTGATTATAGAATAGTTTGCCATGAGGAATATTGTCCTTTTGACCTGAAAGATTTTGCTGTTAAGTAGCTGATTTGAGACAATTTCTTTGATACAGTAATATGCTCTGGCCAATCACATCTATAAATTGACTCAAGTTTAACCAGAAAGTTAATTGAATTTTCATCTTAGCTCCACTGTTGGTTATTCCTTTGCCTCCGGTCTTGCCATTTGCAAATCCATCCTATACTCTGCACCGTATTAACCTTCTCAGGACACCACTTACAGGCACTCTGTTCCTAAATGTACAACTTTTAGAAGTCTTCCAGTGTGTGCAGGATTAAATTATTTAGCACATAATTAAATGTCTTCCATAGTCTGACCCCATTTTACCTTTCAGCTTATTTTCAACTTCTCCTTTATACAAATTTTCCCTTTAGTTGTTTTACCTCCTTATTCTTCTATTTTTTCTCTTACTATTAATATTCCCATAATCTACTTTGCCTACCCAAACTCAACCCACTGTTAACACCCTTTCTAAATTTACTTTAATACAGTCTTCTCTAGAAAATATTTTATTAGCACACTGGCCCAAACTGTGACCATATGTATACACATAACTATCTGTAAAAAAGAATGTGATTCCACATTTTGTGCCACCAGCATAGTTAAACTGCTAGGGTGAGAAGAGGGAGAAACCACTTCCAGCCTGGGGTTGGAGAAAGGATTCCCTGAAGGAATGAACATTGAAAGAGTCCTTGAGAAATGGCTTAGAATTTCCCAGGAGATAAGGTGAGGTCACCCTTGGAAGGAGAAATAGTATAAAAAATGAATCAAAGTTTGGAAAACATAGAGTATCCTCAAGGAATAATGAAAAATTCAACTTGGACAAAGCATGCAATACATATAGAAATATTTTGGGGTACTTCATGGATTGGAATCTGACTTACAAGACATTACCACATTAAGAAATCTGCACTTGAATTCTATTTCAAAAACACTAAACCAGCAGAAGAACTTCAGATAAAACAAGGAGGATGGTGTGCAGAGTGGAGTTGAGTAGACTGATTAGGAGACAATGGCAATCAATTAAAGGAATTTAATTAGGGCTGATTTTAGGATACCCAATAAAAGTATATAAAGGAAAATAGAGATGTGAAATGAAAAAACAAATATGAAAGAGGCAGAATCAACATCAAACACTGAATGAAGGGAAGAACAGACGTATGAATGCTATACTTTGATGGGTATTAAATGCTTATTATGAGCATGAGCCTTGAATCAGCTTGGGTTTACATATTGACCATTTTCAGGCTGAAAGACGTAGGGAAGTTTCTTAAATTCTGTTTCATTTTCCTCATTTGTTTAATGGAAATAAAAGTATGAGAATTTAACGCTAATATCTGTAAAATACTCAGAACAATACCTGGCATTTGTTAAGCTCTGTAAATGTGTGTGCTATTATTGCAATGTGGACTGAAATAGGAGGCCGCTTAGTAGCTGGGGTAGTGAGAGCCTGAACCAGGGTAGCTGCAGCGTAGGCAAGAGATGGGGTTAGAAAGTCTTTTTGGAAGTGCCAAGGCCAGAGTTTTCATGTCTTACTCATAGAAGCAGCATAGTAAATATGTGATGATTTAATTATTACTGAATATTTTGGGAGCAAATAATTTTTACTTAAATAAAAATAATATTCTCCTTTAATGGATACTTAAAACTATTGAAAGCATCTAAAATTTTCCAGGAGAGAGAAGTGTATAACATTTATTAAATGCATACTGTGGCCTAGGCCTGTTAACTGTATCATACTTTTAATCTCAGGACAACTATATGAGGGAAGTGTTTTAAAATTAATTTTAAGCTTATAGAATCTGAGAATCAAAAGTTAGAATTTACCCATTCTCCTTTTCCTTCCTGGAGTTAGGATTTTATTTAGTGTTTTATAGAAGCACAAAGTAATGCAATTAAACAGGAAAATAAAGTAAATACTGAAAAGGAGACAAATATTATTATTTGTGGATGATGTGATTGTGGCTTGAATCACTTAAGAGAATCACCATAGAAACTATTATAAAATACAAAATTCAGCCAAGTGGTCACTCACAAAATCAGTATTTTCAAATCAATAAATGTTCAATCAACTAACTTTAATAAAAACAAATTGACAAAAAATATTTCAACTTATAATGCCAGTTAAAAATAATCACAAAGTATTTAGAAATGAATCTAAGAAGAAATAAGTACTATCTTAAGAAAAATAATTTGGAGGGAAATTAAAAGATTTTTATATAGAGTGGAATAATTTTTCTTGTATAGAAGATTTGGTTTGGTAAGGATATTACAGTTTTCCAACAATGTATATATCGACATATGTATCGTGCTCATGCTCAGTCGTGTCTTACTCTTTAGCAACCCCATGGACAGTAGCCCACCAGCATCCTCTGTCCATGGTCTTCCTGGCAAGAATACTGGTGTGGGTTGCCATTTCTTCCTCCAGGGGATCTTCCTAATCCAGGGATTGAACCTGGGTCTCTTGTGTCTCCTGCATTGCAGCTAGATTCTTTCCTGCTGAGACATTGGGGAATAATTTATACAAATTTAGTGTGAACTCAATCATAATTGAAATGCTATTTTTTTAAAATTAAAGAGGGAGATGAGATGGGAAAGGGAAATTGATCAGTTGATTTTTAAGTTTATTTGCAATAATACACATATAAAATGTCTGAATATTATTTATCGTAGTTATAATGAAGAATGATGAATTCTATAATTAGAAAGACAAAATGAATTAGAAATAAGAGTTCAGTTCAGTTCAGTCACTCAGTAGTGTCCAACTCTTTGCGACCTCATGAATCGCAGCATGCCAGGCCTCCCTGTCCATCACCAACTCCCGGAGTTTACTCAAACTCATGCCCATTGAGTTGGTGATGCCATCCAGCCATCTCATCCTCTGTCATCCCCTTCTTCTCTTGCCCCCAATCCCTCCCAGCATCAGGGTCTTTTCCAATGAGTCAACTCTTCACATGAGGTGGCCAAAGTATTGGAGTTTCAGCCTCAGCATCATTCCTTCCAATGAACACCCAGGACTGATCTCCTTTAGGATGGACTGGTTGGATCTCCTTGCAGTCCAAGGGACTCTCAAGAGTCTTCTCCAACACCACAGTTCAAAAGCATCAATTCTTCGGCGCTCAGCTTTCTTCACAGTTCAACTTTCACATCCATACACGACCACTGGAAAAACCATAGCCTTGACTAGACGGTCTTTTTGTTGAGAAAGTAATATCTCTGCTTTTCAGTATGCTATCTAGGTTGGTCATAACTTTCCTTCCAAGGAGTAAGCATCTTTTAATTTCATGGCTGCAATCACCATCTGCAGTGATTTTGGAGCCCAAAAAAATAAAGTCTGACACTGTTTCCACTGTTTCCCCATCTATTTCCCATGAAGTGATGGGACCAGATGCCATGATCTTCGTTTTCTGAATGTTGAGCTTTAAGCCAACTTTTTCACTCTCCTCTTTCACTTTCATCAAGAGCCTCTTTATTTCCTCTTCACTTTCTGCCATAAGGGTGGTATCATCTGTGTATCTGAGGTTATTGATATTTTTCCCGGCAATCTTGATTCCAGCTTGTGCTTCTTCCAGCCCAGAGTTTCTCATGATGTACTCTGCATAGAAGTTAAATAAGCAGCATGACAATATACAGCCTTGATGTACTCCTTTCCTATTTGGAACCAGTCTGTTGTTCCATGTCCAGTTCTAACTGTTGCTTCCTGACCTGCATATAGGTTTCTCAAGAGGCAGGTCAGATGGTCTAATAGACAGATTCAAATTAAAAAAAAAAAAACAGAAATTGACCCAAATATTCATCATATTTGGTTTTGTTTAAAAATCATTAGAGAAACAATAGTTTATACATCAAATAGTATCGAGATCTGGATAACCATTAAGCAGTAGTAAACAGATCTGATACTTCACTTACATTATGAAACACTTTTTGATAAAATGGTTTCACTGAATATATAAGTCAAAATTTAAATGTAAAAACTAGAACTGTAAAAGATGTTTGTGTTTACTTTCAATTTAAAAGTACAAAGACATCTCCAAATAAGACACAGACTCCAAAAGCCTTATAGGAAAGGTTTGACTAATTTGGCTATGTAATTACATAAAATATTATAATGATATAAAAGAATTAGTATAAAGAGCTTTCATGAAATTAAAAGACAAATTAGAATCTGGGAATATATTTGCAACATATATAACAAACTGACCATTTCTTTTGTTTACAACAGTGTGTACAAATCAATAATAAAAATGCATAATTCAGTACAAAAATAGGCATAGAATATGAAGATATTCTATGCCTATTGAAGCTTAGGCCAAAAAAAAAAGGAAAATTATGAAGGACCAGTAATAATATAATCAGATGCTCAAGTTCACTCATAAAACAAATGTCAATCAAAACAATAACCTACTATATCACCTATAATTTTTGTCCTTTTACTAGTCTACCTTTTATAGCATATAATTATTCAAGCAAATTATTATCAACACTTGTTGCATGCAAAATACTACACTAGGGTGTTGGGAGAGACATAAAAATGGAAAAGCTTGAGGGTAAGTGAAGAGAAAGTATAAATTAGGGGCAAATAAAAAATTATACCCAGACCACCTTACCTGTCTCCTGAGAAACTTCTATGAAGGACAAGAAGCAACAGTTAGAATCAGACATGGAACAACAGACTGGTTCAAAATTGGGAAAGGAGTACATCAAGGCTGTATATTGTCACCTTGTTTATTTAACTTCTATGCAGAGTACATTATGAAAATGCCAGGCCAGATGAATTAAGATTGATGGGAGAAATATCAACAACCTAAGATATGCAGATGATAGCACTCCTCTGAAGAGGAAATAGAGAGCCTCTTGATGAGGGTGACAGAGGAGAGTGAAAATGCTGGCTTAAAACTCAACAAGCAATAGTAAAGTTGCAGCATATAAAATTAACACACAGAAATCCCTTGCATTCCTATACACTAACAATGAGAAAACAGAAAAAGAAATTAAGGAAACAATTCCATTCACAATTGTGACAAAAAGAATAAAATACTTAGGAATATATCTACCTAAAGAAACAAAAGACCTATATATGGAAAACACTGATGAAAGAAATCGAAGAGGACACAAATAGATGGAGAAATATACCATGTTCATGAATTGGAAGAATCAATATAGTGAAAATGAATATACTACCCAAAGCAATATATAGATTCAATGCAATCCCTTTCAAGTTACCAATGATATTTTTCACAGAACTAGAACAAATAATTTCATAATTTGTATGGAAATACAAAAAACTTCTAATACCCAAAGCAATCTTGAGAAAGAAGAATGGAACTGGAGGAATCAACCTGCCTGACTTCAGGCTCTACTACAAAGCTACAGTCATCAAGACAGTATGGTACTGGCACAAAGACAGAAATATAGATCAATGGAACAAAATAGAAAGCCCAGAGATAAATCTACCTTATCTTTGACAAAGGAGGCAAGAATATACAATGGATTAAAAATAATCTCTTTAACAAGTGGTGCTGGGAAAACAGGTCAACCACTTGTAAAAGAATGAAACTAGAACACTTTCTAACACCATACACAAAAATAAACTCAAAATGGATTAAAGACCTAAACATAAGATCAGAAACTATAAAACTCCTAGAGGAAAACATAGGGAAACACTCTCCGACATAAATCACAGCAGGATCCTCTATGACCCACCTCCCAGAGTAATGGAAATACAAGCAAAAATAAACAAACGGGACCTAATTAAACTTAAAAGCTTTTGCACAACAAAGGAAACTATAAGAAAGGTGAATAGACAGCCTTCAGAATGGGAGAAAATAATAGCAAACAAAGAAACTGACAAAGAATTAATCTCAAAAATATACAAGCAACTCCTGCAGCTCAATTCCAGAAAAATAAACTACCCAATCAAAAAATGGGCCAAAGAACTTAACAGACATTTCTCTAAGGAAGACATACAGATGGCTAACAAACACGTGAAAAGATGCTCAACATCACTCATTATCAGAGAAATGAAAATCAAAACCACAATGAGGTACCATCTCACACTGGTCAGAATGGCTGTGATCCAAAAGTCTACAAGCAATAAATGCTGGAGAGGGTGTGGAGAAAAGGGAACCCTCTTACACTGTTGGTGGGAATGCAAACTAGTACAGCCACTATGGAGAACAGTGTGGAGATTCCTTAAAAAACTGGAAATAGAACTGCCATATGACTCAGCAATCCCACTGCTGGGCATACACACTGAGGAAACCAGAATTGAAAGAGACACGTGTACCCCAGTGTTCATCGCAGCACTGTTTATAATAGCCAGGACATGGAAGCAACCTAGATGTCCATCAACAGACAAATGGATAAGAAAGCTGTGGTACATATACACAATGCAATATTACTCAGCCATTAAAAATAGTACATTTGAATCAGTTCTAATGAGGTGGATGAAACTGGAGCCTATTATACAGAGTGAAATAAGTCAGAAAGAAAAACACCAATACATTATACTAAGGCATATATATGGAATTTAGGAAGATGCTAACGATAACCCTATATGCAGCACAGCGGAGTCACAGGTGTATAGAACAGTCTATTGGACTCTGTGGGAGAAGGCAAGGGTGGGATGATCTGAGAGAATAGCACCGAAACATGTATATTATCATATGTGAAACAGATAGCCAGTCCAGGTTCGATGCATGAGACAGGGTGCTCAGAGCTGGTGCACTGGGATGATGCAGAGGGATGGGATGGGGAGGGAGGTGGGAGCGGGGTTCAGGATGGGGAACACATGTACACCCATGGCTGATTCATGTCAATGTATGGCAAAAATCACTACAATATTGTAAAGTAATTAGCCTCCAATTGAAATAAATAAATGAATAATTTAAAAAATAATATAAAAAATCCATTAACATTCAAAAAAAAAAAAAAAAAACTCAACATTCAAAAAATGAAGATCATGGCATCCAGTCCCATCACTTCATGGCAAATAGATGGGGTAAAAGTGGAAAGGGTGACAGATTTTATTTTCTTGGGCTCCAAAATTATTGTGGATGGTGACAGCACTGAAGAAATCAAAAGACACTTGCTCCTTGGAAGGGAAGCTATGATAAAACTAGACAGTGTATTAAAAAGCAGAGACATCACTTTGCCAACAAAGGCCCTTTTTCCAGTAGTCTTGTACAGATGTGAGAGTTGGACCATAAAAAAGCTGAGCGCCAAAGTATTGATGCTTCGAATTGTGGAGCTAGAGAAGACTGCTGCGAGTTCCTTGAAAAGCAAGGAGATCAAAGCAGTCAATAGGTAATCAACCCTGAATATTCATTGGAAGGACTGATGCTGAAGTTCCAATACTTTGGCTACGTGATACCAAGACCCAACTCTGGAAATGACCCTGATGCTGGGAAAAATTGAGAGCAGGAGGAGAAGGGGAGGACAGAGAATGAGATGGTTAGATGGCATCATTGACACGATGGACATGAGTTTGAACAGACTCTGGAAGAAAGTGAAGAATAGGGAAGCCTGTTGTGCTGCAGTTCATGGGGTTGCATCAGAGATGACTTAGTGATTGAACAACAACCAAGATATATTAAGTAAAAATGCAAATCAACAACATGATAATTGTTTTGTATAATTCTTCAGTTGAAACATTTTTAAAGATTGGTGTAGCTGATATGTCGATTATTTTAGAGGATGGGCAGGAAACTGTTAACACTGTTCACCTCTGCAAAAAGAGTTTAGAGATGGGAATGAGGAGACTTTTAGTTTTATACCTTTCAGTGGTATTTGAAATTTCTTCCTATTTGCATGTATTATTCATCTTTTTTTTCTGTTTTAAATATCACCAGAGTTTATGTGTATTATGGGATTGTGAACAATTTTATTTTTCTTTTCATATTTTCTGTATTAAAAAGGAATTGCTGCTACTGCTACTGCTAAGTCGCTTCAGTCGTGTCTGACTCTGTGTGACCCCAGAGACGGCAGCCCACCAGGCTCCCCTGTCCCTGGGATTCTCCAGGCAAGAACACTGGAGTGAGTTGCCATTTCCTCCTCCAATGCATGAAAGTGAAAAGTGAAAGTGAAGTCGCTCAGTAGTGTCCAACTCTTAGCGACCCCATGGACTGCAGCCCACCAGGCTCCTCCGTCCATGGGAATTTTCCAGGCAAGAATACTGGAGTGGGGTGCCATTGCCTTCTCCAAAAAGGAATTAATGGAAATTATTTTAAAATTTCTATTTACTTGTTCATTTTTAAATTAATTAAGTTTTAATTGGAGGATAATTGCTTTACAATATGGTGCTGGCTTCTGCTATGCATCAATATGAATCAGCCATAGGTATACATATGTCCCCTCCCTCTTGAACCTCCTTCCCACCTCCCACCCCATCCCACCCCTCTTGGTTGTCACAGAGCACTGGGTTGAGCGCCCTGCCATCATACAGCAAATTCCTACTGGTTATCTATTTTACATTTGGTAATGTATATGTTTCTATGCTATTCTCTCAATTCATCTCATCGTCTCTTTCCTATACTAAGTCCATAAGTCTGTTCTCTGTATCTGTATTTCCACTGCTTGCTTACCCTGCAAATAGGTTCATGAGTACCACCTTTCTAGATTCCATATATATGCATTAATATATGATATTCATTTTTCTCTTTCTGACTGACTTCACTCTGTATATTAGGCTCTAGGTTCATCCACTTCATTAGAACAGACTTAAAATTCCAAAAGGAACTAATGAATGTTAAATCAAAATATAAAGGACTCCCCTCAACATACCACATGAGATAGATTTTTTTCCTTGGGGAGAATTTTCTATGGAGCCACATTCCCAAAGAAAGTTTGAACACTTCCTGGAGAGTTATATCCCATTGTTTATGGATGTGTGGCTCCATGACTATATTACTTCATTTTTAAGTATGGAAGAGGTAGGATTCTAGACACCTTCAGAACTCTATCCAGAAAACTACAGTTAGAAAGAGCAACACATATTACTTTTAGGGAAGCTGAAAAACAAGAAAACAATCACATTTGTTTTAGGATGAAGTCCAAAGACTAAACAACTGCAGTAATTTTTTTTAAAAGGTGCTTTCTTTTTCCAGAAGTTATATAGCCTGTTGTAGGATCTGCTTTTATTTGCTGTGACCTGGCAGAGTCAACCCATTTAGTCAACTTCTTGTGGGGAAAACTGTTCATACGATCAGTCAGTTCATTTATTTCCTGGATATGTTACTAAGGCTAGTTCAGACACAAGTGTTTTCTCTATTAACACACTGGAGGAAGTATTTTAAAGTAGCTTTACGTTTTGAATAATTTTAAGATAATTGTGCCAAGCTCGTCTGAATTAAAATTAAAGAATGCAAAATATATGAAGTGTTTGGAAGTAGGCCAAGAGCCTATCTGCAAGGGACAGAAAAACGCTTTTACCCAGTAATTTGCCTTTACCAGCATTCCTGGAGGTTACCAAGTTGAAAATCACTGGTACTTTGTGAAATCACCTGGGGGGTTTTCTGTTTGTTGTAGGTCTCTTCATGTAATAGAGGATTTCATCATTCAAATAGCTTCCAACCTAAGCTTGCTGCTGTTAAGTCACTTCAGTCGTGTCCGACTCTGTTCGACCCCATAGACGGCAGCCCACCAGGCTCCCCCACCCCTGGGATTCTCCAGGCAAGAACACTGGAGTGGGTTGCCATTTCCTTCTCCAGTGCATGAAAGTGAAAAGTGAAAGTCAAGTCCCTCAGTTGTGTCCGACTCTGTGCTACCCCATGGACTGCAGCCTATTAGGCTCCTCTGTTCATGGGATTTTCCAGGCAAGAGCGCTGGAGTGGGTTGCCATTGCCTTCTCCCAACCTAAGCTTACATCATGTTATATTTGAAGACTCATGTTTTCTTTTAGCATGGAGAATTTGGAAGTTTTTGATTCATTTTTGGTTAGGTGGGTACAATACGATTTGTTCCTTAAGCATCCAGGTTTTTCAAATCTGTCAAAGTCATTTTCTTGCACAGTCAGGTAATTCTGAACCAGCTGCGTGGTCCAAGGGGGCCTGCGCAGGTGAAGTTTTGAAAAAGTGCATCTCATATAGTATCACTTTTGTTGAGCTTGTAATTTAATTTGCTTAAAATAGACCCATGGGATAAGGACTTTTATGTTCTTCCTATTTCTAAACATCTGAAAAACACTCGGTTAAATGCAAGATGGGTAAAAACTAGTGATGTCCTTTTCTGTAAACAGCAGTTCCCATCATTGGTTAATCTCCTCATCCTCCCACCTCCTTGTTTTTATTTTTGTTAATTGGCACCACCAGCATCACCGTTTAATATACTTGTCTTCAAAACTTTCAAACTTGCCTCCTTTCCCCCTTACCTCTAATAAGTTTCAACCTCCCACAAGTTTTGTACATTTTATTTCTATAATGTTTTTTAAAATGATTTCTCCTTCCTCTGCAATTCAATGGTGCTTTATTAGTTCTCTTCCTGTAATGATCATAGTCACTATTACAGAGCAGATTCTTGGACCTTGACACTGAGTCACATCATGTACATGTTACTTCATTTAGCACCATAACAATTATAAATGGTGTACACTGTTACACTCATTCTATAGCAAAAAGGAAATTAAACCAAATTGTTTAAGTAACTTGTCAAGAGTCACATTGGCAGAGCTGAAAATCAGATCCAGTATTGGTTGACTTTAATGGCAATACTTCTTTTGTATATCATCCTGCTTCATCTTTTTACATTCATCATCTTTAACTTTATAGTATGCATGAGTGTGTGTGCATATCTTATTTCTGCTTGTAGGCTATAGGTCCATGCATGACTGTTCACATTTCTCCCCTTCTTTCCCCTCATCTCTTATCTCTTAGGGCCGTATATTTATAAACTACCTAGAAACATTTGGTAATATTTTACAATCAAATGAAAATCTTTGCTGGGTAACTTGTGAAACAAAATAAAGGCCTTTATCTTTACAAGCCATCTCTTTTGTAAGAATTAACGAATGAGGATAGATTTGTGATCCGTTTTATTCTCTAAAAACATAAAAAGAATCTGTGAACACATAGCATTCATCTCTTCAAACACATGAAATTCAAATGCAAGTGACTTGGCATTAAGTATTTGAATTTATATGCAAGATGTCATAGTTATTTAATTTTTCTGTCAGAGATGGTTGGATATGCTCACTGACTTTTCAAATCCCCTCATGTATAAGTAGATGTACTTGTAGGGGCAAATATACTTCTAATATATGGGAAACTTTATTAGTTTATTTTGAACAGAAAAATTACCTTCCTGTATTTGGGCCATATATAGGAGAATGAATGTTGTATTACCCAAATAGAGATGTACAACAACTTGGAATAAGTTGGCTGGTGATCATAGTAGTTTTTTCTTCAAGATTCCAAGCTTATATTCCAGGATTTACAGTGTATCATAATAATGATGGAAATTACAAATCCAATGCTGGCAACATCTGTTTTAATCTTCCTTTTAATCTGAAATAAAATTGTAATTGCTGCAATTGATAAGGATTTCAAACCCTGCTCTTATCTGGGCTGATTTTTTTCTGTCTAATGTTGCTTCATAAAATTCCATAATTATTAGTTCTCGTCAGACTATTTTGGTCCCTCCCTTGGTCTCATACTATGCTCATAGAGGATCTATTAGATCCTATCCATCTTGTAGTGCCTATTTTAAGCCATTTATTCCACAAGGCACTTTCTCTTATTCCTATAACTTATGTCTCATGTGCACCTTATATATTTCTCTTTGATCCATTGCTTGAAATAGTTTGTTATTCTACAATTTCTAGGCTGTTTCTTTCTATTTGCAAGTGGCTGTAATGACTGGATGGAGCTTGGGTCACTCCATCGGAAAGCATCTGAACTCACTTCCTACGTGTTTCCCTCGTGTTCCTTCTACTATTTGCAGATTTTATTGGGCAGGCCAAGTTGTTGAACATAAAATACAAATGTTTAGTAAATTGTCCCGAAGATTTTGCAAATGAATTAATTTAGTTCAGAAAATCAGAAAGGAAGGAAGGAAAAAGGGAAACAAGGAAGGAGGAAGGGAAATCTTAGAGGCATTCATTTTTCTCAGTTTCTAAGAATGACATAAAAATATAATTTTATGCATTAGGACACATTAGTTGAACACAAGGGTTTGGATTTATCAGAATCCATCACTAAATGTTGCCTGTCTCACCACTTGTGGCTTATAATATTCCCAACATGTTTTGGGTGGTAGTCTGCTTCAAGAATGAGAAATAGTGCAAATAAGCCCACAGATCCCTTTAACATCTCCAGTTACCATGCAGTTATTAAGTCATGGCTCTCTTTTCTCCCCTAGATTTTAAGGGTCTGGAACAAGGTTTCCTATTGTAGGAGAATCCATTCAATCTCTTTTGGATTTGATAAGTCTTCTTCCTGTCTTCAGGGAGAAGGGAAAGTCACACTGTTGATTTGATAGCAGCTACACAGAAAGTAAATAACTGGAACACCTTTTCTTGTCCAATCAGGGAATATCAGTTTGGGGACTTCAAATACCAAAGATATTTTTCTTAATTGGAACTACACTACTTGAACAGAAGTACAGAAACCTTAACTTTTTCTTCTTCTTCTTTTTAAATTGATACTTGTGTTCCTTACAAGAATAGCCTAAAGATAAATATGACAAAATCTTCAGTAGATTTAAGGCAGGAGAAAGGCAAGGTATAAATATTAATATTCATGTTTCTTTTGCCACAGCTTGCCTACCAACCCAAATCGCTGTTATCAGCACAATGTGAATGAGTGACTGCTGGCCTTTCTCCCTACAGCTCTGTGCCTGAAGTCACAGTGAGCATATGTGGAAATAGCCAGATTTAATACTAGCACAAATGTTTGCTCTAGCTGTGCCTAAGACTTGTTATAACAATCTTTGAAAAGTGAATTGTTTTGCCAAGTAAAGACTTAAACTGTAAACTGATAATTAATAATTCAGGCATGTTAGGTTTTCTTTCTTTCTTTTTAAAATCTTAGCTGTGACACTTCATATTTGATAACCAAGTGAGTTTCCTTAAAGTAAACAAATTAAGCTATGAATTTTGATGTTCTGAATATGCCAGGGGCTTTGGAAGGTCTGTGTGTGTGAGCTCAGACTAGATCATTCCCTTTCTGTGCTGACAGTCATGCCTGGAATTATGGAAAATGGCACAAACGCAGCTCTGAGAAATGGAACGCGGAGGACAAAGCACTCTTTATTTTTATTGCTTTTCGAGGGCGCGCGTCATTCTTGCCAACTTTATTGCAGTTGTCACCAGGTGCACTCATTGCGTGTACATCTTCTGTGGTCTCAGGCAGACACACAAGGTTAAACACGAGTTAGTTTCCCTGTCTACTCTGAGTTTAAGTTCTGAACCATGTGATGGTCTTGTGGATTTGAGTTTGATAAGTAGAATTTACAAATAAATAATGGGGCAAAAATTGGGGTGGCTAGTGAACAGAAAACTGTTAGAAAGATGTTAACTTCTAGTTATGTCTTCCTGAAGTTTAGAGGTACTTTGTGTAAGAGATGAATTCTGGCAGTGTTCAGGATATTCACAGAGTGTACAAAATAGTTTCTGCTATGTTGGATTCAAATCACATATATATGAAATTATGTGTGAAAAATATATGAAATACATATAAAAACATATTTACTGAATTTAAGGATTATGTTCTGTGAGTAGGCAACATCATTAAAATGTATGCTTTTCTGTGTTTCTTAATATCGCTTTTGTTCTTTTAAAGAATCCAGTTCTAAAGTCAGTTATTCACTCAATTCAACTGCCTCCAAATACAAAATATTTCTTATTAAAAAATATAAAGAACACTTGCATAGAAAATGTCCCTTAGAAATAGATTTATAAAAGTTCAGAAACATAATTTGGAGTTATAGTCACATGTTATGTTACATTTACACAATGATGTTTTTCTGTTATGTATACTATTTGTGTGTGGTACTGTGACTCAGCTGGTAAAGAATCCGCCTGCAATGCGGGAGACCTGGGTTTGATCCCTGGGTTGGGAAGATCCCCTGGAGAACGGAAAGGCTACCCACTCCAGTGTTCTGGCCTGGATAATTCTGGGGTTGCAGAGTCAGACATGACTGAGTGACTTTCACTTTCACTTTTCTTTCATTGTGTAAAGTTTTGGAAATACAAAAAAATTAAAAGTAGCAAATTTAGAAAAAAAATCACCTGTAATCCCACCATCCAGCATGGATGGAAAATATTGATATATTTTCTTCCTGTTTCTTGTGTGTGTGTTATGCTCAAATACAGATACATAAGCTGTACAAAGCTAAAAACATACACAGTGTCTTCTATAAATGGAAATCTTTAGAATAGGGATGTTAATGGGGCTACATAACTAAAATCCCCCTTTCGCACTCATCAAGATTCAACAGCACAGCTGCTGAAGCTGTGCTCTCATGGCTTCCCGGGTGGTGCTAGTGGTAAAGAACCCGCCGGCCAATGCAGGAGACGTAAGAAGCATGGTTTTGATCCCTGGGTTGGGAAGGGAGGAGGAGGGCATAGCAACCCACTCTAGTACGCTTTCCTGGAGCATCTCAGGGACAGAGGAGCCTGAAGGGCTACAGTCCATGGGGTTGCAAAGAGTTGGACACGAGTGAAGAGACTTAGCATGCACACACTGCACTCTCGTTCAACAATTTCCTATCATAATAATGCTTCTGCTGGACATAATCTCTTATGTTTCCAGAAGACAACATCCTTTCTTAACTCTGGGTCTATGCACAATTCTATTCCCTCTGCCTGAAACACTGTTCTCCCGGCCCTAAAAACTTTTGTTTAACACACTATGCTCATCTTTTCTGATCCCCCAGCCCTGGAGTAGAGAACCATATTGTATGCTCCCATGGGACTTCATATTGCTTCTAAAATACATCACACTAAATGTAACTACTTGCATGTCCGTATTTACCATTAGACAGGAGGCTCTGTGAAAGCAGAGATTGCATCTTTTTTATTTTACATTGTGAAGTCGCTCAGTCATGTCCGACTCTTTGCAACCCCATGGACTGTAGCCTTCTGTCCATGGGATTTTCCAGGCAAGAATATTGGAGTGGGTTGCCATTTCCTTCTCCAGGAGATCTTCCCGACCCAGGGATCGAACCCAGGTCTCCCGCATTATAGGCAGACGCTTTACCATCTGAGCCACGAGGAAAGTCATTTTACATTGTATACCCAGCCAAAGCTGGCACAGAAGTGCTCAGTAAATATGTATTGAATTAATCAGTAAACCAAACCCTCCAGGTATCATTCATATCCTGTGGAAGCTGACCACCTCACTTTGTAGTAACCTACAGAGGACTTTTCTGTGTGAAATTTTTGTCTTTCGAATCTCTGATCTGCAGATGAGAAAACTGTGCCTGAAATCATTCTTTAATTTAGAAACCTTTTATTGTTAAATGTCCTTATGTCCATCCAGCAGTTTTATTTGGTTTAATCTCACGTGAGGGTACTGAAAGCATTATAAATGGAAACTTTGATGAGAGGTCATATTGGCTCATATTACTAAAGATTCAAGAAAACAAAACCAGAGACCTCAAGCAGTATTTTATGCTTTCCTAGCTTTCTGAAACCTTGAAAAGGAGATCATATACTTTTATAGTCCCAATGGCTAGTGTATTTTAGGACCTTGATCAGTGTTTTTATACAAAAGAACTAGGTCGACTCTCTTTGATTTATTTGTAAAAAATATTTTGTGTTTGCACTTATTAAACACTTATTAAATATAAAGTTACCTCTTAGTTACTCTTGTCAATTGGGAACATGATTGGTGTGGATAATTGAAAACTGGAGCTACTTTGAGTGAGATAGAGAGAGAGAAACACAGCCTGGCAACTTCTCAAGCTATGCAAAGCTCAGAGCTTTGACCTTCTGGATGGTTGATTGGTTTTGACTAGATTGAGTAGATCATACGTGTAAACAAATTATAAATTTGCCTTCAATTTTCATTTTCTGCTTGGTTTCAAATTGTATTCCAGGGGAAAATGCTAACTGAAGAAGAAAAGGCTAGTGAAAATTGGAAGCAAAGTGAGGGAAAGACAATAATTTTGAAATAAGAGGATTAATTTCAGTGTTAAAATTAGTAGATGTCCATTAAATATCACAGGCAGATTAATACTTGAATTTTTAACATATAGTGTTACATGAGCTTTAGACAGATGAATATTTTGGAAAAACCAATTATGGTCTAGTAGTGACTCAGGTGGTAAAGAATCTGCCTGCAGTGAGGGAGACCTGGATTCAAATCCTGAGTTGGGAAGATCTCCTGGAGAAGGAAATGCCTACCCACTCAAGTATTCTTGCCTGGGGAATTTCAAGGACAGAGGAGCCTGGTGGGTGACAGTCTATGGAATCGAAAAGAGTTGGACATGACTGAGCAACTAACACCACTGCCACATTGATAATAAAGAAGTCTGAGAGTACTTCTGGTCTAATTTTTAAAATAGACTCTTGAAATCTGAATTTCAGTAGGTGCGCTAGATAGTCCCCCTGCCTTTCTTCTGTATTCATGTTGTTCTGCTAACCAAGAGGTAGAGTCTATTCCTCTTGAATTTGAGCTGGGCTTGTGACTTCCTTTGCCCAATAGAATGAGCTCAAGTGATGCAATGCCAACGATAGGACTAGTACTTAAGGAGACTGGCATCTTCCACTTTATACCTCTTGAAGCCAGCTGCTATGCAAAAGTCTGATTATCCTGAGACCACCGTGTTCTGAGGAAGTCCAAGCTAGACATGTGGAACAACCACAGAGAGAGCATCAAAGTGCCAGACTTATGAGTAAAATCTTTCTTGGATCTTTCAGTCAAGCTCAGTCCTCAGCTGAACGCAGCTGAATGAGTGAACCCAGCCAATGCTACACAAAGCAGAAGAATGTCCCAGCTGCATCTGGTCAATTGAGAGACTTTAAAAAGAATAAACTGTTGTTTTAAACTGCTAAGTTTTGAATGGATTATTTTGTTTTAATGGATAATAGAACAGTAGATGACTCATTGCTCCTAATATTGACTTTAAAACTCTATTTTTTTATAGTTGAAATTTTCTAAGAGAGTAGAATTTATTCTCTCACACACATGGAGATTAACATGTGAGGTGACGGATATGCTGATTTACTAGGTGGAAGGAATCTTTTCTTAATGTATACGTAAATCACATAATGTACACTTTAAATACCTTACAATTTTATTTGTCAGTCAAACCTCAGTAAAACTGAAGAAAAGGAAACCTGGAAAAATTCTATTACCATAGTGTATATATATATGAATATCGTATCTAAGTAGTTACAGTAGTGAAAGTCGCTCGGTTGTGTCCGACTCTTTGCGACCCCATGGACTATACAGTCCATGGAATTCTCCAGGCCAGAATACTGGAGTGGGTAGCCTTTCCCTTCTCCAGGGGATCTGCCCAACCTAGGGATTGAACCCAGGTCTCCTGCATTGCCAGTGGAGTCTTTACCAGCTGAGCCACAAGGGAAGCCCCAAGTAGTTACATGTATAAGTCTTTATGTGTTAATATGCACAGATAAACCAGTTTAAAGTACACAGTTTGTCTTTTAGCATCAGTTATGACTAATTATAAAAATGATCAATATCCACGCATTTTCTAGGCTATGTATTTCTTTTGACTTTTGTCACGATCAGGTGGCACTAGTGGTAAAGAACCCGCCCACCAACGCAGGTAGATGTAAGAGGATGGGTTCGATCCTTGGGTAGGGAAGATCCCCTGGAGGAGGGCATGGCACCCACTTCAGCATTCTTGCCTGGAGGATCCCGTGGACAGAGGAGCCTGGCAGGTTGCAGTCCATAGAGTCACACAGAATCGGATACGACTGGAGTGACTTAGCATGCATGCACGTGTTGACCAAAATATGCTTCTGATTTAAATTTGCCTATAATTTTTCTCAGTAGTTTGAAATATATGGATAAAAATTTCAGCAAATTCCATCAAGAAATAAAAAAATTCAAACTGATGCCAATTTCAGACTTGAAATTCTAAATCATCATTTGTTTTTAGAAGTGTGTTCTAAGATTAAACTAAGATGTGAGCTTAGTTGAACATCAATGGAGGAAAAGAGAAAGAGTAAAATTTGAGATATGCAATTAATGCTTCCACTGTTCTAAACCTTTCATCAAGTGATGACTAGCTTCAAATAATGGTAAAACATCAGCACTCCACTAAGCTCATGGACCTCAAATCAAATTCAGGAATGAAAATCAAATAACAGCACTTTGTCCACTAATTTTGTTAGCTTCAAGCCCAGACATAGCAGGGACCCTCGAGGATTTCCAAGAGGTTATTGCTTGCTGGCATCTCTGGTGAAGATTCAGTGAGAAAACAGATGTTATACCAGAGCTTTGCTTCGTGAAGAATAACAGATGAATAGATAGAGGCTTTCAATCTGAGAGCAAAACACAGGGTGATCAGAATTCCAATCACTCTGGAGAAGATGATAAAATAGAGCAGTGGAAGGATGAATTAAGATGACATGCTGTGTTTTATCAATAAAAGTAAAGGCAAGAAATATATTTCTTACAATTATTTAAACAGGAGAAAGCTCCCGAGAATGATACATTTTGCTTATAAAGCAGTGTGAAGTGGGATAGATCACACTGTCAATTTAATGGCTCAGTTTGTTGCATTTGTATTAGCAGCAAGATTATTTTTTGTATTCATTCAAAATGAATGAAAACATAAGAAACTGATTCTGACTATAAATCCGTTCCCGTTGGAAACCTTTTGTCATCTTATGCTGTCCTTATTTACTAGGCTGGAGCAGGTCAGACAATTGGACAAATGACTCTTTGTATTGGAGAGGCTGTGGTCTTATCCCCTATAGATCAGCTTAACCATGTAGAGTGGTTTTCCTCTAGAAATGAAAAGCACAGCTTCCATTTTGAATGAAGGATGTGACACCTACTAGGTAATAACATTACAACTCAGTTTAGGGTAATGTGATGACAGTTCAGTGTGATAATATTCTGTGAAGGAAAGTTTTTAAAATTATTTATTCCCTTATAAGTGATGTCATGCACAGCGCATTTACTGATCACTAGCACCACAGTAAGAACACAAACTTCATTCATCAATAATCAGTGGGCAAATGCATTGCTACAAGTGTCAAATCTGCAAATGTATGTTTGCCTTGCACAAAATCAAATTAGAATTTTCTTCTTCTTCAAAATGTGAACTCCCTCATAAATAGACATAAAAGAATATTCAAGGGTAAATGAGAACAGTTTTTATCTTTTAGATGATAACTGTGTGACTATGTAGTATGTCACAATTGGGAACACTGGGACCTGCAATTATGGGCAGAGCCTGACTGCCTAGGTTCAAATCCCAGCTCTGCAACTCACTGTTGTATGACAAAGACACATTCTCTGACTGTGCCTAATTGCATCAACTTTAAAATTGACATAATTATAGTATTTACTACACAGATTTTAAAATGAGGATTAAATAAGCTAATAGATAAAACACGTAAGGATGATAGATTGTATTTCCTTAATCAATATTAATTATTATTTTAATACAACATATTCTAGGTATTGAGTAGGATGAGGATGAAGACATGCATAGTAATATTTCTTTAGAATGTCAGCTATCTTTCCTTCTTTAAAATGAAGGATAATTTTTATTTTCAAGACCTTCATAAAGAGATCTTTTCATCTACCTTTCAAAACTACTCCATTCCTATTAGGAAATTCTTCAGGGTATTTGCCCCAATCTTACTCTATTCTTAGAGAGTGTATTTATTTATTTATCTTCTTTTCCACCATTCAAGAGCATTGGTGATGTTCAACATCTTTTTAAAATAAAAATAATTTCATTCCCCAGTCCTCTCCCATCAACTCTCTTACAGGGTTTGTAGGCATGGTCTGTGCCCTCCTTTGCTTCCTTCCCCACCTTCCTCTCCATCCTCTCCCCAAAAAACACACATTCAATACACTTCAACTATTACAAGCTTTCCTCAGTTTCCCTAATAGGTCATGTTTTTTCTTTCCTCCTGGTCTACTCCTCTCTGCTTCCCTGGAGGTCTGACCTTAGACATTCTTTTCTGCAAAGTGCCATTTTTGATCCCTAAACTCTAGGACATATACCCATCTCATGCGTTCTCATAAAAGCCCTTATTATGTCAGCCATCACACTTTTTATAATTTCTTATTTACCTATTTTTTGAAGCAAAATGTTCTACAGGTAGGGACCATGTTTTAATCATCCACAGTTTCATCCCTATCACCTAGCAAAGTACATGTCACATAGTAAGCATTCAAAATTATGCTGAGTGACACATCAGATATATTAATGAATGATTCTATTTCCACTGCCAGATAAATAAAAGATTATCAGAAGGGTCATCTCTATTTAAATCACATTTCCTGTGCTTGTAAAAACACAAAAAGGAAAAAACTTAATTTAAAGGAGGTAATTTAAAGGAGGGGCTTGCTCTCAGCTAGTTGCAGAGCTAGAGGAGAACTTCATAATCATTGAACTAAATTTCACTTGTATGTCATTAATGTAGCCTAGAGAAGCATTTCTTTTTGTTGTTGTTGTTCTATTGGAAGAAATGAAACACATTTATCTAGGAAATAAGTAGTGAATTCTAAACTATTTCAAATGAAAAATTGCCTTGAAACTGATGATATATTAAAGGCTTAATATAAATGATGACTATATGTGTAGTTCATAGCTAAAGAACATGCTTGTGCTCATTACTCCATATTATTGTGTCAATTTAGTAGCTTTATGATACCTTTTTATTTAACATTGATGATAGTTTTGAATACTTAATAAATTCAATGGGAAAATTACAATAAAGTCAATTTTCTTCCCAAAAAATCCAAGTGCTTTCCTAGAAACTTTGCTAATTCTTTTTAAAGTGCTATATTTTAAACCTGAAGTTTTTTCTTTATCTTAGGTTAACTGGGTTTTAACGTGTCAGTAAAATAATAAACACCCACAGATAGCCTTGCCTAACATGTAAACAGTTTTCACCAACTACGAACTTCAAGCAGCTCCATCTCAAACCTGATTTATGGCCTATGTGCTCTTTAACCTCAAGATAAATCTGACAGCCTGTCTTCAGATGAAATATTCATGAAGTTTCATAACATTCATTACCATTTTATGATTCTTTTAGTCGGTATAACAACAATCCTTTCTAGCACTCTATTAAATCAGGAAGCAAGTTCGTAAATCACTAGACCAAGTGCATGAAACCATCACTTGTTAATATCTTAGCTGTGCTGCAAAACGTGCTCAAGCATAGGGGCAATTCATGCTGCCATTTACATCATCCTCCAACATGCTAATTTGTTTGGGAAAATTCCTGTCTGATCTCTTCCAGCTCTGGGTTTTCTGAACCTGACAACTAAGTGAGAAGTCTCTGAAAGCCTTGGATAAAAATATGTTACTTTATGTAAAATGTGCAAAATATGTGGCAGCACAAAGCCTCTTCTGCAGGTTACCAGCAGATCATGTTTCCCAGGCAGGCAGGATAGGACTTTAAGGAGTAAACTGGAAGGGGGAAAGTAAGCATCTTTTCTCAAATCCTACCTCACTTTACTCTTTACTTTCAGCACAACTGCTCAGACTTTGCTTCCAGCCCTTTGGAAAACTTTGATCTATTATTGAACTGGAAATTGACAGAAGTCTTAGTCAATGGTACTGTTTATTTATCTAGGTAAATGTAGATATTATAATAAATACCTTTGAATAATTTTAAAGAGATCAAAGGTATAATTCCTGGTCTAAAGGAGCTATGTCTTTTCAGTTTCAAGAATCAAAACTTTCTTCTGTGTTTTGTTGTTTAAAACTATCCTAATAAAATACCTAAAGTTTATCATATAAAGATTAAGCCCAGAAACTTAAAAGCCAGTGATTCATATTATGTTGTTTTAAAAGTATTACTCTATTTTTTGGAATCAAGCCTTAGTCATTTTCAAAAGAGAATAATATATATAACTGGGCATGTAGTAGATTTTAATGGATTTTGTGGTTTGTCATGACTGGGGATGTTATGTTTAGTACAAAAGGAAAATCCAAGTCCAGAAACCTGGAAGAATCATGGTGGTAAAGGGAGATTGAGAAATAAAGAAATAATCGAGGCATCAGACAATTTTTATCATGATGGGAAATGCGCTGACAAAGAATCAGCAATCCTTCCACTACCTGATATATCTTTATCATGGGATAGTTCAGAAACTAATGGGAAAACCATTTTAAACCTCTTAATTGCTTGTTGCTTTTATATCTATCCTACTCAGAGGGTGCTACATGCAAGCCAGATGGCTGCAAATGTTATTCTGGTTAACAAGCATGGAGATTTTTGTATCACTGCCAAAGCCATTGTCAAAATGTCCTATATCAAAACAAAACAAAAAATAAAATTCTCTGTTTTCCAAACTTCTGAAAATTCTACAATAGCAGTGAAATACCAACCTCTTGCCCTGTGGGTTTTGGCAGCCAAGAGGAAAAATTATCCATCCCTAAGCAGCTTGTTGTCTGAACGAACCCAGCAATGGGGCAGCCAAAAAAGGAACTGCATCATTGAGAACCTCATGAATTTTCAAACAAGCAGCCTTTGGAATTTAGAACCTCTCATAAGGGTCCAAGCCGAATGAGCTTGGCACAGAAATCAGCCGCTCGGAAGGGTCGCAGGGTGACTAGAGGGGTTTTGGAAAATGTTAACTATATTCACCCTCAGGCAAAGGGGAGGCAGCGCCTGTGCATGGTTTTGGATCTACATAAGGTGCTGCAGTCCATGGGGTCGCTGAGGGTCGGACACAACTGAGCGACTTCACTTTCACTTTTCACTCTCATGCATTGGAGAAGGAAATGGCAACCCACTCCAGTGTTCTTGCCTGGAGAATCCCAGGGACGGGGGAGCCTGGTGGGCTGCCGCCTGTGGGGTCACACAGAGTCGGACACAACTGAAGTGACTTAGTGAGTGAGTGAGTGAAGGTGTCTCCCAGATATTAGATACATTGGTTCAAAGAAAGTTTTACCTTGAATAATATAGGGAAATATCACAATGAGGGGTGTAAATAAATGATTGCTAACAGAAGCTAACAGAAGGTGGTACAAACCAGTGGCAGAAATATTACCAAGTTCATTGTATCTTAGAAGTGAAAAAGGCCCACTCTATTCTAAAATTGTTTTAAAACTGAAAGGCATTTAGTTGAAAGTAAATTTTTGACAAATGAATGTTGCTAATATAAGGATATCAGGATGGTGTTCTTATAAATTCTATGAGACAGTAAGTTTAGTTTTCCTGTGTCCTGATTCAGAACGTAAATCATAGTTTGATCATCTCCAGAACTGATGGGTTTTCATTTTTTTTAGAACTTAAAAAAAAGGTTTATTTATTTATTTGACTTTTGACTGCACCAGGCCTTTGTTGCTGTGTAAACTTTCTGTGGTTGCTGTGGAGGGTTGCTCTCTGATTGCGATTCATGGGCTTCTCCTTGTGGAGGCTTCTCCTGTTGCAAAGCACGCACGGTAGGGTCCTCAGGCTTTGCTAGTTGGGACATACAGGCTTAGTTGCTTTGCTGTGTGTGGAATCTTCCTAGACTAGGGATCCAACTAGTGTCACCTGCATTGGCAGGCAGATTCTTAACCAGAGGACCACCAGAGAAGTCCTGTTTTTTTTTGTTTTGTAAAAGAATTATCAACCGAAAGGAAGATTTTCCAGAGTGTGAGTTAGAAGAAAGTTTTGGCTCAAAGTCTTAAGAAAGCAAAGTAGCTTTCTTATATTATTAGCGGATGTTGAGAATGCAGAATACAATGAGGACTCTTAAGTGTTACTAGCATGGTTTCAGTGGTAGGTAAGTCTCTCATGTATAATATACTGCTCTCTGAGTAACACTCATGTATGTTGTACTTCACTTTCTACCTCTTCAACTTTCTTAATCTTGACATTTCTATTAGCTGAGAATGTTGGAGGTTGTTATTATTGGAGTCTCCAGAAGTAGATATTGAGATCATGTGTGGAGACACATGATGATTATTAGAGATCAATGCTGATGAAGGAGAAAGAGGAGGGAGAAGAATTGGATAGAGGGAGAATTTGGCTTGTGATATATGCTTGACAACACCTTGGCCAATCTACAGGGAGTCTGGAGCAAGAACTGCTCCTTAGTGGGTCCATCATTGGGCCGTCATGAAGTACCTGCTGTCTCACGGAAGCCTGTTACCCTGGGCAGATGGTCCTTTGCAGCTGAAGCAGTCCCTGCTGGGGTTGGGAGTGGAGACTGCCTATTGCCTGCACTTGTCACAGCTGGTCAACAAGTATTCTGAGAAGGGGTATCTGTGTGATACATCTCTATATTTATCATTGCTGTTCAGTCTCCCAGTCATGTCCAACTCTTTGTGACCCCACAGACTGCAGCACACCAGGCTTCTCTGTCCCTCACCATCTCCTGAAGTTTGCCCAAGGTCATGTCCATTGCATCGGTGGTGCCATCCAGCTATCTCATCCTCTGATGCCCTCTTCTGCTCGCAATTTTTTCCAACATCAGGGACTTTTCCAATCAGTCAGGTGTTCACATCAGATGACCAAAATACTGGAGTTTCAGCTTCAGCTTCAGTTCTTCCAACAAGTATTCAGGATTGATTTCCCTTGAGATTGACTAGTTTAATCTCCTTGCTGTCCAAGGGACTCTGGGGAGTTTTCTGCAGCACCATCATTCAAAGGCACCAATTCTTTGGCCCTCCACCTTCTTTATGGTCCAGCTCTCACAATCACAGATACCACTGGGAAGACCATAGCCTTGACTATATGGATGTTTTCAGCAGAGTAATGTCTGCTTTTCAACACACTGCATAGGTTTGTCTAGCTTTCCTGCCAAGAAGCAAACGTCTTCTGATTTCATGCCTACAGTCACCATCTGCAGTGATTTTAGAGCCCAAGAAGAGGAAATATGTTAATACTTCCACCTTTTTGTCCTCTATTTGCCATGAAGTAATGGGGACAGTGAAGAAAGCTGAGCACAAAAGAATTGATGCTTTTGAACTGTGGTGTTGGAGAAGACTCTTGAGAGTCCCTTGGACTGCAAGGAGATCCAACCAGTCCATTCTAGGGTGTTCTTTGGAAGGAATGATGCTAAAGCTGAAACTCCAGTACTTTGGCCACCTCATGTGAAGAGTTGACTCATTGGAAAAGACTCTGATGCTGGGAGGGATTGGGGGCAGGAGGAGAAGGGGATGTCAGAGGATGAGATAGCTGAATGGCATCACCAACTCTATGAACGTGAGTTTGAGTGAACTCCGGGAGTTGGTGATGGACAGGGAGGCCTGGCGTGCTGCGATTCATGGGGTCGCAAAGAGTCGGACATGACTGAGCGACTGAACTGAACTGAACTGAATGGGGACAGAGGCCATGATCTTAGGTTTTTTAAATATTTAGTTTTTTTTTTTTTTTTTTAGCTTTTTGAATGTTGAGTTTTATTTATTTTTTTAATTTCTCCCAAATCTTCCCACCCTCTCCCTCTCCCACAGAGTCCATAAGCCTGTTCTATACATGATGGTAACGATAACCCTGTATACGAGACAGCAAAAGAGACACTGATGTAAATATTTAGTTTTAAGCCAGCTCTTTCACTCTCCTCCTTCACCCTCATCATGAGGCTCTTTAGTTCCTCTTCACTTTCTGCCGTTAGCGTGGAATCATCCACATATCTGAGGTTGTTGATGTTTCTCCTGCCTATCTTGATTCCAGCTTGTAAATCATCCAGCCTGGCATGTCTCATAATGTGCTCAGTGTATAGATCAAACAAATAGGATGACACAGACAGCCTTGTCATACTCCTTTCTCAATCTTGAACCAATCAGTTTTTCCATACAGGGTTCTAGACTGTTGCTTTTTGACCCACATACAGGTTTCTCAGGAGACAGGTAAGATGGTCTGTTATTTCCATCTCTTTAAGAACTTTCCACAGTTTATTATGATCCACACAAAGACTGCGATAGTCAATGAAACAGAGGTAGATGTTTTGCTAGAATTCCCTAGCTTTCTCTGTGATCCAGCGAATGTTGGCAATTTGATCTCTGGTTCTTCTTCCTTTTCTAAACCCAGCTTGGACATCTGGAAGTTCTTGATTCACATAATGCTGAAGCCTAGCATGCAAGATTTTAAGCATGACCTTACTAGCACAGGAGATGAGTTCGATGGTTAGCACATTCTTTAGTACTACCCTTCTTGGGGATTGGGATGAGGATTGACCTTTTCCAGTCCTGTGGCCACTGCTGGGTCTTCTAGATTTGCTGACATATTGATGCAACATCTTGATGTCATCATCCTTTAGGGTTTAGGGTTTTGAATAGTTCTATTGGAATTCCATTGCATCCACTAGCTTGTATTAACAGCAGTGCTTCCTAAGGCCCACTTTGCTCTCCAGAATGTTTGGTTCTGGGTGGCTGACCACACCATCATAGCAATCCAATTCATTTGGATCTTTTTTATACAGTTCTTCTGTGCATCCTTTCCATCTCTTCTTGATCTCTTCAGGGACTGCTGCTGCTGCTAAGTCGCTTCAGTCATGTCTGACTCTGTGTGACCCCATAGACGGCAGCCCACAAGGCTCCTCTGTCCCTGGGATTCTCCAGGCAAGAACACTGGAGTAGGTTGCCATTTCCTTCTCCAATGCATGAGAGTGAAAAGTGAAAGTGAAGTCGCTCAGTTGTGTACAACTCTTAGCGACCCCATGGACTGCAGCCCACCAGGCTCTTCCGTCCGTGGGATTTTCCAGGCAAGAGTACTGGAGGTCTCTACCATTTATGTCCATTTATTATCCTTTAATTGCCATCTTTGGGCAAAATGTTCACTTGATATTTCCAGTTTTCCTGAAGAGATCTCTAGTCTTTGCCCTTCTGTTGTTTTCTTCTTGTTTTATACACTGTTCATTGGAGAAGGCCTTCTTGTCTTTCCATGTTCTTTGGAAATCTGCATTTAGTTGGATATATCTTTCCATTTCTCCCTTGCTTTTTGCTTCTCTTCTTTTTTAGCTATTTGTAAGGCCTCCTCTGATAACCACTTTGCCTTCCCGCTTTTCTTTTTCTTCAGGATGGTTTTGTTCACTGCCTCCTATAGAATATTACGACTTCCATTCATAGTTCTTCAGGCACTCTGCCTACCAGATCTAATCCCTTGAATCTATTTGTTACCTCCACTGCATATTCATAGGTAATCTGATCTGAGTTGTACCTGGCTGGCCTAGTGGTTTTCCTTTCTTTCTTTAGTTTAAGCATGAGTTTTGCTATGAGAAACTGGTGATCTGAGCCACAGTCAATTCCAGGTCTCATTTTTTTCTGACTGTATACAGCTTGTCCATCTTTGGCTACAAAGAATGTAATCAATTTGATTTTGGTATTGGTCGTTTGGTGATGTCCATGTGTAATGTTGTCCCTTGTGTTGTTGAAAAAGAATGTTTGCTATAACCAATGCATTCTCTTGGCAGAATTCAGTTAGCCTTTGTCCTGCTTCATTTTGTTCTCCAAGGCCAAACTTGCCTATTATTCCAGGTATCTCTTGACTTCCTATTTTTGCATTCCAATCCCCAATGATGAATAGAACATCTTTATTTGGTGTTAGTTCTAGAGGTCTTTTAGGTCTTCATAAAACTGATCAACTTCAGCATGTTCGGCATCAGTGGTAGGGGCATAGACTTGGATTACTGTGATGTTGAATGGCTTGCCTTGGAAACGAACCAAGATCATTCTGTTGTTGTTGAGGTTGCACCCAAGTACTGCATTTCAGATTCTTTTGTTGATTATGATGGCTATTCCATTTCTTTTATGGGATTCTTGCCCACAGTAATAGATATAATGGTCATCTGAATTAAATTCTCCCATTCGGTCCACTTCAGTTCACTGATTCCTAAGATGTTGATGTTTATTCTTACCATCTCCTGCTTGACCATGTCCAATTTACCTTGATTCATGGACCTAACATTCCAGGTTCCTATGCAATACTGTTTTTGCAACATCAGATTTTACTTTCATCACCAGAGACATCCACAACTGAGTGTCATTTCTGCTTTGGACTAGCAACTTCATTCTTTCTGGGGCTATTAGTAGTTCTCTGCTCTTCCCCAGTAGCATATCAGACACCTTCAGACCTGGGAGACTCATCTTTTGGTGTCATATATTTTTGTCCATTTATACAGTTCATGAGGCTCTCAGGGCAAATATACTGGGGTGGCTTTCCATTCCCCACTCCAGTGGATCACATTTTGTTAGAACTCTCCACTATGACCCGTCTGTTTTGGGTGGCCCTACACGACATGGCTCATAGCTTCATCGGGTTATGCAAGCCCCTTCACCACAACAAGAAAGTGATTCATGAGGGGATCTATATCACATAGGTCAGTATTTGGAAAATCAGCTAAGATTCTAGGGACAAACTGAGAGTATGAGTGAGCATAGTCAAAAAACCTAGAGAGCAAGGAGATTAGAAAGCAAGGACTAAAAAGCATCACTAGGAGACCAGGGAGTCTGAGTCAGAGTCAGGGGCCATGGTCAAGGTCATGTTGCCAGGAAAAGCTTCAGATCCAGGAATGAGTTTGCTTAACTGACATATGCACTAAACAGCAGGAGAGAATTATGATACTGAACCAAGTTCTGGAGACAATTTTGATACTGTAGGAATATTCTAGTTCCCATATCTTTGCACCAGAGAGTGGATAACTAGTCTGAGAGCAAAAGTGGATTTGTTATCCTAGATGAAGGCAATTAAAAAATGCTCTCCAAGTTGTCCATTCACTTGCTAACTCAAATTTAACCTGGAACCTTACAGCTTACCTATAAGCTTTGAGTATTGAAGGTCTTCCATAAATCTTTTGGGGGAGAGGGGTGGGGGTAAAGAAGTCAATGAGTTTGAAATCAGAGCGTGAAGTTTTTGATTATTCAGTAATTGTGAATTACAAATGCTTTGTTAACAATATGTTTTTTTCTTCAATAAAGAGCCAATTTACCACAATCAATTTATTCAACAAATTTAATGGAGTGTCTACCACACATATGCCAGGCACTGTTTTAGGTAATTAGTTCAGTTCAGTCACCCAGTCGTGTCCAACTTTTTGCAGCCCCATGGATTGCAGCACCCCAGGCTTCCCTCTCCATCACCAACTCCCGGAGCTTACTCAAAATCATGTCCATTGAGTTGGTGATGCCATCCAACCAGCTCATCCTCTGTCATCCCCTTCTCCTTCCACCTCAGTCTTTCCCAGCATCAGGGTTTTTTCAAATGAGTCAGTTCTTTGCATCAGGTGGCCAAAGTATTGGAGCTTCAGCTTCAGCATCAGTCCTTCCAATGAATATTCAGGACTGATTTCCTTTAAGATGGATTTGTTGGATCTCCTTTATGTCCAAGGGACTCTTAAGAGTCTTCTCCAACACCACAGTTCAAAAGCATCAGTTCTTCAGCACTCAGCTTTCTGTATAGTCTAACTCTCACATCTATACATGACTACTGGAAAAACCATACCTTTGACTAGACAGAACTTTTTTGGCAAAGTAATGGCTCTGCTTTTAAGTATGCTGTCTAGGATGGTCAAAACTTTTCTTCCAAGGAGCAAGTGTCTTTTATGGCTGCAGTCACCATCTGCAGTGATTTTGAAGCCCAAGAAAATAAAGTCTGTCACTGTTTCCATTGTTTCCCCATCTATTTCCCATGAAGTGATGGGACCAGATGCCATGATCTTAGTTTTCTGAATGTTGAGCTTCAAGCCTGCATTTGGCCACCTCTTGCCATCTCCTGTTTGTCCACTTCCAATTTGCCTTGATTCATGAACTTAGCATTCCAGGTTCTTATGCAATATTGTTCTTTATAGTATCAGACTTTACTTCCATCACCAGTCACACCCACAACTGGGTGTTGTTTTTGCTTTGGCTCTGTCTCTTCTTTCTGGAGTTATTTCTCCACTGGTCTCCAGTAGCATATTGGACACCTAGTGACCTGGTGAGTTCATCTTTCAGTGTCCTATCTTTTTGCCTTTTCATACTGCTCATGGGGTTCTAAAGGCAAGAATATTGAAGTGGTTTGCCATTCCCTTCTTCAGTGGACCACATTTCATCAGAACTCTCCACCATGACCCATCCATCTTGGGTGGCCCTGCATGGCATAGCTTATAGTTTCATTGAGGTAGACAAGGCTGTTGTCTATGTCATCAATTTGATTAGTTTTCTGTGATTGTGGTTTTCATTCTGTTGGCTCTCTGATGGATAAGGATAAAAGCTTATGGAAGATTCCTAATGGGAGAGACTGACTGAGGGGGAAACTGGGTCTTGTTCTGATGGGAGAGGCTGTGCTCAGTAAATCTTTAATCCAATTTTCTGTTGATGGGTGGGGCTGTGTTCCCTCTCTGTTGTTTGACCTGAGGCCAAACGATGGTAGAGTTAATCAAGATAATGGCGACCTCCTTCAAAAGGTCCCATGCATGCACTGCTGCACTGAGTGCCTCCGACCCTGCAACAGGCCACTGCCGACCCACACCTCCACCAGAGACCCCTGGACACTCACGTTAAGTCTGGGTCAGTCTCTTTTGCGGTCACTGTTCCTTTCTCCTGGGGCCTTGTGAGTACAAGGTTTTGTTTGTGTCCTCCAAGAGTCTGTTTCCCACATCCTGTATACTTTCTGGTGGCTCTATGGTGGGGTTAATGGTGACCTCCTCCAAGAGGGCTTATGCCATACCTTGGTCTGCTGCACCCAGAGTCCCTGTCCCTGTGGTAGGCCACTGCTGACCCATACCTCTGTAGGAGACACTCACACACAGTTCTGTCTCAGTCTCTGTGGGGTCTCTGGGTCCTGGTACACACAAGGTTTGTTTGAGCCCTCCGAATGTCTCTGGCAGGTATGGGGTTTGATTCTAAACATGATTTTACTCCTCTTGCCATCTTGCTGGGGCTTCTCCTTTGCCCTTGGATGTGGGGTATCTTTTTTGTTGGGATCCAACATTCTCCTGTCAATGGTTGTTCAGTAGCGAGCTGTAATTTTGGATTTCTTGCAGGAGAAAATGAGCGCATGTCCTTCTACTCTGCCATTTATAATAAGCCTCTTAGGTAATTCAGTTCAGTCGCTCAGTCCAACTCTTTGTGACCCCATGAATCGCAGCACGCCAGACCTCCCTGTCTATCACCAGCTCCTGGAGTTCACTCAGACTCACGTCCATCGAGTCAGTGATGCCATCCAGCCATCTCATCCTCTGTCATCCCCTTCTCCTCCTGCCCCCAATCCCTCCCAGCATCAAAGTCTTTTCCAATGAGTCAACTCTTCGCATGAGGTGGCCAAAGTATTAGAGTTTCAGCTTTAGCATCATTCCTTCCAAAGAACACCCAGGGCTGATCTCCTTTAGAATGGACTGGTTGGATCTCCTTGCAGTCCAAGGGACTCTCAAGAGTCTTCTCCAACACCACAGTTTAAAAGAATCAATCCTTTGGCACTCAGCTTTCTTTGCAGTCCAACACTCATATCCATACATGACCACTGGAAAAACCATAGCCTTGACTAGACGGACCTTTGTTGGCAAAGTAATGTCTCTGCTTTTCAATATGCTATTTAGGTTGGTCATAACTTTCCTTTCAACTTAGGTAATTAAGTGGGTGAATAAAACAAAGATCCCTGCCTTTGTAGCCCTCCATTGTAAACAGATAGTATCCAAATGACATAATTAATGATATGGACAAATGAAAATTAGATTAGGATTAAAGGAGTTGGAGGTACAGTAGAAAAAAGAATTTTGATCTGTTATAGCTTGCTTGAAGCAGGTCTCTCTGAGATGTTAATATATGAGCAATCTTGAAAGCAGTGATGTCTATGAGAAAGTGATTATGGCAGAGGAGCCTCTGTTGCAGATGCCCCAGTACTAGAGACTACCTGGAGTTTTCAAGGAACAGCAGAGAGACTGTTGAGGCTTTAGTAGGGTGGGGAGTTTTGAGGGGGTAATAAATGAGGTCAGCACAGTGTTGATACCATTTGAGGGTCAAAACTGTTGAATTTGTAGTGGAAGATTCTGATGTTTTTTAAAGGCTCCACTTTGGCTGCTCTTGGAGAATAAACTGGAAGGGATGAGAGAAGCAAGGGCAGAAGTTGGGAACCAGTAAGAGGCTGGTCCAGTAATCCAGGTAAACAAGACATTGCTTTCTTTTGGCTATAGATTGAAAAAAATAAAAAGGCAAAGTAATACCTTGCTACTGCTTTAGCTGGACTTAGATCTAACTTAGATCTAAGTAATACCTTGTAACCCTCAGAGTCAGCAAAAGAGCTGCATTTTGAGAGAAATTGTCTGCTGTTTGGTAACCTTTGTTCTTTTAGGATTAGAAGGTGACATAAAATAGCAGAGAGCATGTCTGTCTTCTTTGTTCTGCTCTGTGGCATTTCAGGATCTACGAAGGCTGTCCTAGCATTGAGGTTTATGTACTGTCATGCCCAGAATTCTGGTCAACCATTTTCTATGCAAGTTGTGTCCTCAGAAGTGATGTTTGAAGCAAAAATACACAGTAGGACATGGACCTTTTTTGTTTTTCTGTAAAAAAAAAAAAAAAAAAATGCTTTCATGAAAGCCAAATAACTCCTCCGTCAATGGAGAAGAAAGTAAGGGATGTGTCACATTTGGAGGAATAGGCAGGCAAAAGAATGCACTGAGTGTGCAGAAGTTAGATGGAGGTAAAGGAATAAGTTAAAGGAAATAAAGCTTCCTGGCTGGGAAGGTAGAACACATCTAGGTCAGATCAGGAAACAGTAAAGTGAAAACCAGGAGGCGTTGAGAAGTCAGGAGCCCTGCCAGGGCACATGCCCACAGCACCATAACTTAGCACCTTTCACTCTTGGTGCCTGGGCATTTCTGAAACTAGTTTTTGATTCTGGGACTCTTTCTTTCTGTGGAACTAGACATTTTTAAAAGCATTTTTTAAAAAATTTTATTTTATTTTTAAACTTTACATAATTGTATTAGTTAAGCCAAATAAAAGCATTTTTTTTAAATGAAACTTCTTTAGACCCCAGTTGTGCTAAACTTTATTTTTTACCACCTGTTTTAAAAGGTACTATATTTGATTGTCAAAAACCTTATATATGGCTCCTTAAATTTTTTTATTTGATTTGATACAAGCAAAGGAGTCATGTGTGTATGGAGGGGTTCTTCTTTGCATAAAGTTGTCTGAATTCTGGTAATTTAATGTTCTTTAAATACAAAATTATTTTTACAACTCAGAGTATCAGTGTCTGATGGGTAAATGGAAAGTTGAAGATTCTATATGCTTGAGGATTCTTTTCTCTGTTGTCAAATGCACTTGCTATGTTTTTGGTTAATCAACATGAGTTGTAGAAACCCAACATCTGCCATAGGACCCCTACTGTAGATATTATGGATACTGACTAATACCATAACATCTACATGAATTTGAAAGAAATGAAAGGAATAAATATGAGGCATTTTCCACATGTGTTGGTTGATAAATCCCATCTAAGTTTCCTTATAATGCACATTCCTACCAAGGCCACAGTTACATAAGATGTGATGTGTGGAACACAGAAAGATTTTGTCTCGTTTTTTTTAAATTTCTTTTTGACATTCGAAACAGTGAATGAAATGTTCAATCACTGCCTGTTGGGGAGCTCCTGAAGACTTGGGGAAACAGAAATGGAATTAAAAATTGAAGAGGGAGAGGTCAGCTGAGAGGCTGGGAGGTTGTGGTAATGCTGATGGTAAGTCTGTAGAGCATAGGACTGAATAAATTTTCTGGCTCCCTTGTTCTAACTTTTCTTTTTGGCCAGGAATATGTTCAGTTATATTATTTGATACAGGACCTTGTGAACTAACTATTTTTGAGCACATATTGTATAATCCAAACTTTGGCAAGCAATACAGAGGACAGAAACAGGAAATCTAAGACTTGATGCTTTCTTTCAAGAAGATTCCTATCGTATCAGGAGAAAAGACATATGTTCACAAATTAATTTAAACAATGAGACATATAATTGTATCTGTGAATATGTGGTAAAGATGATGTATTCTGCAATACAACTAGAACTTTCATAAATGTCCTCCTCCCCTCAGAAATGGGCCATCATATTCAGGACTTAACAGAAAGGCACTGCTCTAATGACTACCTTAATATCAAACTCAAACTGTAGCAAATGAGGTATTTGCTCAAGGTATTTTTATGGAAACAGCAATCTATGATGAGATATAAATGTAAGGTTTTTGGAAATTGAAATGCAGAGATATAATGATAGAATTAATTCTATATGATGACTCATTTTAAAGTACCAAAATTAAAAAATAATAGAATAAGTTCTAGGTAAGTTTTATTTGGACTACAGTTTTAAACTTCATAGTATTTGTACATCAAAAGCAAACTAGTAAAGATATTTTGATTATTGGGAGATTTCATTAAAAACCCAGATTCTCAGCTTCTTTTGAAACTTCTGAAGACCTAGCTCCTCCAGGTCAGCATTCTCATAAGCAACCATCTTCCAGAGCTGAGGGGCAGAAGTGCTTTGGTTTTCCATAGCCTCATCCTTCTTATTCTTTCTTTTTTCCCTCACCATGCTTTAGTAGTTGATGTTTGTTACCTAGGTAGCTCCCTGTTGGCATTTCAATTTGTGACTCCCTGATGAGGCCCAGCCTCCACCAAATGCGGTCATGCCATTCTTCCTCCTTAAATGTGTCACCTTTAATTTCACTTCTTCTCCAGGCAACCCATTCCAATATTGGACACCCATTTGTTTACTGCAGAAAAGCTCTCTCCCTGCACTAAGCCTTAATCTGTATTCTTCTAACCCTTATAATTTCCCCTAGTTTTATCCTTTAAAGTAGGAGTCCCAACCTCCAGGCTGAGGACTAGTACCTCCTGTCAAATTAGTAGCAACATTAGATTATAAACAAAGTGCGCAATAAATGTAATGCACTTGTACCCTTCTGGAACCATCCCCCACCCCTGGTCCATGGAAAATGTCTTCCACCAAATCAGTCCCTGGTACCAAAAAGATTTGAGACCACTGCCAGTTTAAAGCAAACATCTTTTCTTCCTCCTTCATAGGATATACCTTCAAATGCATATAACTATCAAACAATGCCAAGAAACTCCATTTCAAGAAAATTCCTTGTTGTCCACCCTGACCCTAAACATTCCTTATGCTACTCTTTTTTTTTTTAAGTTCTGTGATTCTTTTCAATTCAGTTTACTATATTGAGCTGATTGTAAATTCACATGAAATTGTAAGAAATAAAACATAATGACCCAATGTACCCCTGACCCAGTTTCCCTCAACGGTAATATCTCGTAAAACCACAGTATGATATCAAAACCAGGATATTGATATCAATACTGTCAAAACACAGAGTATTTCCAGCACACAAGGATATATCATATTTCCTTTTTATAATCACACCGATACCCATTTCTTTCCTTTTCTGTCACTCTCTAGTGTATTTTCTAATTCTATAGTTTTGTGATTTCAAGAATGTCATATAAATGGAATTATATATTATATAGCCTTTTAGGATTTGTATTTTTCACTTAACGTATTATCTGGAGATTCATCTATGTGGTTATGTGTATTAATAATTCTTTATTATCATTGAGTAGTATTTTGTGGTATGTATATACCAGAGAATTTAAGTATTTACCATTGAAGGACATTGGATTGTTTCCAGTTTTTTTACTACTGTGAATAAAATTATACACATTCATGTACAGATTTGTCTGTGAATTTAACTCTTCATTTCTTTGGGATAAATGCCCTAGACTGCAACTGCTGATACTATGGTAATACAATATTTAGCCTTTTAAGAAATTGCCAAGTTATTTACCAGAGTGACTATGTTATTTACATTGCCATGAGCAATGTGTGAGTGATCCAGGTATTTCTTATTCTTGGTCTAGTCAAGGCTATGGTTTTTCTTGTGGTCATATATGGATGTGAGAGCTGGACTGTGAAGAAGGCTGAGTGCCGAAGAATTGATGCTTTTGAACTGTGGTGTTGGAGAAGACTCTTGAGAGTTCCTTGGACTGCAAGGAGATCCATCCAGTCCATTCTGAAGGAGATCAGCCCTGGGATTTCTTTGGAAGGAATGATGCTAAAGCTGAAACTCCAGTCCTTTGGCCACCTCATGCGAAGAGTTGGCTCATTGGAAAAGACTCTGATGCTGGGAGGGATTAGGGGCAAGAGGAGAAGGGGACGACAGAGGATGAGATGGCTGGATGGCATCACTGACTCAATGGACATGAGTCTGAGTGAACTCCAGGAGTTGGTGATGGACAGGGAGGCCTGGCATGCTGCGATTCATGGGGTTGCAAAGAGTTGGACATGACTGAGCGACTGAACTGAACTGACTGACCAGTTTTATTTATTTTAATTATTTTCATATGTGTAGTGATATCTCACTACAGTTTTAATTTGCAACCCTCTAATGGGTAATGATGTTGAACATCTTTTCATGTGTTTACTGACATCTGTGTATTTTCTTTGGTGAAATGTCTCAATGTCTCTTGTATGTTCTCTAATTGGATTGTTTGCTTTTTTACTGTTGAAACTTGAGAGATTTTAAAAATATTCTAGATGGAGGCATAACTTGGAGATATTGCAGGTTTGATTCCAAATCACTGCAGGAAAGCAAATATTGCAATAAAGCTAGTCACATGAATTTGTTTGGTTTTGTGGTACATATAAAAGTAATGTTCATACGATACTGTAGTCTATGAAGGGTGTAAAAAGCATTACGTCTAAAAATACATCTTAAAATACTTTTAACTTCATTAAAAGTACTTTATTGCTAAAAATGCTAACCATCATCTGAACCTTTGGTGAGTTGTAATCTTTTTGCTGGTGGAGGGTCTTGGCTTGATGCTGATGGCTGCTAATTAATCAGGGTGGTGATTGCCGAAGGTTGGGATGACTGTGACAATTTTTTAAAATGAGACAACAATGAAATTTGCCATAAATCTGTTGGGCATGTTTGTGTGGGATTTATTTCTGCCTTCTCTACTTTGTTTTATTGATCTTTTGTCTATCCTTCCACCTATACCACCTAGTCTTGATCACTGGATAAACTAATTTCTGGTACTTCATCTTTCTTTTACAAAATTATTGTAGCTAATCCAGTTCCTTTGTCTTTACAAATGAATTTTAGAATAATCTTGTCAGTATCTACAAAAAAATCCTGTTGAGATTTTGACAGATGATGTGACAAGTTTGTAAATCAATTTGGGGAAAAGAGACAAATTTACTATGCTGAATCTTTCAAGACATAAACATGGTATGTCTTTTCATTTATTTATATCTTCTTTGATTTTTTTCATTAGTGTTGTGTAGATAAAGCATGTACATTCTGCATATGTTTTGTTAGATTTACAGTTAAGTATTTTACCTTTTGAGTATTGTCTTTTACATTCTGGTGTCCATTTTTAGTATATAAATATATAATTGATTTTTGTATGTTTATCCTGAATTCTACAATCTTGCTGAACTCACTTAGTTCTGTGTGTTTCTTCCTTCCTGCTTTTCTTTTTTGTTGATTCCTTGGGATTTTAAATGTTGTCAATAAGGCCATCTGTAATTAGGGACAGTTGTATTTTTTCCTTTCATATCTGTGTGCCTTTAACTTTTTTTTTTTTTTTGCCTTAATGCACTGGCAAGAACTTCCAGCACTATGTTGATAAGAGTTGTGAGAGCTGACTTCCTTACCTTGTCCCCAGTCTTGTGGGGGAAGTATTCAGCTTTTCACAGTCAAGTATAATGTCTTTCCCTGTGGTTCAGATGGTAAAGAATCTGCCTGCAAAGTAGGAGATCCAGGTTTGATTACTGGGTCAGGAAGATCCCTTGGAGAAGAGAATGGCTACTCACTCCAGTATTCTTACCTGGAGAATTCCATCGACAGAGGAGACTGGCAGGCTATGGTGCATGGGGATCACAAAAAGCTGGACATGACTGAGCAACTAACACTTCCTTACAATGTCAGCTGCGGGGTTTTTGATAGATCTTTATCAAGGTGTGGAAGTTTCTTTCTATTCCTATTTTTCTTAGAGTTTTTATAGTTAATGAGTGTTTAATTTTATCAAATGATTTTTCTGCACCATTTATATGATCATGGGATTTTTATTCTTTAGCTCCTTAGCATGGTGGATTACATTGGATTTCAAAGATTGAACTTTTACAAGCCTGAAATAAACTCCATTGGTCATGGTGTATAATTTTTTAAAAATATATTTCTGAATTCAATTTGCTAAGAATTGTTCTATTCTTCCTTCCTTCTTCTCTCTCCCCTTGCTTTGTTCTTATATTCCTTCTTTAATTTCTTCCTATTTTCTTTTTTGCACTGTTTTTGTCTTTGGTATCAGCTTCATAAAATGAGTTGGGAACTATTTCCACCTCTTATTTCCTGAAAGAGATACTGTAGAATTGTGACAATGATGTCCTCAGAAAATGTGGGGCCTAGGAATTCCTTTTTTGGAAGTTTAAAAAAAGACAAATTCAACTTCCTTGATATCAGTTCAGTTCAGTTCAGTCGCTCAGTCATGTCTGACTCTTTGTGACCCCATGAATTGCAGTGTGCCAGGCCTCCCTGTCCATCACACTCCCCGAGTTTACCCAAACTCATGTGCATCAAGTCGGTGATGCCATCCAGCCATCTCATCCTCTGTCGTTCCCTTCACCTCCTGCCCCCAATCCCTCCCAGCATCAGAGTCTTTTCCAATGAGTCAACTCTTTGCATGAGGTGGCCAAAGTATTGGAGTTTCAGCCTCAGCATCAGTCCTTCCAATGAACACCCAAGACTGGCCTCCTTTAGAATGGACTAGTTGGATCTTCTTGCAGTCCTAGGGACTCTCAAGAGTCTTCTCCAACACCACAGTTCAAAGGCATAAATACTTCACTGCTCAGCTTTCTTCACAGTCCAACTCTCACGTCCATACATGACCACCGGAAAAACCATAGCCTTGACTAGATAGACCTTTGTTGGCAAAATAATATCTCTGCTTTTCAATATGCTATCTAGGTCGGTCATAACTTTCCTTCCAAGGAGTAAGCATCTTTTAATTTTGTGGCTGCAATCAGCATCTGCAGTGATTTTGGAGCCCCCCAAAATAAAGTCTGACACTGTTTCCACTGTTTACCCATCTATTTCCCATGAAGTGATGGGACCAGATCCCATGATCTCAGTTTTCTGATGTTGAGCTTTAAGCCAACTTTTTCACTCTCCACTTTCACTTTCATCAAGAGGCTTTTTAGTTCCTCTTCACTTTCTGCCGTAAGGGTGGTATCATCTGCATATCTGAGGTTATTGATATTTCTCCTGGCAATCTTGATTCCAGCTTGTGCTTCTTCCAGCCCAGTGTTTCTCATGATGTACTCTGCATATAAGTTAAATAAGCAGAGGACTACTTAAATTATTTCTTTCATATTGGATAAGTTGTAGCAGCTTGTGTTTTTCACAAATGGAATTGGCCTATTTCATCTAAGTTGTCAAACTATGGTATCAAGTTGTTTGTTTTATATCCTTATGGTCATTTTGTCTACAAAGTCTGCAGTGACTTCCTATTTCATCCCTGATACTGATTGTTTCTGTCATGTCTTTCTCGTTTTGTTCTTTGTTAGTCCCGCTAGAGGTTTGGATATTTTCATATTACAAGGCTCTGGATCTTACTTGAACCTAATTTTACTGGATTTCTCTAACATTGCTGTGGCTGGGAAGGGAGGAAAGGACACTGCTTCATTACTGCCAAGAGGAGATAGGAGTCCAATTCCCCATTTTGTCTGTGTTGATACTGAGGTGAAGGTTACCAATTACTTCTAGGTGTTGAGGGGATTTCTGGTCCCCACATGGTCTCCACTGTACTGTGTGGAGGCCTTGATACCACTGAGGAATCATGAATGTCCTGACTCTCCACTAGGCCTCTGTTGATACCACCCCGGAAGCAATGTGGAAAGGTACCTCAGAACTTCCAGATGGAGGTGGAAGTGCTGGTTTCCATAGACTCTCCACCTGCACTGTGGGAAAGTTACCTGCTTGAGGTAATAATGGTCCCAGATCTCCATTTGGCCTCTCTTACACCACTCAGATAGGGGTCTGGGGACACCTCATTATAGTTTCATGAAGATAGAAGTCCAAACTTCCCACTTGGCCTCTAGAGCTCTGGATATGAAGGTAGGGGTATAGTTTTTTTCTGTGGTGTTTGTCTAGATTAGATAAGTTATTGTTTAAAAGTCTTATCACTTGGTAAACTTGCTCTTTATTTGGCTAGACACAGGAGGTTTTACTAAGGATTTTTCTTTCCTTTTTCCTGTGCACACTGGTATTTCTAGATTGTCAACTTCTTAAGTTCCTAGTCAGGAATATACAAGGCAAAAAGAAAACTCAGGGAACTCACCACCATGATATTCTTTGGGTCCTTAAGTCTGTAGCTGATCAGATAAATAAATGACCCAATTAAAAAATGGGCCAAACAACTAAATAGACATTTCTCCTAAGACATACAGATGGCTAACAAACACATGAAAAGATGCTCAACATCACTCATTATCAGAGAAATGCAAATCAAAACCACTATGAGGTACCATTTCATGCCAGTCAGAATGGCTGTGATCCAAAAGTCTACAAGCAATAAATGCTGCAGAGGATGTGGAGAAAAGGGAACCCTCTTACACTGTTAGTGGGAATGCAAACTAGTACAGCCACTATGGAGAACAGTGTGGAGATTCCTTAAAAAACTGGAAATAGAACTGCCTTATGATCCAGCAATCCCACTGCTGGGCATACACACTGAGGAAACCAGAAGGGAAAGAGACACGTGTACCCCAATGTTCATTGCAGCACTGTTTATAATAGCCAGGACATGGAAGCAACCTAGATGTCCATCAGCAGATGAATGGATAAGAAAGCAGTGGTACATATACACAATGGAGTATTACTCAGCCATTAAAAAGAATGCATTTGAATCAGTTCTAATGAGGTGGATGAAACTGGAGCCTATTATACAGAGTGAAGTAAGCCAGAAAGAAAAACACCAATACAGTATACTAATGCATATATATGGAATTTAGAAAGATGGTAACACTAACTCTGTATACGAGACAGCAAAAGAGACACTGATGTATAGAACAGTCTTTTGGACTCTGTGGGAGAGGGAGAAGGTGGGATGATTTGGGAGAATGGCATTGAAATATGTATAATATCATATATGAAACGAGTCACCGGTCCAGGTTCGATGCCCGATACTGGATGCTTGGGGCTGGTGCACTGGGATGACCCAGAGGGATGGTATGGGGAGGGAGGAGGGAGGAGGGTTCAGGATGGGGAACACATGTATACCTGTGGCATATTCATTTTGATATATGGCAAAACCAATACAATATTGTAAAGTTAAATAAAATAAAATTTAAAAAATCATAAAAAATAAAAATAAAAAGAACAAATAAAAAAGATATTCAGTTCCTTTGTTGTTCTTGTCATATTTCAAGTGCTCAAAAGTCACATGTGGATAGGCTACCTTTTGGGTAGTGAACGGTGGAATTCTCCATTGCTGCAGAAAATTCTTTTGGACACTTTGGCTAGAGAATATTCTATTTTTCTTACTTCTTGCTCTCGTCTTTCCTTCTAGGCCTTTGACTTTTTGGATGTAATATTTTTTATTTTACAGTTTTCCTATTTGATGCTGAAGATCCATCCCATTCACCTTTCATTCTTGACTCTGATACTGCCATCAGCCTTAGTTGAATAATTCCTGACGATCCTCACCAAAGAATTGACCTCTGACATCTTTTGATTTGGGTTTGGGATTCATCACTTAATACATAATGGCCTCAACCTGCTTACACCTGAGCTAAGACAGTTACCCCCTGATTTGGCATTAGCAACTAGTTTGTCTCCTAGCAAATAATACTCTGAGTGAAGTAACCCTAGAATATTAGTCCATAGCTTTCCTATTCTGTCTTTAACTCACTGATCCTCAGAGTACTGCTCTTACCTTTCATAATCTGAAATTGTAGGTAGTAAGGTTTTATTACTCTGCTATAATAGGACTTCATTTTAGAGTCATTATTGTGAAAAAAAGTTTTCAAAATGTGGTTAATGCTAAATGAACAATATTTTTTGATATTGCAAGAGAGAAAATCGAAGCGGAGGCTTGCACTAACAGTTACTTGGAAGAAAGTTGGAACATAAATTCCAGATAGATGATAAATTTGTGAAGCTATTTGTACTATACTCAGAGCAATGATGCATGCAATTGGAAACCATCAACTGCTCTGCACTATTGCCCTAAATGCTAACTGGTAGTGTTTCCATCCACAGAAACATTTCTTAACTAAAAAGCAGTAAATTCAGCTTTATATATATATTTTTTTAAATTCTAAGTTCTACAATTAACTCCTTTTAAAGCCTCCTGTGTGTGAGTCACTCAGTTGTGTCCAACTGTTTGAGACTCCATGGACTGGAGCACTTGAAATATGACAGGCCAGAATACTGGAGTGGGTTGCCATTTCCTTCTCTAGAGGTCTTCGCAACCCAGGGATTGAACCTAGTCTCCTGCATTGGAGACAGAATCTTTACCATCTGAGCCACCAGGGAAGCCATTTAAAGAAACAAGACCAATTAAACATAACTTGTGATTAATTATGTATAAAAATGTTAAGATTTTTTCCTTGGTGTTAACTTGTCATGCACAGAGAAAGATTGCTAAGGGAGAAATTTTGCAATAAAGTGAAGATAGAGGCAAAGGAGAACAAATTAAGGTTGGCAAATTATTAGGAAATGTAATCAATCTTCAAGTATCTAAGGATTTACTAGTTTGTCTATGTATTTCTTCATCTGTTAGGGAATTGCAGGAAAAAAGAATAAAGTGGAAGCTTAATCATTGATTAAAACCAGTCTAAAACTTAATTGCATCACTAAGTATAGTCCTTTTCACAAAATGGGCACTTGATAAAACCATGGAATTGCAGATAAAGGAAAGATGGACCACCACAAATTAAAATCAGTGAATTTAAAAGGTCTTCTATGAGGAAAGTACACTACTAAGAATTCCACAGAGAAGAGAAAATAATTCATAGATTCTAAGTGATGAGAAGTGTATCTGTCATGAATGAAAAACAGTGCCTATGACATTTTCATATAATTTTGTAAGATAGTCTATATAGTATTATATATGTATATGTTTTTATAGTTGAATATTAGAAATATATCCCAAAGGCATATTTATATTAGAAATTTTGATTTTTTTAATTAATAACTAATATTTTATGAGACATACTTTGCCAACAAAGATCCGTCTAGTCAAGGCTATGGTTTTTCCAGTGGTCATGTATGGATGTGAGAGTTGGACTGTGAAGAAAGCTGAGCACTGAAGAATTGATGATTTTGAACTATGGTGTTGGAGAAGACTCTTGAGAGTCCCTTGGACTGCAAGCAGATCCAACTAGTCCATCCTAAAGGAGACCAGTCTTGGGTGTTCATTGGAAGGACTGATGCTGAGGCTGAAACTCCAATACTTTGGCCACCTCATGCAAAGAGTTGACTCATTGGAAAAGACTCTGATGCTGGGAGGGATTGGGGGCAGGAGGTGAAGGGAACAACAGAAGATGAGATGGCTGGATGGCATCACCGACTTGATGCACATGAGTTTGGGTAAACTCGGGGAGTGTGATGGACAGGGAGGCCTGGCACACTGTGAATCATGGGGTCACAAAGAGTCGGACACGACTGAGCAACTGAACTTAACTGAACTGAATATTTTATGAGTACATCTAATAAAACTCAATTTAAAATAAATCATATTAAACTATTGTCTTTTTGTTTGACCACAATAGAAATCCTACTGTAAGGATACCATGAAAGTACTTATCAGACACCTCTCCTTTTGAAAATATGTATGTTAAAACTGTTCTAAATTTAGTTGTATTATTTAAAAAAACCATTGTTGTGTTAAAAAACCAACATAGATTTTAAAGCATTGTTAAACATGTTTCTTCAACTTACAATAATCTAAAATGAATTATTTTATTTTCTCCTATTTAAAAAGTAGAAGAAAAATTGAGCAAGTAAATTGGGGAAGTCTCTTTATTTTTTGTATTTGGGCAGATCCCATATGCCACCATAAAAATGTTCTCTTTTTACTCACTTGAACTTTAATTATATAGACTAAAGCTTGCATTTTATTGTTTCTGTTGCCCTTTTTGTAGTTGGAGGTAGCTGTACACTTTGGTGTTTTTTTTCTCTACCAAACTTTCTCTCCTTTAAAATTATCTTTCATGTGGGCCCATGCCACAGTTGATGTGCTTTGGGATGGAGACCTGAACCAAGAGCTAACAATCCACAGCTGATGCAACTGGGACTCATGTTCATTCAGTGATAGGTTGTTAATTGGCTATGTTGTTTAGTTGCTCAGTCTTGTCCAACTCTTTTGAGACCTCACAAACAAGCTGCCAGGCTCTTCTGTCCTTGGGGTTTCCTAGGCAAGAATATTGGAGTGGGTTGCCATTTCATTCTCCAGGGGATCTTCCCAACCCCCAATACAAAATAAAACATTTTTTTTTTAAAGATTCTACCTCCAAAAAAAAAAGAAAGAAAAGAACAGCCTGAGATGGGAGCTGGGATAACACAGCCAAGTTGGTCATGCCCATGCCTAGGAAGCTGGTCACAGGGAGAGCAGAGACCTGGTTGATATCTGAGAGCGACAGATGATAAGCCAAGCCTTAATTATACGTTTTTAGTTCCATTTCTGAAATGGTTGTGGTCTGCTGCTGCTGCTGCATCGCTTCAGTTGTGTCCGACTCTGTGCAACCCCATAGACGGCAGCCCACCAGGCTCCCCCGTCCCTGGGATTCTCCAGGCAAGAACACTGGAGTGGGTTGCCATTTCCTTCTCCAATGCATGAAAGTGAAAAGTGAAAGTGAAGTCGCTCAGTCGTGTCAGACTCTTCGTGACCCCATGGACTGCAGCCCACCAGGCTCCTCCGTCCATGGGATTTTCCAGGCAAGAGTACTGGAGTGGGGTGCCACTGCCTTCTCCGTCTAGTTGTTCTTTATTCCTCTCTTTGAATGCCCATGACATATGCATATTTACCTTTAAGTCCTGTTTTCATTAAGCTAGGTTGAGAGAACTTCTGTTGCTTGTAACCAAATATAATATGCTCTTACTAAACATAGTTTTTTACATTCTTCCCTGAATATTTTTCTTAACATATCTCCTTCTTTTATTTAACCTACAATTCTTCCTTAATCCTGTTGGATATTATTGTTTTTATTAATTTATACCAAATTAAAATTAATACAACTATAACTTTATCATTTAGTAGTTACCTTAGGAGTTTTAAACTATATTTTGAAACAATATATAAATTCTATCATATTCTTTTAAATACTTTTTCTGTATGAATAATATAAAACAATATGAAACAAAGGCATTTTCTGATTCTGAAGCTTTTAAGTGTCACAGGTCATAATTTTGATAAATCTAATCAGCAGGTTTTATTAGATGCTGGGAGCCAGGGTGAGGAACTCCACCCGTGGCAAAGGTCATGAGGAAGGAGGCTCAGCATACACAAAGGCGGGATCGAGCCTCAGGAGTCCCCCTGGAAATTCTCGGGCATCTACCCCCCAAACCAGACTCTGCCTACTTTACTGCTTTGTGCTCTCACCTACACCTCTGACTTTACAGGGGGCTGTCCCCCACCACCTCTCTCTGAAAAAGAGTTAAATTACAGCTCCAGTTGATAAAGTTCCTGGGCGTGACAAGAGTGTTTCAACCTACAAACTTCTTTGGAAGTCCTCCAGCCTGCCTGAACAGGTTCTTCCGGCCACATGTGATTGTTCACAGCTTCCCAACCATGAGGGGCATGAGATGTTCTAAACTGTCTAAATACAGATTCCTTTGAGCAGTTAAAAGATTGATTAGAAATTGTATTGGTGAAGGGTTTTTCACTTGTTGGGCCAATGTTTGCTGCTGTTTCCACATCCCTTACCTACTGTGTCCCTGGGAGTGTATTGATTAATATAATTGGTGTATAGGAGTATAAGTAGTAGCTTTAATGTTTGTAACCTTGGACCCTTGAGTTAATTCTTTTCTTGTTATAGCCCACCACACCTTTGCCCTATAGGAATGCAACTTTATCTAATGCTTTTGGAGGGTGGTGCCTGACTTTAGAATAATCACCTTTAGAGAAAAATAAGTTTTCTGAAGAAAGGGTCATAAAATGTTAACAGGCCTCCTAGCTAGAAGATGATGTAAATCACTTAAAATTTTGCATATGATAAGTTTGCAGGAAGAAAGCCTGGCTTACTGCATGACTCTACCCCTTCCCCCATTATCCTCTATCCATAACTTAAGGTATAAAAACTACTTTGGAAAATAAAGTGCAGGCCTTGTTCACCGAAGCTTGGTCTCCCCATGCCATTCTTTCTCTAACCTTCTGGCTGAATTCCCATCTGGAGCGTGGAGGCTCGTCAAGCCTACTAATTATGATTGGGCTTCTAAGATCTGACCGTGGAGGCCTTAGTGTCTCCTCTCCTTCGGGAGAATGGGAGGACTCCTGTGGCCTACGTAGGTGGTGCAAATTCCTTGCCTTGGAATTTTATTGGCTTTCTACGTAAACCAAGTTATTCAGCCTCTTTTCTCTGCTGAATTTTCCTATTGAGCTATCCTTATTCTATTACTCTTTATATCTCTAATTAATATTTAATTAAAGCTATTGTATCCAGTTCACTGATGCTGTCCCCGCTTCGAATTCCCTGGATCCACCGGGGCTGGACCCCAGCAATTAGTGTTGCTGACACTTTATTATATGAGCCAGAATTAATGTCTGTATTCCATCAATGCAACAATCAGTAACAACTGTCAGTTTCATGTCATACAGATATGTAATTAATTCATTTTCTGCTCCTCTTTACCCGATTTAGTGTAAGGTAAAGAGAGCTGTTTTCTATTTAGCCATTACCTTCCAGATTAAAGGTTCAGTTCAGTTCAGTTGCTCAGTCATGCCTGACTCTTTGCGCCTCCATGGACTGCAGCACGTCAAGCCTCCTTGTACATCACCAAATCCTGGAGTTTATTCAAACTCATGTCCATTGAGTCGGTGATGCCATCCAACCATCTCATCCTCTGTTTTCCCGTTCTCCCACCTTCAATCTTTCTCAGCATCACGGTCTTTTCCAATGAGTCAGTTCTTTGCATCAGGTGGCCACAGTTTTGGAATTTCAGCTTCAACATCAGTCCTTCCAATGAACACCCAGGACTGATCTCCTTTAGGATGGACTGGTTGGATCTCCTTGCAGTCCAAGGGACTCTAAGAGTCTTCTCCAACACCACACTTCAAAAGCATCAATTCTTTGGCACTCAGCTTTTTTTTATAGTCCAAGTCTCACGTCTATACATGAACTACTGGAAAAACCATAGCCTTGACTAGACGGACCTTTGTTGGCAAAGTAATGTCTCTGCTTTTTAATATGCTGCCTAGATTAGCCATAGCTTTTCTTCCAAAGAGTAAGCATCTTTTAATTTCATGGCTTCAGTCACCAGCTGCAGTGATTTTAGAGCCCCCCCCCCTCCCCAAATAAAGTCAACCACTGTTTCCACTATTTCCCATCTATTTGCCATGAAATAATGGGACCGGATGTCATGATCTTAGTTTTCTGAATGTTGAGCTTTAATCCAACTTTTCACTCTCCTTTTTCACTTTCATTAAGAGGCTCTTTAGTTCTTCTTCGTTTTCTGCCATAAGGGTGGTGTCATCTGCATATCTGAGGTTATTAATATTTCTCCTGGCAATCTTGATTCCAGCTTGTGCTTCATCCAGTCCAGTGTTTCTCACGATGTACCCTGCATATAAGTTAAATAAGCAGGGTGACAATATACAGCCTTGATATACTCCTTTCCCCATATGGAACCAGTCTGTCATTCCATGTCCAGTTCTAACTGTTGCTTTCTGAACTGCATACAGATTTCTTAGGAGGCAGGTCATGAAGTCTGGTATTCCCTTCTCTTTCAGAACTTTCCACAGTTCATTGTGATCCACACAGTCAAAGGCTTTGGCATAGTCAATAAAACAGAAATAGATGTTTTTCTGGAACCCTCTTTCTTTTTCGATGATCCAACAAATGTTGGCAATTTGATATCTGGTTCCTCTGCCTTTTTAAAAAACCAACTTGAACATCTGGAATTTCATAGTTTATGTACTATTGAAGGCTGGCTTGGAGAATTTTGAGCATTACTTTGCTAGCGTGTGAGATGAATGCAATTGTGTGGTAGTTTGAGCATTGTTTGGCATTGCCTTTTTTGGGGATTGGAATGAAAACTGACCTTTTCCAGTCCTGTGGCCACTGCTGAGTTTTCCAAATTTGCTGGCATATTGAGTGCAATACTTTCACAGCATTTTGAAATTTCACACACTTTTCAGGATTTGGAATAGCTCAACTGGAATTCCATCACTTCCACTAGCTTTGTTTGTGGTGATTCCTAAGGCTACATGATTTCGCATTCCAGGATGTCTGGCTCTAGGTGAGTGACCACATCTTCATGGTTATCTGGGTCATGATGATCTTTTTTTGTATAATTCTTCTGTGTATTCTTGCTACCTCTTAATATCTTCTGCTTCTGTTAGGTCCATACCATTTCTGTCCTTTATTGAGCCCATCTTTGCATGAAATGTTTCTTTGGTATCTCTGATTTTCTTGATGACATCTCTAGTCTTTCCCTTTCTATTGTTTTCCTCTATTTCTTGGCAGTGATCACTGAAGAAGGCTTTCTTATCTCTCCTTGCTATTCTTTGGAACTCTGCATTCACATGGGTATATCTTCCCTTTTCTCTTTTGCTTTTCACTTCTCTTCCTTCCTCAGATATTTGTAAGACCTCTTCAGACAGCCATTTTGCTTTTTTGCATTTCTTTTTCTTGGTGATGGTCTTGATCACTGACTCCTGTACAATGTTATGAACTTCTGTCTATAGTTCATCAGGCATTCTGTCTGTCAGATCTAGTCTCTTATATCTATTTTTCACTTCCACTGTATAATCATAAGGGGTTTGGTTTAGATCATACCAGAATGGTCTAGTGGTTTTCCCTACTTTCTTCAATTTAAGTCTGAATTTGGCAATAAGGAGTTCATGATCTGAGCACAGTCAGCTCCTGGTCTTTTTTTTTTTTTTTTGCTGACTGTATAGAGCTTCTCCATCTTTTGCTGCAAAGATATAATCAATCTGATTTTGGCATTGACCATCTGGTGATGGCCATGTGTAGAATCTTCTCTTGTGTTGTTGGAAGAGGGTGTTTGCTATGACCAGTGCATTCTCTTGGCAAAACTCTATTAGTGTTTGTCCTGCTTCATTCTGTACTCCAAGGCCAAATTTGCCTGTTACTCCAGGTGTTTCTTGGAGAACGCAATGGCACCCCGCTCCAGTACGCTTGCCTGGAAAATCCCATGGGCGGAGGAGCCTGGTAGGCTGCAGTCCATGTGGTCGTGAAGAGTCGGACATGACTGAAGCAACTTAGCAGCAGCAGCAGCAGCAGCCAGGTGTTTCTTGCCTTCCTACTTTTGCATTCCAGTCCCCTATAATGAAAAGGACACCTTTTTTGGGTGTTAGTTCTGGAAGGTCTTGTAGATCTTCATAGAACCATTTAACTTCAGCTTCTTCAGCATTATTGATTGTGGCATGGACTTGGATTCCTGTGGTATTGAATGGTTTGCCTTGGAAATGAACAGAGATCATTCTGTCGTTTTTGAGATTGCATCCAAGTACTACATTTTGGACTCTTTGTTGACAATGATGGCTACTCCATTTCTTCTAAGGCATTCTTGCCCACAGTAGTGGATATAGTGGTCATCTGAGTTAAATTCACCCATTCCAGTCCATTTTAGATCACTGATTCCTAGAATGTCAATGTTCACTCTTACCATCTCCTGTTTGACCACTTCCAATTTGCTCCGATTCATGGACCTAAAATTCCAGGTTCCTATGCAATATTGCTCTTTAAAGCATCAGACTTTGCTTCTGTCATCGGTCACATCCACAGGTGGGAGTTGTTTTTGCTTTGGCTCCATCCCTTCATTCTTTCTGGAATTATTTCTTCACTGATCTCTAGTAGCATATTGGGCACCTACCAACCTGCCGAGTTCATCCTTCAGTGTCCTATCTTTTTGCCTTTCCTACTGTTCATGGAGTTCTCAAGGCAAGAATACTGAAGTGGTTTGCCATTCCCTTCTTCAGCGGACCACATTTTGTCAGAACTCTCCACCATGACCCGTCTGTCTTGGGTGGCCCTACACAGCATGGCTCATAGTTTCATGGAGTTAGACAAGGCTGTGGTAGATTAAAGGTGCATTGAGTTAATTAAGTATGTGATGTTTTGTCTTGCATGCTTGTGGGTGCTCAGTCACTTCAGTTATGTCTGAATCTTGGCGACCCCATGGACTGTAATCTGCCAGGCTCCTCTGTCCATGGGATTCTCCAGGCAAGAATACTGGAGAGGGTTGCCATGCCCTCCTCAAGGGACTCTTCCTGACCCAGGGGTCAAACACATGTCCCTTGAGTCTCCTGCATTGGCAGGTGGTTTCTTTACCACTAATGCCACCTGGGAGGCCTGATGCTTTACCAGACATAACATAAAATACTGTCATATACACTAAGGCTGACCACAAGTGGTGTATTCTGACCATAAGATATAGAACCCAAAGCCGAAGTAGCATGGATCATTGTTATTAAAATATAAGCACAATTATTTTTACTTTTAAACATTTATGATAAGAAATGGATTTTTTTCATGTGTCAACATTCTGTGTAAATGGGACATGAACAATAACTCAACTCTAACCTTAGAGATTTCATTTAAGCTATGTGAATGTATCCCTTATTTTAGAACTAGGTCAGCAATTTCACACCGGAAATGGTAGTACTCAGGAGAGTGACAAACCTTTCCAGCTTAGGTTGAATTTAAATTAAACCTAGACTTTGCAGAGACGGTCTTTTGGATGACAATAAGGCCAAGAAAATAACCAAAATAATTATTTTTATGTAGAGGTTCATCAAAGATTTGCAGTCATGAAAAATTAATAGAATTTATAGGAAAGAACTTTTTGCTGGGGGATGCATAGTGTTTATAGGTAGATGAACATTTTTGGAAGCTTGTGAATGTAAGAGGGTTGACCTGTGTATCAGAGAGCTGAGGACTTAAGTGCTGAGCTTTCTTTCTTACTGTGTGATCTTGAGTGAATCAGTTAAGTGTCTCAACTCCAATTTCTTGCATCTGTGAAATGTAGGTAGTAATAGTTTTTCTTTTCTAAGGTTATGAGGGTTAAATGAGGTAAATGTAGCACTTAGCAAAGTGTCTAACACAGAGTAAGCTCTTAGTAATATTAGCTATTACTACTACTGCTGCTGCTACTACCATTACAGGAAATAGCATGTAACACTGTGATTTCTATTATGGAGGTTTTAAGGACCAAAAGTAAAGTGATGCACTGTATTACATTATGTTTCTTGAAACAGCTATGCTTTATTTTTTTTGTAACATATTTTCAGGTATAAGCCAGATTTCATCATTTTCATTGAAGCTTGGCAACGGACCATTTAGCTATGAGATTGTAGCGTGACTATTAAAGATTAGATTATGTTCTAATGTTTTTCTTAATTACGCCTTTTTCCTTTTCTTTCTTTGGAAATCAGCTTGGCCATTATAAAAATAATCAAATTAATGATGAATTTAGATAATTTCCCAACTAATGTATTGAGGTGATATGTTATATATACTCTTTTCTCCATCCCCCCAATTCTGTAAGGGTCACTTTCTGTTCCATGCAGTTACTCAAGAATTCTTTCCCTCCATCTTTCTTTGTGTCTAGGAGCCAGACAATAATGGCGGCAGCAGGGTTGAGAGCATCTCTGTCGGCATCATCCTTCTAATCTTGCAATAGAGTGCAGCTGTGCACAGCCCTTAGCATTCAGCTTTTTATGCCTATGTTTTCCCCATACCTTGCTACCAGGCAACATTTTGTAGAGACCAATAATCGTTGCATGGATCCCTCCCCCAAGCAGGCAACTGTCATTGAGTAACCATTAGTGATCCTGCTCAGCCATTGGTAAGCACCACAGTGGGCCCCTTCCCCAAGCATGCAACCCGTTCTCCGGCACATTCAGCCAAAGGTGTCTGAGCGGCGGTGCTATGAAGCAGAAGGTGAGGTAAGAGGCAGATCCTGCCCTGACTGCCCTACTCCACCCCTTCCAGTTCACTTGGCTTCAGGCCAGTGGGTGAGCCAGGGTCCCAGGAAAATGCTGGGGGCTGTGTCCTTCAGGCTCCAGAGCCCTTGCCAAGGTTGCCCACTGGTGGGGCCCAGGACATGAGGCAGGAGTGAGCCCTTTCCCCATCCCTGCCTCTGAGACTTAGTAGCAGTGGCAGTCCACCTGGGTCACAGTCTGCGGGATCTGATCTGCTGTGTTTGGGTGGCCTGAGGAGTCTGAGGGCCTGTTAGGTCTTGGGTACCTGGCTCCTTCATTGATGACAGCTAGGCAGGGCCTGGGGTCCCAACCCTGAGCAAGCTCAGCTGAGGTTTGTGCCCTTTTAGTCAGGACTGGACCTCAGAGGGGAAAAGTTGTGCCTGGGGACCTGGCCCTTTCTTGTCAGAACACAGAATAACTCTCCTTTGGTGGAGGTTTATAGGAGCATCATTACCTGACTGTGACCTGACCTCAAGAACAAAGGATGTCTGACACCTAGAAGCTTACAATTCACCAAGCCCCTCACTCACCTGTCCTAGAAAAGGACTTTGCTGAAAGCTTTTGGGGAGTTTCGGATTTTTAAGGCATGATCCACCCCATCTCCTTGCATGGCCCTCATTAAACCTTTCTCTGTTCCAAACTCTGAAGTTTTGGTATCATTTGGCCTCACTGTGCAATGGACACATAGACTTGCATTTCGGTAACAATCTTAATTTAGATTCAGCCGGGACATACCTCTATATAAGTAAGGCATATTTCTTTTTAATATTTGATTTTTTGTTGATTATTTATTAGCTTTGGTCATTGGAAAAAAGCTTTCAGTGGGGGTAGGTGTATGTTGGGAGAGGAGAGAAAAAAGAAACTATACTTCTATCTCTATCAGAACTTTTTGACATCTCTGTTCTTGGTCTTCTGTCTCTCCCCATTGGCAGGGGATATGGGGACCTCTCATTTTTAAAGTACATTCTATGATTTTGAACTATGGTGCTGGAGAAGACTCTTGAGAGTCCCTTGGACTGCAAGGAGATCCAAGCAGTCCATCCTAAAGGAGATCAGTCCTGGGTGTTCATTGGAAGGACTGATGTTGAAGCTGAAACTCCAATACTTTGGCCACCTAATGCGAAGAGCTGACTCATTTGAAAAGACCCTGATGCTGGGAAAGATTGAAGGTGGGAGGAGAAGAGGACAACAGAGGATGAGATGGTTGGATGGCATCACTGACTCGATGGACGTGAGTCTGAGTGAACTCCAGGAGTTGGTGATGGACAGGGAGGCCTGGCGTGCTGCGATTCATGGGGTTGCAAAGAGTCGGATATGACTGAGTGACTAAACTGAACTGAACTGAACTGATCCTTATGCTCTTCATTCCAGCCTTTCATCTTTACTGACCAATCTTGTTTTTTTTTTCTCCTTTGTCAATTTGACATCATTCTTGGGTTCTGTAAATGTGTTCAGATTCCTCCGTTTCAGAAAAATCTTCTAAGAACTTTATTGCTCTCAGATTGCTGTCCTATCTTCTCCTCAATCTACAGTTTAACTTCTTAGGATGCTCTTTGCTCTGTTTTCTTACCATCTAGTCCTGATTTTCACTTTTGTTCTTTTGTTGTTGTTTTTAACAAGGATACTAGACCTTTTATTTTAAGAAGCATTTTATGGCCTCTTACTCCCCCTTGCAGTTTGCTTTCTCCTCTGACCAGTGATAGGTGTAGAAAGTAAATGGACTCTGTAGAGGACAGTAATGTAACTTCAATCCAAGGCTTTTGTCCTGTGCCTTGTTATAAAATAAAGGACTCCTTTTAAATAGGATTATTGGGAGAGTGAAAAAGGGAACATCTTGACTTTTATAAGAGATAACTTTTATATTCCTGGCAGTTTTAAAATAACTAGCACATGGCTATTATCCTTTCTTTAAAATAATTAACATTTGAAAACAAAAAAGACAGGAGGGAGGGTTTGGGGGAGAATGGATACATGTATATATGTGGCCAAGTCCCTTTGCTGTTCACCTGAAACTGTCATAACGTCATTTATCAGCTATACCCTAATACAAAATAAAGAGTTTAAAGTTTGGGGAAATAAAGTATATTGACTACAAAGTGAAAAGCAAAAACAAAAAAGAAACAGTAAACATCACTACTGCTCACTTGTCTAAGTTTTCTAACATACCATGTTTCCTAACATAACACAGCTACCTGCAACTGAAAACGTGCTAACTCTGTATCCTCTCCCCAAAGAGGACACTAAGACTCTATCTCTGGGTGATGTTTACTCTTTTTCCAGCTGAGTCATACTTCCTCTTTGATATGTTAAATGCTATTAACACATGTTATAGAGTAGGGAAATAGAAAAATAATAAATAAAAAGATTGATTAACATATCTATTTACCTAAACATATGGATATATATGGGCTTCCTTGGTGGCTCAGCTGGTAAAGAAATCTACCTGCAATGCTGGAGACCTGGGTTCAATCACCTGGAGAAGGGAATGACTACCCGCTCCAGTATTCTAGCCTGGAGAATTCCATGGACTGTATAGTCCATGGGGTTGCAAAGAATCAGACACGACTGAGTGACTTTCACTTCACTTCACTTCATGTATATACATGGGACTTCCCTGGTGACTCAGACAGTAAAGAATCTGCCTGCAATGCAGGAGACTGGGTAAAATCCCTGGGTTGGTAAGATCCCCTGGAGAAGGGAATGGCTACCCATTTAGCCTGGAGAATTCCATGGATAGAGGAGCCTGGCAGGCTATAGTCCATGGGGTCTCAAAGAGTCAAACAGGACTGAGCAACTAACACTTTAGAATAATGGTGGTTATGGATATACATGCACAAATACATTCATATCAGAGGAGGAAATACTCATAACTACTATAGTCTTAAGTTTGTACATGGTTGCAGCTGGCATTTATAATTTCCTTCTTCTAATACACATTCCATATTTCCTTTGCCCTTAAAAGCAGCTTAGCTGATCATAGTTTTTGTATTTTTTAACTGGTGGGATATACCAAATCTGTACTCCTGAAAGGTCTATGCCATTAGCAGTTCTGATTATTTTAAATATTTGTGCTTTTTCAGACTGAGCTACTTGACTTTCACTTTTCACTTTTATGCATTGGAGAAGGAAATGGCAACCCACTCCAGTGTTCTTGCCTGGAGAATCCCAGGGACGGGGGAGCCTGGTGGGCTGCCGTCTATGGGGTCGCACAGAGTCGGACATGACTGAAGCGACTTAGCAGCAGCAGCAGTAAGTTTTTATTGGAAGAATATGTGAGTCCTAAGAGGTGGCCTAGGCTTCCCAGATAGCTCAGTGATAAAGAACCTGCCAATGCAGGAGATGCAAGAGACGTTTGATCCCTGAGTCAGGAAGATTTTCTGAACTAGGAAATGGTATCCCACTCCAGTATTCTTGCTTGGGGAATCCCATGGACAGAGGAGACTGGCAGTCTACAGTCTATAGGATCACAAAGAGTCAGATACAATTGAAGTGACTTTGGAGAAGGCAATGGCACCCCACTTCAGTACTCTTGCCTGGAAAACCCCATGGACAGAGGAGCCGGGAAGGCTGCACTCCATGGGGTTGCTGAAGGTCAGACATGACTGAGCAACTTGACTTTCACTTTTCACTTTCATGCATTGGAGAAGGAAAAGGCAACCCACTCCAGTGTTCTTGCCTGGAGAATCCCAGGGACAGGGGAGCCTGGTGGTCTGCCATCTATGGAGTTGCACAGAGTCAGACACGACTGAAGTGACTTAGCAGCAGCAGCAGCAGCACAAGAGGTTAACCTATGCCACCTATGACATAGGCGGAGGATCATCTGTGTCACAGACTGCCTCTTCCCCTGTTGTAAGGAAGCAACACAAATGCATTAGATTTCTATTGTTGCAAACCAAGTTATAAAAATTCAGCGATTTAATATAATACACATTTATTATCTCAGAATTTCTTTGAGTCAGGAGTATAGGTATAGTTTAACTGGGTCCTCTGCTCAGGGTCTCCTCAGGTTGAAACCAAGTGGTCAGTTGCAACTTTGATCTCATCTGATACTTGGGGTTATTTACTAAGTTGGCAGAATTCCATTCCCAGTGATTTTAGGACCGAGATCCCAGTTACTCTCTGTGTGTTGGCGGGAGGAGAGAGTCACTTTCAGGTCTTAAGAGTCTCTTTTAGATCCTTAGCACATGACAGCTTCATTCTTCAAATCCAGCAGGAGAAACTGAATCTTAGATAATGTAATCTAATCAAGAAGTGTCTATCTGACCATATTCACAGGTCTTGGGCACATTCAGGGGAGGAAATTATATTAGCATATATGCTAGGGAGTGGGAATTTGGGGAGCCATCTTAGAATTCTGTCAATCACACAATTTCCCTTGGTAGTCATTGGTTATTCTTTTCACCACAATTAGTTCCTTCTCTGGCATCTGAGTCATTGCTATGAGAAGTGACCAGGTGGCAATTTCAACTTCAGTTTTTGGGAACTATGGTTGTGTTCCCCCATTAGAAGCATCCCTTCCTCTGGAGCAAAGATCTCTATAATAGTAGATCCTAAATTAGTGGAGGCAGGAAGCCAAAATTTGCTAACAGATCATTAGGAGTAACAGGGGCAAGAGCTATTCCATATTCTATTCCTTGTTTCTCCAACCAATGAAGCGTGGCTGTGGAGAAGAAAAACCCAGAATCATATATTGGGCATTGATTCAGAGCATGTACTAAATGCTTAGGGACATTACATCAACTCCCATAAGTGATCATCTAGTTGTCACCGTATCAGAGTCTTTGAAAGACCATTTCATTGCTTCTGGGGAATATGGAGAGATGGGTGAATTCACTGAACAAAAGCCCATTTCTGTTCTTACTGTAAAATAAATTCCTGAAACAGAAGCAATGTAGTATGGAACACAATGCTGGTAGGTAAGGCATTCTATAAGTTTATCATTGGTAGTTTTGGTTAAAGACTTGTGGGCTAGGATTGCAAATCTGTATCCAAAATAAGTGTCTGCTCAAATGAGAAAAAAATTGATGTCCCTTTCATGAAGGAAATGACTCAAAAAGTAATCAACCTGCCTTAAGATGTCTGGTTTCCCTGGGAAATCTTGTACAATGTTGGAACTCAGTGTTAATCTGTTGTTCTCAGGTTGAGTACTCAGCAGTTGATAGAATGGAAGCCCATGTTGCTCAGATCATAAGTAATTTTCCCCCTTACTACTATAGCCACTTGATATTTCAGCTGTTGGAGCAAAGTCAAGAGAGGCTGACTGGCATCTATAGAGAGTAATCTTTTCCACCTGATTATTGAAACCTCTTCTGCTGGTGTTGCTATTTGGTGGGCATTGATATAGGATGCAAATATCTTCATATTCTGTTCTTATTTTCAGAGATCCACTCAGACACTTCCCTAGAACGCCTCTTCACCAAATCCAGTCATGTTCCTTCCCAAGTCCCTGACCATCCAACAAACAAATTATCAGCCCTTGGCTAAAAACCAAGGCATCCATATACTTAGTAGTAATATACCAGGAAGCATGTTAATTTACTTTAGTAAAGAAATCACATCTGGAACTGCAGCTGCAATAGGAGTTGCCACCTGCTTAAGTTTACAGTAATCCACTGTCAATATCTTCAGATCCATCTGCCCTTTGCACAGGAAAAATGGGCAAGTCGAATAGAAATGGGGTAGAGATCACCACATCTGTATCTTTCAAGTAATTAATATTGATACTTAGAACTGCAGTATCTCCAGGAATGAAGCACTGAATTTACTGTATTATTTTGGTGTGTAAAAGTGGTTCTGGAGGTTTCTAGTTGCTCTTGCTCACTATACTAGCCTTTACTCCATTAGTCAAAAAACTGAGGTGGAGTTTCTACAGGCTTCCTATCTTGTCTTTTCCAGTAGTGCTCTCTAAAAGTGGGGAAAGAACCATGAGTTGATTTTGGGGACACATTGGAATTATTATGAGATAGACCATGTCAACATTTCATTAATTACCTGACTTCTAAAAGCTTGGACTAGCTAGTGGTCCACAGTGGTGTTTTGTTTTTCAAAAATTATCTCAATCCAGAGCCAGTGTCCAATAATTCCCTTAAAATTGGGTAATACTTTCCTCTCCAATGCATGGTTACCTGGTAAAATGCCACATGTCCCTTAGGAAAGGATAAGAAAAATATTTATAATATATTATTTGGTAATGTATTATGATCCTTCCTCAAGGGACTCAGCCTTCCTTTCATCCACATGGCTCTGAGTATTGGCTTGAACTGGTTCAAGTCTTGAAATTGGTTAAGGAATTATGACTATTTTAATGGTTCAAGTTAGACATTCCTTCTGTTTCAAGGTAATTTCTGCTTCCACAAATTAAATAAGAGTTTAGTTGTCCTTCCTAGGTACACTGTGATAAATTGTCAAGTGCTAAGGATCACTGTTGATCAAATCATTTTAACTACTACTTTGGCTCTGCTGCCTATTACAATAGGCTAAGTCGATTCAGTCGTGTCCGACCCCATAGATGGCAGCCCACCAGGCTCCCCCATCCATGAGATTTTCCAGGCAAGAGTACTGGAGTGGGTTGCCATTGCCTTCTCCGACAGTAGCAGCTATGAGTCCCAATTGCACTTACCATATCGACAAATTTAGCACAATCAACGTCATGTTCCATTTACCACAATTCAACATTCTTTCGAGCCATTGTCATACAAGTGAAAAAAGCCTTGCAAGTATTTTGGGAGTATGGTATGTATTTTGAACCTGACCACTTGGAACTTGCCAGGACTTAGGTCTGGTTGTAAGTCTAGAAGCAAGGCGAGTTAGTGGAGCTGGTATTGATCAGGTAGATCCCTTCAAGATTACTACCTCAGAGGAGGCCATCTCTATATTTGGACAAGGCTGCTCTAGGGAGTCAGGGTTCTATACTTTACTGGAATCTTCCCAAAATATGTTTTAGGGCCCCGTTCTTTCTCACTACCTTTCACTATGAGGTTGGGAATTGGGGTTGTTATTCAGCCAAACAGGGCATTGGACTTCAAGCTTTGTTCTCAGAAATCTTGACGTACAACTAAAGAAATGTGGGTAACTTTTTGGAGCAGGCAGAGAAACTTTGTTTCTTTAACCATCATTGAGGTGGGAATTTAACATCCTGAGTCCATCAAATTCATGTTTTCTAGTGTACTTAGAACAAACAGCCAATCTGTTATACTTTTATTTATATTAAAATTTCTTATAAGAGCAAACGCATGATCACCTAAAGCCCTGCCTTCTATCTGGGTATAGGAAACAATTTAAGTGACATTTTTGCCCCTGTATTTTGCAGAACATCAGACTTCCCTTTACTGCTGGCAACAGGATCATTAACACCTGTATTACTCTTTAGTCAGTGAACTCTTTTTCATCCTTAAATTTCTGTTCCCCTGGAACCGCCTTGGTACCAATCATTGTAGCAGGTCAATGTAGCAGTAAATAAGTCAGAAAAGTAGAACCACTATGAGTATTGTGGATCAAGGGTTTTATTGTTGGATAAGAATTTACAAAATTGTAGGAGAAGGAAAAATAAGAGTGTAAAACGGCAATTGGCAGATCATTGAAAAACCATAAAGTAGTACTGCTGAAGCACTGACACAGGCGGATAAATTGGTGCTTGTCAGGGAATTTGTGAATCAGATGCGTCTACCCACTAGCGTGGGACTGTGAAGAAAAACAACTAAGGAAATCTACAGAGGGTTATTGCCTCTGTGACTGGTGGGGAGATGGAAATTACTGTTGATGAGAGAGGCTGGTGATAGAAGAAGCTGAAATCTTCTGCACCACTGCATTTGTCACTGTGGAAAGAGCAAAGACAAGGTGGAATCTGCTGATAGCTCTCTGTCTGTCTCTCACTGTATCTGGCCCATGATGACTTTCAGAGTATAACCACTACTATTTCACTTCTGCCTTCCAAATTTTGGACTATTCTTAATGTTGGCCACTTCTAATTGGGAAACTTAAAGGGGAAGGCTCTTCTGGGAAAAATAGTTTCAGGTTGGCCAGATTCATACAGTAAAGCATCATACCCATTGTGCAATCTCTCAGCTTCTTTTCATTTCCCCAGTGGGGAGCATACAGACCACATATTGAAACAGTGGTACCATAAGATCAAAGCTGCTTAGATTGCTGAGTGACTGCAGAGTGGACACGTGCCCTAGGGAGTCACACAAGTGACAAAAGACTGTAAGGGAAAGATAAAGTTTAATTAATTCATTTAGATTTGGGAGTTACTACATCAGCCTAGCCTATGTTGAGTAATACACATCTTCCTTAAAGCAAGATGGTTCTTGTCTGGAGGTTGATAGAGGGTGCATTTTGGCAATAAAAAGAACTTTTGCTTTTTGAAGTGGACAGTCATTAGGAGGCCTCAATGGAAGAAAACCTCTCCCTGTGGCCAGTGTGCTTATTTGGGGTGCAGTGTTTTGGGAAAGGAGCAACATCTTGGCATCCCTTTTACCATCAAGTAAAAGGGGTCACCTCTTTATTGTGTGTGTGTGACTCCAGGAAGAAAAGTGGTGTTTTAATGTTTATTGTCATTTTGATATCCTACTGAAACATTTGATTCAGGACCTTTAAGCCAAACTCATTAATTTCTAATAAATTTTCTTCTTCCTCATTTTGATTTTCCTGTTTATCTATAGTTACTCTATGTGACTAGTCAATCAGGCTAGAAATCCTTCTTTAAAAAAAATTTATTATAGTTGATTTATGGTGTTGCGTTTATTTCTGCTGTACAGCAGTGTGGTTCAGTTATGCATATATATTGTTTTTCGTATTCTTTTCCATTATGGCTTATTACAGGATATTGATTATAACTTCCTTGCCAAACAAGCTACCTTGCTGTTTATCCATTCTATGTAAAATAGTTTGCATTTGCTAATCCAAACTCCCAATCCATTTTTCCCCCACCCTGAAACCTTTTTTTGACCTCTCATAATCAACTAATCATATTCTATAAAGTTTCTGTCATTTATCTTTAATTCTTTAAATCTCTCTGAACAAGAGGTAGGCCAGTGAAAATGCTATGGCCTTTTAACATATTTGTGCATTTTTATTGACTTACACATCTAATTGAAACATAATTAAAGCTAAATATTACTACTTCTGTATTGTAATACTATATATGTTTGCCATTCTGCCCTCAAACACAGCATGCTTAATCTTTTCTTTAATAGCTATATATAAGAACAAACAAGACAGATTTAGAATATTTTTATGAATGAATGCTGACAGTTGAGTATATATCTATTAAAAGAGAAAATTTAAAGTGCAAACAAATTTATGAGTCATTAATAAATAGATTTTTATCTTTATTGAACAAACCTGGACAACCTATTAAGTGTAGCAATAAAATTGAATGGTAATTGTGTAATCTGTTTGTTTATATCTGGAAAATTGGGGAGGGGATTATAGCTTGATTTCAAAACTGTACTCCTGTAAGAATTTTTAAGACATAGTAATATTTAATACAGAAAGTTATAGAATCACAGTTATAAGGTTGTGATATATTTTGAAATAATGGAAGATGCATTTACAATTCCATAAGGCCTATGAATAATAATACTAGCAGTATTTCATTGAGTTTTACTCCTTTATGAATCCAACTCTGGCTCAGAGAAATTCACTCTTAATGATACATAAAAGGACTCCAGTTACTTGTCAGAACTTGCAAATTTGACTTGAGAGATGCCCTGTTGCAACTGCTTCTCCTCTGTCTTTCAATCCTTGTTAGCTTTTCTGTCCTATTAATGCCTACTTCATTCAGCTTGATGAAAAATTTAATTTTGGACATATGGCATTATGTGAGGTTTTTCTCAGAGTAGAATTTACAGTGATCAGATTTTCAAAGGGACCATTGCCTAGAACTTAACACCTATACCTACCACCAGTTTCTTACATTTATTCCTTCACATTCATTTTCTCAGCAACTTCTGTGCTTAATAATTGGCTAGGTTCTTGGAAGATTAGACCAACTAAACCAGTGTGCTTACATTCAAAGTGTTAATAATGAATAGAGTGGATATATTATAAATCAAGTACTACAGTGCAATGTGTTGAATGTTAGAAGTAGGGGCACAGAGCAGAGACAGCACATGGCACACAAGTATTTAAAACATTTTATTATTTAACAAATTATTAATAATTATTAAGTAGATACTTATATTGAATAGATTAATGGATGAATGGGTCCACAAAATCATGGTTATAATTTGACTATGAATTGAAAGAGGACTCATGGCATGTGTCCTACAATAGAGGAGGCTTAAAATGATTTTCAAAGAATGAAAGTGTCAGGAACAAAAGAGGCACAGTACACTGAAGGCAGAACAGGTGTGAAATACACAGAAATTCTAAAAATCACATGTGTGCATGCTAAGTCGCTTAAGTTATGTCCGACTCTTTGCGACCCACCCCTCCCCGCCATGGACCATAGCCCACCAGGCTCCTCTGCCCATGGGATTCTTCTGGCAAGAATACTGGAATGGGTTGTCATGCCCTCCTCATGTCATGTCAGGGCATCTTCCTGACCCAGGGATCCAACCCCTGTCTCTTAGTCTCCTTCATTGACAGGTGGGTTCTTTACCACTAGCGTCCCCACACATAAAAGTAAGCTATTTCAAAAGGATTGAACAAACAATTCATATTGGGCTGTGGTTGGAAATGTGAAACCAATATTTCTAAAATTGAAGTGTGAACTCTTAAAACTGTTCTTCCTTGTGATCCTCTTGAAAAATACTACTACCAACTAAAGAAAAGAATCTGGCTATCATCTCCCCTCCAATCTCCTACCTCAGTTTAATTACTCACCCTTCCTGCTGATTGACCAACTTATTATCTCTGAGTCTGTCTTCCTTCTTCACTTTCCTCAATACATCCTTCAGTCAGGGTTCATATTCTCACACCTTCACTCTTTCATTCACCAATATTTACTGGGTGCCCATTATATTCATCTACATTGCTATCAAGGTGTTATTTCAAATCTGTAAATTTGATCATGTCTCCACTCATTTATTTATGGAGTTGGTGATGGACAGGGAAGCCTGGTGGGCTGCAGTCTGTGGGTCGCAAAGAGTTGGACACGACTGAGTGACTGAACTGAACTGACCAGGAACTAGATTCTGAAGAGTTTCACAGACCAAACTAAGTAGTTTTTTAACTCTGAAAGTTAAAGGAATCCATTGAAAAAATTTTAAGTGCTGGAGTGACATGTCTCCACTTGCATTTTAGAAGGATCACTCTTTCTAAGCACCAATGATAACACACTGGAGAACACACTGAAGGGATGTGTGGAAGGAGGGAGCTGGTGAAAGACAATAAGGAGTAGACAGAGAGATGGGAGAAATATTTGAAGAGAATGACATCACAATAGCTAAGGGAAGATGGTATTTTACAAAAAAGGGAATTTACAAAAAGACTTTTATATTAACTCTCCCCAAAAGAAGGTAGACTCTCACCCATATTTGTCAATCTTTTAGTTGGGAGCAGTGCTCAAAATTCTCCAAGCCAGGCTTCAGCAATATGTGAACCATGAACTTTCAGAAAATGGAGAGATCACAACAGACAACACAGTAATACAGAGGATCATAAGAGACTACTATCAGCAATTATATGCCAATAAAATGGACAACGTGGAAGAAATGGACAAATTCTTAGAAAAGTACAACTTTCCAAAACTGGACCAGGAAGAAATAGAAAATCTTAACAGACCCATCACAAGCACGGAAATTGAAACTGTAATCAGAAATCTTCCAGCAAACAAAAGCCCAGGTCCAGACGGCTTCACAGCTGAATTCTACCAAAAATTTAGAGAAGAGCTAACACCTATCCTACTCAAACTCTTCCAGAAAATTGCAGAGGGAGGTAAACTTCCAAACTCATTCTATGAGGCCACCATCACCCTAATACCAAAACCTGACAAAGATCCCACAAAAAAAGAGAACTACAGGTCAGTATCACTGATGAGCATAGATGCAAAAATCCTTAACAAAATTCTAGCAATCAGAATCCAACAACACATTAAAAAGATCATACACCATGACCAAGTGGGCTTTATCCCAGGGATGCAAGGATTCTTCAATATCCGCAAATCAATCAATGTAATACACCACATTAACAAATTGAAAAATAAAAACCATATGATTATCTCAATAGATGCAGAGAAAACCATTGACAAAATTCAACATCCATTTATGATAAGAACTCTCCAGAAAGCAGGAATAGAAGGAACATACCTTAACATAATAAAAGCTATATATGACAAACCCACAGCAAACATTATCCTCAATGGTGAAAAATTGAAAGCATTTCCTCTAAAGTCAGGAACAAGACAAGGGTGCCCACTTTCACCATTACTATTCAACATAGTTTTGGAAGTTTTGGCCGCAGCAATCAGAGCAGAAAAAGAAATAAAAGGAATCCAAATTGGAAAAGAAGAAGTAAAACTCTCACTGTTTGCAGATGACATGATCCTCTACATAGAAAACCCTAAAGACTCCACCAGAAAATTACTAGAACTAATCAACGATTATAGTAAAGTTGCAGGATATAAAATCAACACACAGAAATCCCTTGCATTCCTATACACTAATAATGAGAAAACAGAAAGAGAAATTAAGGAAACAATTCCATTCACCATTGCAATGGAAAGAATAAAATACTTAGGAATATATCTACCTAAAGAAACTAAAGACCTATATATAGAAAACTATAAAACACTGGTGAAAGAAATCAAAGAGGACACTAATAGATGGAGAAATATACCATGTTCATGGATTGGAAGAATCAATATAGTGAAAATGAGTATACTACCCAAAGCAATTTATAGATTCAATGCAATCCCTATCAAGCTACCAATGGTATTCTTCACAGAGCTAGAACAAATAATTTCACAATTTGTATGGAAATACAAAAAACCTCGAATAGCCAAAGCGATCTTGAGAAAGAAGAATGGAACTGGAGGAATCAACCTACCTGACTTCAGGCTCTACTACAAAGCCACAGTCATCAAGAGAGTATGGTACTGGCACAAAGACAGACATATAGATGAATGGAACAAAATAGAAAGCCCAGAGATAAACCCACACACATATGGACACCTTATCTTGGACAAAGGAGGCAAGAATGTGCAATGGATTAAAAACAATCTCTTTAACAAGTGGTGCTGGGAAAACAGGTCAACCACTTGTAAAAGAATGAAACTAGAGCATTTCTAACACCATACACAAAAATAAACTCAAAATGGATTAAAGATCTAAACGTAAGACCAGAAACTATAAAACTCCTAGAGGAGAACATAGGCAAAACACTCTCCGACATACATCACAGCAGGATCCTCTATGACCCACCTCCCAGAATATTGGAAATAAAAGCAAAAATAAACAAATGGGACCTAATTAAACTTAAATGCTTCTGCACAACAAAGGAAACTATAAGCAAGATGAAAAGATAGCCTTCAGAATGGGAGAAAATAATAGCAAATGAAGCAACTGACAAACAACTAATCTCAAAAATATACAAGCAACTCCTACAGCTCAATTCCAGAAAAATAAATGACCCAATCAAAAAATGGGCCAAAGAACTAAATAGATATTTCTCCAAAGAAGACATACAGATAGCTAACAAACACATGAAAAGATGCTCAACATCACTCATTATCAGAGAAATGCAAATCAAAACCACTGTGAGGTACCATTTCATGCCAGTCAGAATGGCTGCGATCCAAAAGTCTACAAATAATAAATGCTGGAGAGGGTGTGGAGAAAAGGGAACTCTCTTACACTGTTAGTGGGAATGCAAACTAGTACAGCCACTATGGAGAACAGTGTGGAGATTCCTTAAAAAACTGGAAATAGAACTGCCTTATGATCCAGCAATCCCACTGCTGGGCATACACACTGAGGAAACCAGAATTGAAAGAGACACGTGTACCCCAGTGTTCATCGCAGCACTGTTTATAATAGCCAGGACATGGAAGCAACCTAGATGTCCATCAGCAGATGAATGGATAAGAAAGCAGTAGTACATATACACAATGGAGTATTACTCAGCCATTAAAAAGAATGCATTTGAATCAGTTCTAATGAGGTGGATGAAACTGGAGCCTATTATACAGAGTGAAGTAAGCCAGAAAGAAAAACACCAATATAGTATACTAATGCATATATATGGAATTTAGAAAGATGGTAACAATAACTCTGTATACGAGACAGCAAAAGAGACACTGATGTATAGAACAGTCTTTTGGACTCTGTGGGAGAGGGAGAGGGTGGGATGATTTGGGAGAATGGCATTGAAATATGTATAATATCATATATGAAATGAGTCGCCGGTCCAGGTTCGATGCACGATACTGGATGCTTGGGGCTGGTGCACTGGGATGACCTAGAGGGATGGTGTGGGGAGGGAGGAGGGAGGAGGGTTCAGGATGGGGAACACATGTATACCTGTGGCAGATTCATTTTGTTATTTGGCAAAACCAATACAATACTGTAAAGTTTAAAAATAAAATAAAATTAAAAAAAAAAAAAGGCAGAGGAACCAGAGATCAAATTGCCAACATCTGCTGGAACATAGAAAAAGCAAGAGAGTTCCAGAAAAACATCTATTTCTGCTTTATTGACTATGCCAAAGCCTTTGACTGTGTGGATCACAATAAACTGTGGAAAATTCTTAAAGAGATGGGAATACCAGACCACCTGACCTGCCTCTTGAGAAACCTGTACACAGGTCAGGAAGCAACAGTTAGAACTGGACATGGAACAACAGACTGGTTCCAAATAGGAAAAGGCATACGTCAAGGCTGCATATTGTCACCCTGCTTATTTAACTTCTGTGCAGAGTACATCATGAGAAACACTGGGCTGGAAGAAGCACAAGCTTAAATCAAGATTGCTGGGAGAAATATCAATAACCTCAGATATGCAGAGGACACCACACTTAGGGCAGAAAGTGAAGAGGAACTAAAAAGTCCCTTGATGAAAGTGAAAGTGGAGAGTGAAAAAGTTGGCTTAAAGCTCAGCATTCAGAAAACTGAGATCATGGCATCTGGTCCCATCACTTCATGGGAAATAGATGGGGAAACAGTGGAAACAGTGTCAGACTTTATTTTTTGGGGCTCCAAAATCACTGCAGATGGTGATTGCAGCCATGAAATTAAAAGACGCTTACTCCTTGGAAGAAAAGTTATGACCAACCTAGACAGCATATTGAAAAGCAGAGACATTACTTTGCCAATAAAGGTCCGCCTAGTCAAGACTATGGCTTTTCCTGTGGTCATTTATGGATGTGAGAGTTGGACTGTGAAGAAAGCTGAGCACTGAAGAATTGATGCTTTTGAACTGTGGTGTTGGAGAAGACTCTTGAGAGTCCCTTGGACTGCAAGGAGATCCAACCAGTCCATCCTAAAGGAGATCAGTCCTGGGTGTTCATTGGAAGGACTGATGCTAAAGCTGAAACTCAAATACTTTGGCTACCTCATGCGAAGAGTTGGCTCATTTAAAACACCCTGATGCTGGGAGGGATTGGGGGCAGGAGGAGAAGGGGACGACAGAGGATGAGATAGCTGGATGGCATCCCTGACTCTATGGACATGAGTTTGAGTAAACTCCAGGAGTTGGTGATGGACAGGGAGGCCTGGCGTGCTGCGATTCATGGGGTTGCAAAGAGTTGGACATGACTGAGCGAACTGAACTGAACTGAGTGAATGAAGAGATTGGAGAGTGTGGGAGTTCTCATGTTAGGAGTTAAAACTGGAATATAATCAGTATCAGAGAATGATTTTCTTACATTCCACACTTACATTCTTGACACTTTGGCTTGATCAAATCTTTAAGAAATTTAAATCAAACCTTTAAGAAATTTAGTATGCAGGATAGAACAGCAATGTTTAAGATCAGTCTTGCTCCCATCTTTGTGAAGTTGCTCCTGTCATCATTCACCACTCCTTGCTGTCCTCTTTGAACCATGGTGAGCAATTCAGATTTTGCCCCAGAATCACCTGAAATGGGTAAAGATTACATTTAATAATCTATCTACTATGCTGAATTATAAATATATTCCCTATTCTCTTATCCATCTCAAATTGTATTGATTTATATAATTCACCAGGAGTTACATATTCAGTCAAATGACAATATAAAAATGTTCCAGATAACACAATGCCAGCAGTAGAAACATGGCTCAAATTTATGCAATCAGAACACCCTCTAATTATTACATTGCTGAGAAAAAATTAAAGCCCAGAATAAATTTGCTTCTGAATTAAATTCCCAAAGAATTAAAATCCAAAATTTAACTCTCCATTATGTTTTATTTGGCTCAGCTGGTAAAGAATCCGCCTGCAATGCGGGAGACCTGGGTTCCATCCCTGCGTTGGGAAGATCCCCTGGAGAAGAGAACAGCTACCCACTCCAGTATTCTGGCCTGGAGAATTCCGTGGACTGTATAGTCGATGGGGTTGCAAAGAGTTGGACATGACTGAGCGGCTTTCACTTTCACTATACTTCTCATGCTTTATTTTGCTGATTTTTTTCATCTGAGTTGGGGTTTTAAGTCAGTGAGGGTTCCTTCAGCTATAACCTGTAGTGGTTTTCACTGCTTCCTGTAAAGCAACCTGAGAACCCAGGACACACTGGGTCATTGTAATACTACTTCCTTACTCATATGATTGAGAAAGAATAAATCTGCAGGCCCATGGCAGCAATCTAACAAAATAATATAACCAGAGTTTAGAATAAAATACCATCCAGACTCTCACTGCAGAAGTCAGCCAAGAATCATATACTTAATGGTATCTGGAGAAGAAGGAAAAAGTGGTGGAAATGGTATAAATATTTTTCGCTTAACTTTTCCATGGTCAGTCAATTGGTTATCAATAGTTTCTACTTCTGCAAGTCCAAGCTTTCATAGCTTTAAGAAAAAAGTCCAATGAAAGCCTATAACAGATGCTATATGCTTCTTCAAAATAAACTTTTCTATTGCTAGTGCTAAGTCACTTTAGTTGTGTCTGACTCTTTGCGACTCCATGGAGTATAGGCTACCAAGCTCCTCTGTCCATGGGATTTTCCAGGCAAAGATACAGTGTGGGTTGCCCTTTCCACCTCCAGGGGATCGTCCCAGCCCAGGGATCCAACCTACCTCTCACTGGGAGGCAGGTTCTTTACCACTAGCGCCACCTGGGAAGCCCCCAAAAACTTTTCTGTTGTTCAGTTTTAATTCCCTTGTTTTGAAACAATGTTTACGATTCCAGTGGCCCCATCTCCACCATTTAAGTTCATCTTTATCAGGACTAGAGTTTTTCCCCCCATTATGGTTCATTTAGCAGAGCTAAGAAGCAGGATAGAGGTGGCAGCAAACAGATTTAGGTTTCTTCTACCAATGTTCAGGACTCTCAAAATTGCAACTCCTACAGATTGAGAAATTTACTCCAGCCCTGTACTTCATATTCCAGGCTGAGTACGTGCATGAAAGTCTGCCCATTTCATAAGAGGCTATTCTGGTTCTTACTCACTCTGTGTGAGACCCAGTCCCAGGAGAAGCAACGGTGCATCTCCAGTTTAAATTCCAAAGAGTATCTCCTGATCTCAGGAAAGAACACTGTATTTGCACTCATAACCAGAATTCTGCTTGTTCTGTTTGACGTCTCTGAAATGCCATCATGACTGCTAAGATGAATCTCTTTTCTGCTTAAGCCTAAGTGTGGGTCTCAGCTCAAGCCCACCAGTTAAAGTGTTGTTTGAACCTCAAATTGGTTGTTTGCTCACTTATACTAAAGTCTAGCCACATAGCCAAAGCCTGTTGGCTAGCCACTAGCCACACTCAGGTAGACTCCAGCCACAGATGGCTTCTGCTGACTTCAAAGAACTGAGAAGCCTCCCTGTGTTAAAGATGTTCATTTTGGCCACATGAGAGTGTTCAATCTGTCCATGTCAGATTTTGACCCAAAATTGTTGGTCCTATATCGATTCTCAGTTTTTCACCCAATACATCTTGTGTTGGGGATTTAGAATGATAATTGGCCACACTTCTCACCTGGTTTCATGGATTCTGAATTGAAAAAATATCTGTAAGAGCCAGATAAAGATATTTGCATTATTTGTTGATGAAAATTTGGCTTAGATTTGAAGCCAAGATGGACCCCTTCTTTTTTCCTACTTGAATGAGTCTATTCTTCCCAGTAGCAGGCAAAATAGCTAGAAGACTGCAGGTTTTCACCTCCCCACACTGCCCTACTCAATTTTGTGCGTAGAAGAAGGAGCAAAAAGGAAGGACATACAGTAAAACTTACAAGCAGACAACTTGAAAACAAATAAAGTATAGAACATGAGAACAGGTTTTTTTTTTTCCAACTTCATTAATTTTGCTTGTTATCAGTCAGGTGCCCACCAGTATTGGGGAGGTTTGGAATATGGTGAGTAGAGACACAGGCTGCAGTTTCCTTCCTAATATTTTCAAAAGGATTGATTATTCTTGCTTTATGACCTGAGACAGGAGTGTGGGAGGACAGAGAGGCTGATTCCCTTTGTGGAAAATATCACAAATGTCAAAGGGAATATAAACATCTCAAGGTCAAGAAAGATGAGGACAGAAGAGTGTTCACAGAATCTAGAATGGTGAGTTTCATTGGTAAACTTAGACGTTTCTATTTCTGTAGTACAGTGATTCTCAAACTTTACTATGGTTCAGAATCAACCTAGAAGACTTGCTAAAACATAGATTGCTAAGCCCTAATTTCTTAGTTTTTGATTCAGCATGTCTTGGATAAGGCCAATTGAATTTGCATCTCCAACCAGTTCCCAGATGTTCCTGATGCTGCTGGTCTGGGGACCATCTCTGGAAAATCACTGTTGCAGAGTGTTGGGGATGAAAGCCAAATTGCAAGCGTGTGGTGAATGGATTATGAGGGAGTAGAAGCAGGCTATGTTAACTATTCCTTTAAGACACTTAGCTATGAAGAAAAGTAGAGATAAATGTTGGGACTAGAGGTAATATGGATTTGAGGAGATTTTCTTTAAGTTATACAGGTACCTTTATTTCCATGCCATTTACTGTAATGGGATTTATTCTGTCATATTTACAACTGAAAACTATTACGATCTATCTTTCTGTAGGGGTTGTATATGCTGGATATCGTCTCGATCTTCCAGAACAGTATCTTTTATGATGCCCTAGGAGCTCCTTGTGGAGAAGGCAATGGCACCCCACTCCAGTATTCTTGCCTGGAAAATCCCATGGACGAAGGAGCCTGGAAGGCTGCAGTCCATGGGGTCGCTGAGGTTCGGGCACGACTGAGCGACTTCACTTTCACTTTTCACTGTCATGCATTGGAGAAGGAAATGGCAACCCACTCCAGTGTTCTTGCCTGGAGAATCCCAGGGATGGGGGAGCCTGGTGGGCTGCCATCTATGGGGTCTCACAGAGTCAGACATGACTGAAGTGACTTAGCAGCAGCAGCAGCAGCAGCAGCAGGAGCTCCTTGGGCACCATCTGGCTTCCTGTTCACTTTGGCCAATAGGGATCTCTGGCCGAGATCAGAGAGAGAGAGAGGAGACTAGAGCTGGGGTACATGTTCCCCTGACTTCTTGCCTGACAAGTTGTCTTCTGCTGGCTCCGTTCTTGACCAAAGACCCCTGCTTCTCTCAAAGAAGTCTTCTCTGAAAGCTTCTCTTCTCCCAGATTCTGTTACTGTTTCCCCTTGTTCCTACTTCCTGTGGTTTTTTCTTTTTCTTTTCTATACCATGCCCATATCTTTATTTAGTTAATATTCTTTGTCAAACCTTCCTTGAGTTATTTTGAATATTCCATCTGAATTTCTGAATGATATAGGAATATGTGTGTGTGATCCTGTATGCACACTAGTGAGCATATTTTCATGTATGTGTGTCTGAGATTTTCTATGTTCTAATTTCAGTAGAAAGACTTCTTTCTTTCAGACTTTCTACTTTCAGTCCTTTGGATTCAGATAGGAACAAGTGTACTCTTCTCAGATCCAGTAGTCATCAATTACCTGGGTGTATTGATATATTCCCTGGCAATGTTTCAGCTCAGAGGAGAGCATTTGAACTTATTTGATTCCGTGAAATACAGCTCCTACACTGGATATATTTGAAAGAGGTGCTCTCTTTCTTCTGTGATTGCTAAGCTGGTACTCTGAAAGCACGGATCTTCTTGTGCTCTATCAACACTTAAGCAGTCTTGGCCAGGAATGAAGGTCTACAAAGGAAAATGGAGAGGAAAAAGAAAGAGAAACAGATGCCTAATGACATTTTTCAAAAACATGGATTCAATTGAAAGTGGATACTTACAAGAATTAATATTTATTTTGCTCTAGCATTTTGAGTTGAGTTCTGCAATTTGTTCTGACATTGTTTTGACTGATAAATTCCTTACTCCTCCCTTATTCCATGTGAGTTCCAATTTCTACCTTTTGTCTACCTACATAATGTTTCTTTGAACTTTCTCTAATTCTCTCAGTTCAGTTGAGTCGCTCAGTCGTGTCCAACTCTTTGCCACCCCATGAACCGCAGCATGCCAGGCCTCCCTGTCCATCACCAACTCCAGGAGTTTACCCAAACTCATATCCATTGAGTCGGTGATGCCATTCAACCATCTCATCCTCTGTCGTCCCCTTCTCCTCCTGCCCTCAATCTTTCCCAGTATCAGGGTCTTTTCAAATGAGTCAGCTCTTTGCATCAGGTGGCCAAAGTATTGGAGTTTCAGCTTTAGCATCAGACCTTCCAAAGAACACCCAGTAGTGATCTCCTTTAGGATGGACTGGTTGGATCTCCTTGCAGTCCAAGGACTCTCAAGAGTCTTCTCCAACACCGCAGTTCAAAAGCATCAATTCTCTAGTTTCCTCCTAAATCTTTCTCTTCTCCAAAGGTATATTTGTATGTATGTATTCTCTCCTGGACAATCTCATAAAAAGTGTATCAGAAATGTTTTACCCTGAGGGAGCAAAAAATGATCTCAAAAATACATTGTTGGTAGAATTAAAATACTATATTTGCAAATAAGGCTTTAGGATAGAAAAGATTCAATCAGTGTCATTTTAAATCTATAGACCTTGAACCATAAAGTACATGAAATCATTGTGAGATTACTTCAAAACTATCCTTTGTTTATGCTTTTTACTACAAGTCTTTGGTTAACCTACCATGCCATGAACTAAAAAGATATTAAGGAAAAATGTGATAAACTCAGGTGATAAGACATTGAAAATATAAAAACCTAAGAGTAGGAAAGTAAGGATGTGATCATGAGGGCAAAAGATAAAAGTTAAGTGCTAAAATAAGCATAGGACGTGGTGCCTTCTGGATTGTGAAGCTTACTCCCTCCCACAGCTTAGCAACATTCTCCTCCAGGTGCCAGAGAAATTGGAATATGTGTCTGAAACCCCAGAATCTGTTAACACCTTTAAATGTACTTCAATTCACTAAAAAAACATTTTAAAAATATGTAAACTGCTACTGTTTGAAATGAAGGAAAAATTCATTCATGTAAAGTAGCTTAAAAAAAGCCCTTCGGTGTTTATAAAACCTGAGTACAAAGAAGAAAATTCATTAGTGCCTACATTGTATTTTTTAAAGAAGAAACAGTGGATAAGCTAGGCCTGTGGCTCTGAAATATAGTATTTCAATACAATTTAAAAAAATGCTGGATATTTGTTTCCAAGGAAATGGAACATTGTGAATAGCTTCTTGTCAAAGTGTGTCCTCCTTAATTAGTGACTTCATGTGCAGATGCGTATTTGCAGTTGTTTCACAAACATGAACCCTTTTGCGTTCCATCCACCACTATTAATTCTGGGAGTGATCTTGGGGCCTCTCAAGTGGCCTGCTATAGATGCACTCCCCTGCTCCTCCCTTCACTGCACACTGGTGGCAGCTGATATCAGCAGCTGTTATGATCTTGGCAGAGGTTAATTAATTCATGTCTTGGGACAGCTGCTTGGGGTGGCAAGTGTTTCCTTGGGCGGCTGCAAAGAGGACAGGCTCTACCTACAGCTGCTGCAGAGATCTAGATGTTCACTAGCTATAGGGGAGTGTAGAGATGCAACAGGCTCTTGTTTCTAAGTCTGTCACTCAGGCTTGAGCTGCAATTCATTGATAGCACACGGCACTGTCACCAGCTGTCAGGGAGCTCAGGCAGTGAATTCATACAGGAAAATGTGCTGTGTCTATTACTTCTCTTTGGAAAAGAATGACATTGCCTACTAAAAGTTTTGTGTAATTCAAAGTGATGGGAGGAATCATATGCTCAGTCTCCCTGCTTAGCCCAGGGGCTCTCAGGCTTGGCTAGTTGTGGGAATCATCAAGAACTTAAAACAGTATGGATGCCCAGAGCCCACTCTCATAGATTCTGATTTCCATGACGGGAGAGGCAGCCTCAGCTGAGAGACTGTGTTAGTCCAACTTCTCTGAAATTGTTCTCAGAACTACACTGTTTTCTCAGTTAAATCCAGAACATCCTCCTTTGTCTTACTGAAATCCTGCTTTACACCAGTTTGGTTCATATCCAAACACATAAATTGTCACCTGATGGTTCTTATCACCTGATACTGTCTCCTCTCCCTGTTAGTACTTCATTTTTTAACCATCCTATTAAGACCTCACTTCTTTTTTTTTTTTTTGTCTACTGTTTATCAGATATCTGTAAGAAGCTAATAATTCCTAAAATCTACAAAATAAATGCTAATTTTATTTTCCCTTCCTTTTGATCTTCCTTTTTTAAAATACGTATTCTTATTATGGTTTGCCCTCCCAAGGTGAAAGCCCTCAAGGAAATGAGGAACTCAGGCAAACATTTGCTTAGATATTATATTCATTTTAAGATCTACTCTGGTAGGTAATAATTCTCAGAAAAAAAATGTCAGGCTTAAGTAATTAAAAATACCCTTCAGTAAAAATAGAGCAGGGAGGATGGGTCCCAGAGGATGCCTTGTGCTCACCTGTAATTTTGAAATATTAAGCAATACTTGTCTGATCTTATGAAGGAAACACAAAGTTTAATAAACAAAAACAGCTAGTAATTAGGAGTTAGTAAAAAGTAATTATAGGCAATGTTCTCTACTTTTCTGTGATCTCCTTGGGCTCTGAAAATAAAGCCATAAATACATGAAACAAGAATGATTTTATTTTAATGTCAGTCTGACCTCTTGTGTTTCCTCGATTAGTCATCAACAGTGGCTAGTATTCCCTGACAGTGGGCCTGAAGATTTAATAGAAATAGCTTTCTGTATTGCCAAAGTGAAATGGAGGGTTCATCCTAGGATCCTGGAAGTGAAATAGCTTTTCCATCACCACCCAAAAAAAGGAACAAAACAGGTGTGACAAGTGTTTCTAGGGTTAAAATGACTTAGATTACTTTCCTACACGTTTGTTTCACAGTATAATAATTTAACTCATCTACTTCATTGTGCTTTGCGTGTTAAGAGTCAGAAAATCACAAAAGTAAGCACTGATTATACACTCAGAAAGCTTTGGGAGAATATTTCCTCTAGTTCTAATAAAGTGTTCATGTGGTAGGATAATTGAACACATCTTGCAGATAAAAAAACTGAGCCCCATGGAAATTAAATAATTTGTCCACAGTCATTTGGAGGAAAGTGGTCTCACAGACATTTAAATCTAGAATGGCCTGAACCTAAGTCATGCGAGGTTTTCTGGTTCAAGAACCAAATCGTGGTTTCCAGGTTTGAGGTGTTACTCTTTGGTGATAAAAGCTGTAGATATAGCTTTGTGCCTAAGAGATTGAACTTTAGAGCCAATTCAGAATGTGAATTCTAGGTTCCCTAAAAGCCTCTCTGAGTCAGCTTTTTCATCTAAAGAACTGAATTCTTACTACCTATTTTGAGGATTCAATGGGGTGAAAGTGAAAAATGAAGTGAAAGTGAGACTCATTCAGTTGTGTCTGACTCTTTGCAATCCCATGGACAGTCCATGGAATTCTTCAGGTGACCCCATGGGTAGTCCATGGAATTCTCCAAGCCAGAATACTGGAGTGGGTAGCTCTTCTCTTCTCCAGGGGATCTTCCCAACCCAGGGATCGAACCCAGGTCTCTGGCATTACAGGCAGATTCTTTACCAGCTGAGCTACCAGGAAAGCTGCATTCAATGAGGTATTATGAATAAAACACTCAACTTGGGCTGGCAAAAAGTGAATATTCACAAATGGTAATAATTAACAAATGTTGTTGTTATTGATATTATTTTGTATTTAATGCCTAGAATACATTAACTACATTTTTTGATACTTCAGTTGTTTGATAGTCTTAATTTGGTGCTTTAGCTCAGTTCAGTTCAGTTGCTCAGTTGTGTCCGACTCTTTGTGACCCCATGAAGGAGTCCATCACCAACTCCCGGAATTTACCCAAACTCATGTCTGTTGAGTCAGTGATGCCATCCAACCATCTCATTCTCTGTCATCCCCTTCTCCTCCTGCCTTCAATCTTTCCCAGCATCAGGGTCTTTTCAAATGAGTCAGCTCTTTGCATCAGGTGTCCAAAGTATTGGAGTTTCAGCTTCAACATCAGTCCTTCCAATGAACACCCAGGACTGATCTCCTTTAGGATGGACTGGTTGGATCTCCTTGCAGTCCAAGGGACTCTCAAGAGTCTTCCCCAACACCACAGTTCAAAAGCATCAATTCTTCAGTGCTCAGCTTTCTTTATAGTCCAACTGTCACATCCATATATGACTACTGGAAAAACCATAGCCTTGACTAGATGGACCTTTGTTGCTTTAGCTGGTCATTCATTATTCAGCATATATTAATTGAGTACTTACATTGGGCCAGTTTTCAGCACTGAAAGTACATTAGTGAATAGAACAGATAAAAGTTGTTTTTTTTTTTTTTTGTGGACCATATATTTGTGAGCTAATTATCTTTCCTTTCTATTAGCAACAAGACTCAACTATTAGGGAATTAGCTACCTAAAATAAAGTCCAGCTTTTCTATTCTTGATATCAAATATTTCAAAGGGATTTCTTAATTTTAGCCATAGATAAAGTATGCATTTCAGGTATGAAAAGATTAAGTGCTACTAACAGCTATTCCAAATTAACCAATTTAAATTTCTCTGGCTTAGAATAGGTACTAAAAACCAATTAGTACCATATAACAGGGCCTGCATAACTATCTTATTCAGTTTCTGGATCTTTCACTTGAAACCATCATGTTTTAAAATAGAGAGTTAGTTGATTAAGTGTGGTATACGCACCTTGATATCTGCATTTGGAATGTGCTCTAGTACTTCAGCCAGGAACAAGACAAAATGAGGCTCTTGAAAGCCAAGTGCAATAGTTAATGGACTTCAGATGGTTTCTTGTTCTATTATCAGAGCAGCAAAGGACAGAAGGAAAAGTTGGATGGGTGTAGCTTAGAAACTGGGGTTTCACTGATAGCTCAGTTGGTAAAAAAAATCTGCCTACAATGCAGGAAACCCCAGTTCAATTCCTGAGACTGGAAGATCTGCTGGAGAAGGGATAGGCTACCCACTCTGGTATCCCTGGGCTTCCCTTGTGGCTCAGCTGGTAAAGAATCTGCCTGCAATGAGGGAGACCTGGGTTCAATCCCTGGGTTGGGAAGATCCCCTGGAGAAGTAAGGGAAAGGCTACCCACTCCAGTAATCTGCCCTGGAGAATTCCATGGACTGTATAGTCCATGGGGGTCACAAAGAGTTGGACATGATTGAGTGAATTTCACTTTTCTTTCAGATTCGAAACTAAAAATCTGAAGATTTATACCTTCAAATTTTACTTGTTTTTTCTGTGATTTATACATACCTTTCTGCCTTTTCCCCTCCATCTCCTCATGCTGCAGGAATCAGAGGCTAGAAAAATCTCAACTATTCTAAAGAATGCTAGGGGATCTTGTAAAAAAAATTGGAACAAAACCCAGGGAGGCAAAATGAGAATATAGGTCTGTGTAGGTTAGAATTATTTAATTTTTTTAAAGGGCTTTGAAAACCATTTCAAAATATAAATTCTCTGGAATAGCTTAATCAAACTAAGCTATTTGTTCCTTCACCAAGCTGTGCATTTCTCACAATTCAACTTGATGGAGGTTTTCTATCCAACATGTACAGTGAAGGCACTGGGTTCCCCTTTCTTATCCCGTATCTGTGTGCTTAACCATTGTCAATGGTTAATAACATGTCACTAACTGCTCAGACTGAAAAAACAAAAGTTACTACCTGAAGGAAAGAGTCAATGTTGTATATGCTTTGAGAGGAAGAGAAAGGGAAAGAGAACAACTCTTTATTTTACTGAATTAAAAGTAGCAATCTTTTGTTTTGCTTGAAAATGCGTGTTTTTTTATTTATAATGAAATGACAGTGAAAATGGTTTTAATCAGTGAGTGTATTGATTGTGCTAGATTTGCACATGCAAACCAACTCTGCCCCATTCCCCTCACTCTGCCACAGGAGACTCTGCTCTGTGAACTGTTTGCCTGCTGACTTCCAGGTAAGGTTGGCCAATGGGAAACTTCAACAAAAGAACGAGGTCAAGGTGATTTTCTGGCTCCTTAATAGTGGGATTGCCTTGGGCTAGCTTTTAAAGACTTCAGGGGGTGTGGGGCTATCAATAGAACCTCTTCCTTCTGCTTTTGGTACCCACTCTCTCCTCTCACCCTTCAAGCCCGAGCACCCTCCTGTGGTTTTCCTAGACTCTCTTAAAACAGGCCCTCTGATTTCAGAAATATTCATTCTCTGCCCTTTGTCTTACCTTTTCTTGCCTTACCCTCTTTATTCCCTTCTCGGAGATCGCCAGGTTTATTTCAGCATTCACCTTCCTCTCTGCTTAGGAAAGGTACAACTCATAATGCCTTGGGGCATAAATCACAATTTGTCTTGCAAACCATTTTCTTTCTATTCATCTTCTTAGTGATTGCTTTATTCATGTACCTGTGACCTAGATGTAGCCAGTGAGGCCTGAGGGGAAGACTGCCACCAGAGAGTTCTGGGGAGACTTTTCCTTTCCGATGAAGAGAGGCTTTATAAAAGAAGCCTTCCTCTCCTAGGATAGGTACTGATATGACTGTGTTTGACACTCAGAGCTGCTGTCACCACCTTGCAACCAGGAGGGTGACATCTCTGACATCCTGTGTGTTCAGTTCAGTTCAGTTCAGTCCCTCAGTCGTGTCTGACTCTTTGCGACCCCATGGACTGCAGCACGCCAGGTCTCCCTGTCCATCACCAACTCCCAGAGTTTACTCAAATTCATGTCCATTGAGTCGGTGATGCCATCCAACAATCTCATCCTCTGTCGTCCCCTTCTCCTCCTGCCTTCAATCTTTCCCAGCATCAGCGTCTTTTCCCATGAGTCAGTTCTTTGCATCAGGTGGCCTAAGTATTGGAGCTTCAGCTTCAGCATCAGTCCTTCCAGTGAATACTCAGGACTGATTTCCTTTAGGATGGACTGGTTGGGCAGAAAGATGGGGAGCACCCAGACCCTTACTAGGATCACCGTACCTATAAACTTTCAATTCTGGAACCACCTGCCTTGCTGTGTACAATTGTACACCCCTTATTGATTAAATGACTTAGAATTACTTTTATGTCATTTGCAGCTCAAAGCATTCCGACCAAGAGAATTATTTTTCTTAATAAAAGTGATCTAGAACAAAATTTTGACTTGACAAATATCACTTCAATTGCTTATAAACACTGCAGGTGGTCCACTAACCTAGGCAGGTAATCAGGAATTAGGGTTTGTGTGTTGTGTGTATACACGTATGATGTAGATGTAGTTAAAGAAAATATTTAGTTCCTTGAAAAAATTATTTTAGATTAAATTAGTAAAATTTTAGCATGAAGGAGTTCTAGGATTTAAACGATAACAGTAAGAATTATCCTGCAGTGTAGTTGTCAATTAAAGTTAAAGCTCATCTTGTCTTAAAATATTTAATTTCACATATTACTGGCAAGAAAAAAAATTGAAATTGAGATATTTTGCAAGTGGAAACAATCTTTTCTATGGGAGAGAAAAAATTGAGTTAGTCCTTACAGATAGGTTTAGCTACTTCCTGTAATTATAAAGAATCATTCTCAACTTCCGGACTTTGAGTATTCTTTTCTTCCTGTCTAGAAACCCTGTTTCATCCTCTTGATCTGTCCTATTAGTCCTTCATGATCATCCTTGGAGTATACCTGCTCCAATAAACTGTTTTTGGACTGTGTTTTCCTGCTCTTGCAAGTTATGGCACTAATTTATTACTTCCTCGGGTTCTGGCACTTAGATTTAGGGTCCTGGAGGAATGTTCAACCTTCTTGCTTTAGGATAAAATTCAATATTTAAAAAAAAAATGCCCTCAAGTCCTTCACCAGCCTCATCATGTCTTAGGGTGAGTGATTTAGCCACACTGGCCTTCCTTCAATTCTTTGGACAACCCCCTGCTTTTGCCAGGGGTGCACTTGGTGGGCTCCCCTTCACCTTGATAAACTCCACTCAGTCTTCAAAACCCTTGGGAATTAAGTTTCTCCATTCTTTGTTTTCTTAGTCTCTGCCGCTTTCTCTGGGAACACCCACCACAATTGTAATTTTGTGTGTGTGTTTGTATCCTAAATGCCATTTTCATCCCTTTGAGAATCTCCTTCCTCTGATATGTTTGGGAGAAAGGAGTGTTTGGCTCCTGGCCATTTTGAATTCACTCACTTGGCATCTACTTTTCCACATCAAGGGCTCCTCTTTCTCCTCTCAGCAATGCTGTAAATATTATTTGCTTTGCCTCCCTCTGTGGGACTTTGGGTCCACTGACTTTTTCAGCATTTGCTTCCAGCCTCAGCAGGAGGTGATGTGGGAAAGGCCACAGTTCTCTTTCCTGACCTATTACCCACAATCCAACTAACAAAAGGCTTTCCATGTGTGGCACAGTTGACTGAAGGGTTAGATTACCAGAGGAAATCATAGTGCAGGAGAAAAACATCTTGAAACTATGCGAAATACCACTGATCCAAAAGTTCAAGGGCAAGAATCTCACGTGGGCTCTCCTTACGGGCAATCTTAGTTTCTAACTACTTTCCCCAGTCTCTAGGTATGTCCTCTTTCACATCTTAAAGAGTAAGATCTTCTCTTCAGACTACCTGGGGTAAATTGTGATTTGTTTGTTCAGCGCCCTACTCAGAAGTGTTGATCATGCTTTATAATTCATGCTCTCTATTTTTAAGGTTTAGCAAAGGCCTGAAATTTACCACAATGCAATATTTCTTAAAATCTGAGTTCTAAGATAAAACAATGAAGGCATTCTGTAAGACCACCTAGACAGGGTTTTTAATTTCAAGGTAGCTAACCTTAGCAAACTTTCTACTACTATGAAGTGAAGGTATGTTTCCTCTTTCTTTCTTAAATCTCTTGGTAGAAATTGCTAAAACAATTTACATACATACCCTCCAGGGAAAACAATAATTCTCATAGACTTAGCTTAGATCCTTATTAAGTAATGAAAACTTCTTCTAAATCTAACTTAATCTGTACAGTTTATACTCTCCTTAGTGGAGATGAGAGATGACAGTTCATGCAGATGGAATTTATTTTGTTTTGTTGAGCTTTACTGCTTATAGACTGTGGTCAGAGCTTATTAGTCCATAATGAGGACTTAAGAAGCAGGACCCATTACTGTGCCTTTTCAAACAGCAAAGCCATCTACTTTTTAGGAAAACAAACAAGTAAGCAAAACAACTAACAATGGATGCTTTGAAATGACAATATTCACTGTACCTTGAACCATTTAAAATTCCTGGGAAAGATGTTCTGTTTCTCTGGTCTCTAATAGGATTTGGAAAAAACCCCCAATTTGTCTTCTTCCCCATCTGGGACATACTCCGATCAAGGGTCTGGGAGAGAGAACATTCCATCAGTATGTGAGATAAATTACTTAATGTCTATTTCCTGGTGCTCAGATTTAGTTCCTAAAGGCATAAAGGTCTGTCTTATTCATAGTTCAGTCCTTGGGGCCAGCATAGTACCATGCATAAAATAGGCTCTCAATAAATATGTGTGGGATGAAGAAATGGAGAAATGAAGAAGGTTAAACCTAGGAGTAACAATAGAGATCCTTCCAAAAGAAGACTCAGAAGAAGTTAAGCAACTTGATTGAAATCACACGTGTAAGGATGGAAAGTATTGGGAGTGGAGCATGTGTTTCACACACACCACTGTCACCACACTTTGACCAAGACATTATCTAATCCAGTGCCTCAATAAGGGTACATGGGGCCACTTTGCCCCCAAGAAGAGCCTTAAGAAATCTACTCTGAGAGCCATTTCAGGGACAGTAAAGGGAGATCACAGTAAAGGGAGATAGCACCAGAAAAGCAGGTGGAGTTCCAAGCTATCACTCAGGTATAGGAGGAAAAACTCTGGCAGCAGCATACTACCAGGTTGGGGCAGAGGAGTTTTCAAGAGGCTAGAATCTGGGTATGACCAATGATCAGAGTGTGGAGAAGAGGGATCTAGGAAACTAAGTAAAAGATGCTGAGAAGAAAACATGCTTGACATAGCCAAGGCCCAGCCAGGAGCCAGTATAGACAGAGTGGAGTCAACAAGTGGTGTGAACCGAGCCTACAGAAGTAGGTGGGCCTAGCATCTGCTGGGAGTCTATAGGTCCTGGCACCGTGTCTGACTCTAGGGTGATGAGGGGTGAGAGGATTTCAAAGAGCCAAAGAAAAGGAAGAACTATGATCTGATTTTACATTTTACAATCAGCCTGGCCACAATGTAAGTTAGGAGAGGCTGTCAGGGGAAAGCGAGAAAGTAAGACAATTGCAAAGTGATGCTGTTACCAAAAGGTGGGGGGTCTGGTTGCTTGCTGCTCAAAAGCCAATAATCAGGCCAGTTGGTAGACTTCAGATCTGCTTTATTTCAGATGTGGGCAACTGGGTGGGGTGTAGGGTGGACATCTGTCCAAAGGCTGACTCCCTCTCCACCCCCCAGCCCCAAGCAGCAGGTGAGGGGTTTTACGGAGAGGGGGCTACATGCAGAAACAGCACAGTCAGCTCTGGCAGTCATCTCCAAACTGGTCATCAGTGGTCTGACCAGCATCATCTTGGTTGTTTTGGGTACAGTTTGTCTTTAGGTCCAGGGTCAGTTTGTTTCCATTTCTTTGAGGCCAGCTCATGTCATGGCTATAGTCTGGTCCTCATGTAGTTAACTTCTCTACCTGGTGAAAGTTTCAGTATCTATAAGAGAACTCATAAGATATGGCTCAGAATATTATCTATATAGCCCCTTGCTGCTGCTGTTGCTGTCACTTCAGTCGTGTCCGACTCTGTATGACCCCACAGACGGCAGCCCACCAGGCTCTTCTGTCCTTGGGATTCTCCAGGCAAGAACACTGGAGTGGGTTGTCATTTCCTTCTCCAATGCATGAAAGTGAAAAGTGAAAGTGAAGACTCTCAGTTGTATCCGACCCTCAGCGACCCCATGGACTGCAGCCTTCCTATATCCATGGGATTTTCCAAGCAAGAGTACCGGAGTGGGGTGCCATCGCCTTCTCCAATATAGCCCCTTAGAAGGAACTATAAATAAAGGTCCTTGCCTATGCTTAACGAGTACATTATTATTGTTTGGTCTCCCTTGACCTTTTTTCTTTGTTTCTGCATGTTCTCACTTCTCTGATTGAACTTACTCTTTAACTAAACTTTTCTACAAACAAAAGGCAGGTAGATGACATGGGCAGAAGGACTATAGGGTCTTGCTCTGCTTCAATGGCAGGAGACCACTTGAGCCCCAAGAGTGGTCTTGGACTAGGGAGGTGTTGTCTTCATCCATGTCACCCACAACCCCCTCCCCAAAATACTTTCTGCTGTGTGTTCCCATGCTCCTTTTACCATTCAGCCTCTTACATGATCACATGTCTGTACATCTTACATCATCAATAAGATTACAGGTTCCTGCTGACCTTTGAACCTAATGTAGAAACCAGAACAGGGCCTTGCTCAGACCACGTGCTTAGTCAAATTTTACTTGAATACGGAGTAGCTATTTTAGTAGACATTCTGAGGCAAAAATTGAATTTCATGGACTACACTTTTCAGTTTTTGCCTGTGAGATTTTGTTATGTGTTGGCCACAGCACTTAATATTTTCTGTCTTATATAATGTCTATTTGTACACATAGCTTATTGCCCCATTAGATAATAAGCTGAAAGTGAAAGTGTTCATCGCTCACTCATGGCTGACTCTTTGCGACCCTGTGGACTGTAGCCCACCAGACTCCTCTATCCATGGGATTCTCCAGGCAGGAATACTGGAGTGGGCTGCTATTCCCTTCTTCAGAGGATCTTTCTGACCCAGGGGTTGAACTCAGGTCTCTTGCATGGCAGGTGGATTCTTTATCATTTGAGTCACCAGGAAAGCTCAGATAATAAGCTACTTGAAGGCTGTATTTTATTATTTCATACTTCAGTGCATTTGCTGCTGTCACTTCAGTCGTGTCCGCCTCTGTGCGACCCCATAGATGGCAGCCCACCAGGCTTCCCCGTCCCTGGGATTCTCCAGGCAAGAACACTGGAGTGGGGTGCCGTTGCCTTCTCAGTGCAGTTAATAGTTATTAAATATGTTTTTATTGGACAGGAGCTTCCTAGGTTACTCAGTAGGTAAAGAATCTGCCTGCCAATGCAGGAGATGCAGAAGACACAGATTTGATCCCTGGATTGAGAAGATTTCCTGGAGAAGATTTCCCCTGGAGTAGGAAATGGCAATTCCTGCAATGTTCTTGCCTAGAAAATTCCATGGACAGAGGAGCCTGGTGGGCTACAGTTCCTGGAGTCACCAAGAAACAGCTGCAACTGAGCACAGCAGTGGACACATTGAACAAGTTAGATGTAGGGAAATCATTTTCAATTAATGGTGGTTACAAATGGGAATTGTATGCTGCTCTTTTAATGATCAGAGCATCTATTTGGCTTCCTGATAAATCTCTCAGATATTTCCATGGCTAATACAAAAAGAGGGTCACAGAGTAGAGAACACTGGAAACTTGAGGAAGGCCTGTATTGGAAGCTGCTTTTTCAATTGCTATTAATCTTACATACACTTAGCTTGATTTCTCTTAGCTCTGATTCTTCCTAATTTGTGGCTTGTTCCCTGTGACAGTAATAATAAATGGGAAACTAAAACTAGCATGTTTCGTTTGTAATCTTGTTCACTACAGTAAGGTTCAGGAGATATATGGGGAGTCTATGCAATAGTAGGGGACAGAGGGATATGAACTGGAACAAAAGATCTGAAGTTCTCATTGATGAGATGCTCAACTAGATATGAGTGAACGCAAGAACAGGACTGGTCTTCCCTCCCTGGCTTTGGTTCTCTATGTTCCTTGCCCCACTAGATAGGGCATGGAGGTGATGAAGAAGCTACTGAGTTGGTGACAGAGGAGTAAAATTATAACTAACACTTGCTGAGTGCCTACTGAGGGCTGGGGTTATTCTAAGCATTTTTAGTGTATAATCTCATTAAATCCTCGGAAGAATCTCAGGAAAGAGATTTCTGTGATCATCTTCACTTTGCAAATGAGGAAACTGAGGCACAGAGGTAACTTACTAATGAAACTTACCCAAGGTCAAGGTATATTGAAAGGGAATTTCAAGAGATGTGATCTAGAGTTGTCTATGTTTATGTAAAGTAGGAGGAAGACTTTAGATTCCAGAAGATTACCTGAAAATTTGTTTCCTTTTCCTCTATCTCTTCCCTAAACGAAGTCAGTCACTGAACATTGAAACCACTCTATAGTTTTTGTGGGAATGAAAAATGCTTTGGGTAGCAGTATTTCTATTCTACTCCATAATTTACTCAGGTTCTTTCTGAAGAAGCCTGTTTAAACATGTTGACTTACCCTTCTTGTAAAATGTTTATAGATAAGATTTGCCAAGGGAACTATTTTAAAGACTCTGGGCACTGTTGTGGACAATTATAGCAGCCTCCTATAAATCCATTACTGCTGCTGCTGCTACTGCTAAGTTGCTTCAGTTGTGTCCAACTCTGTGCAACCCCATAGATGGCAGCCCACCAGGCTCCCCCATCCCTGGGATTCTCCAGGCAAGAACACTGGAGTGGGTTGCCATTTCCTTCTCCAATGCATGAAAGTGAAAAGGGAAAGTGAAGTCGCTCAGTCGTGTCCGACCCTCAGCGACCCCATGTACTGCAGCCCACCAGGCTGCTCCATCCATGGGATTTTCCAGGCAAGAGTACTGGAGTGGGGTGCCATTGCCTTCTCCAAAATCCATTACTAGGGGCATGCAAATTAGAGATTTTGAGGGTCAGGGTACAATCATCACCAAAAACTAGAAGAAGATAAGCCATAAGAAAGTAAGACAAAAAAATCCAAATATTTAAATTGCAAATTTGACAGGATACAGGACACTTATATGACAGCCTAAGAAAAACTGTCATGGGATAGAGTAAGAATTTATTATAACTGAACTAGGCCAAATGCAAACATATTCTTGTCTTAAAAAATTAAAAAGACTAACTCAAATAACAATGAAGGAAGACAAATATGCACACAGGAAAGACATACAACTCAGCCATGTTGGTATTCCTGCTTTGTAAAAGCTGTTAAGGCACAGATTTAACAAGCTAAGGTGAATTGGGGCTCTAAATTCACATATATCCTAGATTTTTAGTATAATAGCTGTCTAAATGTTAAGTATCATTTAAAGATGCAAAATGAAAGAAAAAAAATCCTAGAGGGCAACGATCTGTTCACTTCTTTAGCATGGTTTAAAAAGAAAAGAATTCAATTTAAAAATATAAATTCACAGGGATTAATGAATTGCATGTCCATTGTTTGAAAAAAAAAAAACAGCATTCAAAATTGATCTGCAGGTTGAGGATATGAGTGAGATGAAAACAAACATTTATTTTTCCCTCCAAATTTTAAACTTTTTATTTTGTACTGGGGTACAGCTGATTAACAATGTGGTAATTTCTGGTCAACAGTGAAGGGACTCAGTCACACATATATGAAAACAAACATTTCTTGATCTTGAGTGCTTACTTTTAGATAAGCATTATGAACCCCATTTTAAGGTTTAGAAAATTAAGACTCAGATGTTCAAAAAGAAAGAGAGAAACTTGCTTGAAATCATACGGTTGTATAAGCTAGTTACACTGATAGCTAGATCAGTATAGTTTTTTCTACTATACACTTTTTTCCTTAATGGCTTACAGGTCAATCTGTTGAAGTTCGGGTTACTGATGGAGGTCAGATCCTTACAGAAATGCAAGATCCCAACTCAGCAGTGTAAAAATAGGGGATTTTTTCCCCTATGGTCACTAATAACACATCCTGGCTGGCATATACCAGTGGATAAGGAAGATAATATAAAATTGACAGCAAGTGGTATAATCATTTGTGGTTACTTTGGGGAGCAAATGCTATATTTATTTCAATGGTTGTTGAAAATTCTTCAAAATCCCAGCATTCAGCTCACACTTGACTTCCAAGGAGAATAAAAATTCTTTTCAGCTGAAGGGAATGTAGTGTGTTTCCTCTTCTTCCTCCAGTTTTATATTCCACATGCTGGGCCTGTTTATCCCAAATGTGTGTGTGTGTGTGTGTGTGTGTGTGTGTGTGTGTGTGTGTTGAGGTGGGTGGTGAGGAGTACAGAAGGGGGGATTCTGCCTGTTGGAAAGTGGTGGTGAATTTGTTGACCTCCTCATCTGAGGATTATTGCTCCTTCATCCAGCGGTGGCTCTGCAGTCGACTATCAAACACTGATTTTCTCCGATAGCAACTTTATTGTTCTCAGGGTCTCTGCAGGGGATTTCCCTCTGTGCAGTTTCTTGGGTAAATGGTCAAACTGGGACATCTGCCCTCCCACTCCACAGTAAGGATTTTTCCTCTCTAGCTCTACAGAGAACCATTTACCCTTCACTGTTCTGCTTTGGGGTGGGGTCTCATTTCAGTGAGCTGCCTTTTGGCTAAAGGTCTCAAGAGAGCTTATGCTTTGGCAGTCATACATGATACAACTATAAACTTACATAGTTTTGCTACTTTGAATGTTGGAAATGTCTCCTCATTAAAACAGAGAGGACAATAACCTGATGACTTCAGTTATTGTTACAATCACATTTTCATATTACCATGCTGGTAATTAAAAGCATTATGTTGGTATTATCCTTGGAAGAATTTAATAGAAAATTCCATATTGTAGCCATCATGTGATTTTTCAAGATGGTCCTTAAAATGAGAGTGTTTTGTTAATCATTTGTATCCATTATCTCTCTAATTCACCCACTTATTAATCATTGGGCACATTCTCTTCTTTTTTCCTTCCCTTTGGAACTTAAAGGGTACTTTTAGAGAGAGGAATCAAAGCCTGTATAATCAATATTCCCTAATATGAAGCAGTGGGTTATGAAGATCTCTGTTCCTGTTGTGTTAGGTCTGGGACTTGGATTTAAGTACATTTTGAACTCAGCCCCTGAAATATTGAATATTGGAGGGGACAAGACACAGTCAGGTGGATGCATTCATTGTTACTACCAAGGCGTAATCATTGTGGTGTTGGAGAAGACTCTTGAGAGTACCTTGGACTGCAAGGAGATCCAACCAGTCCATTCTGAAGGAGATCAGCCCTGGGATTTCTTTGGAAGGAATGATGCTAAAGCTGAAACTCCAGTACTTTGGCCACCTCATGCGAAGAGTTGACTCATTGGAAAAGACCCTGATGCTGGGAGGGATTGGGGGCAGGAGGAGAAGGGGATGACAGAGGATGAGATGGCTGGATGGCATCACTGACTTGATGGACATGAGTTTGGGTGAACTCTGGGAATTGGTGATGGACAGGGAGGCCTGGTGTGCTGCGATTCATGGGGTCGCAAAGAGTCGGACACGACTGAGTGACTGAACTGAACTGAACTTACTATTTAAGCAATATTTTAGGGGGGGTTACCTGAAGGAAATGGGTCTATCGTCTTTTTTAGATACTCTAAAATCTATCCCAAGATGAAACCAGACTATAGAAAACCTGAGTACACATACTGCCATGTTGTTTTGGCAACCTACATTGCTGCTTGTTTCTAAATGATTAGGTTTGTTTTAAAGTTATAAGATTTAAATAGGTATCAAATATTTGGGAGTTTCTAGAGACATCTCTTTGCGCTTGATCCATATCATTTCCATTTTGGTCAAACTAAATTCTGTATAATGTCAGTTTTCTTCAATATATTAAGACTTTTTATGCACAAAAAATGACAGTATTCAATTATACTGAATGATAGATAATGTATTTTCCTTCTGAAAATTGGTGTTGGAATTCTTGGAAGATGTTATTGAGAATGTTGTCTTCTTTACAAGGACATGTGGAAAAACCTACTCTGGTATGTTAAAATTAGTCATCTCAGTAGTTTGACTTACACATAGTAAAACTGTCCCCCACTTGCTCAGTCCTCAGCAGGTACCTTAGAAACCTTCCATTGCATCTCCTGCTCCTGCTTACACATGCTGCTACTGATCCACCATAAGGAGAAGGCTGTCTTGGGTCAAGTGTCCCAGAAGCTTACCCCAAGACAAGAACTCAAGAGCAAGTGATTTATTAAGGTGTTTTCAAGGAGAAACTGGTGAGGAAGTGGGAGAAGCAAGACCAGAAAGGAGAGGAAGCCAAGCAAAGGGACAATTTTCAGCAAAGTAGGAAGGATCATTTCAGCTTGATCCCACAGGAAAACTCTGGCATATAAATTAAGCTCTAGAGTTTTCCTAATGAGGTGAGGGAGATCTTCATATATCTGCACCAGCCATGGACTGGCTAAGGCTGTCTCTGTGAGAACATAAGCCTGCAGGTATTTCTAGGTGGCTCCACTGGCTCAAGGGCAATCTTCTAAAGAGAGTTACAGGTTCCAAGCATTACAAGCAAAACACGAAGAAGCTGGGGGTAGGACACTAGAAGTAGGAGGAGGGATGCCAGAGGCCCTGGGCAGAGCACTCCCCAAGCACCGGCAGGAGGGTTGTCCATCTTCCTCTAAAGACATCAAGACACAGCTCATCATGTGTTCCATCTGCCTCTCACAGGTTATTCTTGGAACTCTTTTCATCAGCGTATTCTCTGTAATCTCCGAAGATAACTCAAACTTGTCTCCTTTCTCAGCTACTCTATACCCTTCCACTGTACCTCTGAAATTTAGCAAACATCCTCTTATCCCCAACCTCATTCTTAAATGTTCCCTTTACTGCATTCCTCTAATTTACAGTTATTCCTCATAATTAAATCTGTCACATGTGAGGGTTCCAGATTCCTGAAAATCTTTCCAGTGGGAACTATTATTTTCTTTAGACTCAGAGGTAGAATGGGGTTCTTGCTCCCCATTGTCAATTTAAACCATATTTTTCCCTTTCTCCACTCCTGGAAAACCATTGATTCTTTAAATGAAATTCCATCAGATTTGATCTCCTTCAAAACCTCCTTGCTGTAGTGTTCTTCTGATCTCTACATTTAGAGATTTTCAGGTTTGACATACTGGAGAACTTTTAAAAATAGTGATGCTTAGGTCTCACCCAGAAATTCTGATGTGGCCAGCCCTGAGTGTTAGGACTCACAGAAGCTTCCCAGGTGATCTGAAGGTGCAGCAAAGTTTCAGAGCCATGGTCCAATCATTCCTTCTCATTTTTCCCACCAGACTCTGTCTACCAGTTAGCTGTTACCATTCTCATTGATTTCAGTGTCCATGTTTATCAGTTATTCTTAACTATCAGACCCACTACCTCCCTCACAACAAATATTTATATGCTTTACAATGTAAATTGTTATGCTCCTTTTTGCTATTTTGAAATACATTTCAATGATTTTATCATCTGTCAATATACACAATATTTAAAAATCAATATAATTGCCTAATGGTAATATGAGAAAAAAATAACATATGTACTTTAATATATGATTGCCCTAACACAACTATACTAGAAGATATAAACAGTAATCTGCTTGCGGTAAATGTAGAATTACCGACTGAAGTGATTGTTATGATGGAGAATTAAATACCATGCTGTCATAACATAATTTTTCTGAAATGATGAATTACTTTTGTAAATTTCCAAATAAATCCATACAACCTCCCTTTGATTTACATGGTGTTTGCATTTATTGAAAATGGAAAATATGTATTAAAACTCTGCAAAAATATGTTATGTTGAAATAAAGTCTAAGATCAGATCAAACCTTCCCCCCCTCCCCACTTTTAAGAATGTTCAACCAGGTATTTCAAAACCTACCAGGACATGAGGCAATTGTTTGATAGTTGGGACCATGCAGAATATAGGAGGACCTCAAGTTTGATAACTGGGACCATCTAGAATATAGGAGGACCTCAAGCTCCCTAGTTCCTGCCTACTAAATACCAGTAGCACCCTCACAATTATTATGAGAGCAAAAAACACCCCACAAGTGTATAAAGCCCCTCTTAGGAGAAGGTATTACCAAACTGAGTATCACTGAGTTGGATGATTCACAACTCCCCTGGCTTCCCAGTTCCTGAACTTCCTTGCTCCTCTCCACCTCACTGCCCTTCCTTGGACCCTCCTGCTCTTCCCAAGCTATTGTTAGCTTTATCATATTTGACCTGGGAGAGTTTAACTTAGGGGCTATTTAGACAGGTTAGTGGCAGCAGGACTTTGCTGTGTAAAGACTATGAAGCACCTGGGGGTTAGCATCAGCAGGAAGCTATTACCACCCTCGGGCCCAGATGTACAGGGGGATAGGGCATGGCAATGGAGCTTGGACAAAGGCCTTGGGTTCCTGAAAAAGGCATGCTCCATGGGAGTGAAATCCACCATTTTTTTTTTTTTTTTTCAGGGAGGTGGAGGTGGACAGAAATAAATATCCATGCCTTTCATCCCACCTTCAAATCTGCTGATGCCTCCCATTTGCTGAATCCTAGAAAGACAGAGGGAAGGGAGCTGGGGTGATGGCAGTCTGTTGAGGTCAGCTTCCTGGGGCATAGCGCAGGGAAGAAAGAGTGAACATGGATGGATTGATGGTTTAGGGTGACCATCTCATCTAATTTGCCTGAGACTTTCTGGCTTTGGCACTCAGAATCCTACAACCTGGGAAAGCCTTCAATCTTGAGCAAACTGAAATGATTGATCACCTTAGAGGGGATGGTTGCAAAGAGAAAATAACTCACCAACCTCTGAGTGTTGAAATGCCTATAGGACTTAGTACTTAGGTACGGCCTCTTTATTTACATTCTCTTCTTCCTAGGAATCTTATCTAGTCCTATCTAAAATTTAAATTAATATTTAAATTCTATCATAAGACTTATGTCATCAGTCCGGACTCCTTCTTCAGATGTGTGCTTTTCAAGCATCTTCATTTTAGATATCTGATAGGCATATCAAAATTAATGTCTTGATTTTGCTTCTTAAACCTGCTCTACCCAGGCATCTTCCTTTCAGTAAATAGGTCCACCATTCATTTGATCAATATAAAAACTTAGGGGTCTTCCTAGATGTTGCTGTTTTCTTCACACTCCATGTCTGGTTCATATTGCAAGCTCCCTTCACAATACATTCAAAATCCAACTATTCATCACCTTCACTGCTGTCACGCTTATCTAGGCCATTATGTTATCTGTTGGAATAACCTCCTAACTTATCTCCCTACTTTGTCTCTTGTCAGCCCGCAATCTGTTCTTCATGCAAAAGCTAGAGAAATCCCTTTTATAAGGATATAAATTAGATCATATCATTCCTTGCTTAAAATCTTCAGTGGCTTCCTGCCAAATTCAGAATGAAATCAACTTCTGTCATGTCTGCTCAAATATTACCTCCTCAAAGATGCTTTTCTTGGCTACTTAATCTAAAATAACTATACCTGCTGTTTTAGTCACTCTTTAACTTATATGCAGAGTACTTCATGAGAAATGCTAGGCGGGAGGAAGCAAAAGCTGGAATCAAGATTGCCGGGAGAAATATCAATAACCACAGATATGCAGATCACACCACCCTTATGGCAGAAAGTGAAGAAGAACTAAAGAGCCTCGTGATGAAAATGAAAGAGGAGAGTGAAAAAGTTGGCTTAAAGCTCAACATTCAGAAAACTAAGATCATGGCATCCAGTCCCATCACTTCATGGCAAATAGATGGGGAAACAGTGGAAACAGTGGAAACAGTGTCAGACTTTATTTTTCTGGACTCCAAAATCAGTGCAGATGGTGATTGCAGCCATGAAATTAAAAGACGCTTACTCCTTGGAAGGAAAGTTATGACCGACCTAGACAGCATATTAAAAAGCAGAGACATTACTTTGTCAAGAAAGGTCTGTCTAGTCAAGGCTATGGTTTTTCCAGTGGTCATGTATGGATGTGAGAGTTGGACTATAAAGAAAGCTGAGCACCAAAGAATTGATGCTTTTGAACTGTGATGTTGGAGACTCTTGAGAGTCCCTTGGACTGCAAGGAGATCCAACCAGTCCATCCTGAAAGAGATCAGTCCTGGGTGTTCATTGGAGGGACTGATATTGAAGCTGAAGCTCCAATACTTTGGCCACTTGATGCGAAGAGCTGACTCATTGCAAAAGACCCTGATGCTGGGAGGGGTTGAGGGCAGGAGGAGAAAGGGACGACAGAGGATGAGATGGCTGGATGGCATCACTGACTCAATGGACATGATTTTGAGTGAACTCCGGGAGTTGGTGATGGACAGGGAGGCCTGGCATGCTGTGGCTCATGGGGTTGCAGGGAGTTGGACACGACTGAGCTACTGAACTGAACTGAACTGATTTCATACCTTAATTTCCCTCCTTCAATTTTTCACTACCTGATCTTGTAGTATATATTTGTGTATTATCTGTCTCTCACATGCAAATTCTAAGAGGCAAATATTTTGGGCATCTTGTTGGTAGCTCATAGAACTGTGCTTTCACCTTATATAGATAATCAACAAATATTTGAATAAATGACAAAGTGTTATTTTAAAAATTATAATTCTAATTTCTTAAACATATTGGCTTTTCTTCTTTCTTTAGGATGCTAAAAACATACACAGATGAATTTTTGGCATTTTTTCAACAAAGATAAGTAACTCTGAAGAGTGATTTTATACATTAACATTATCATTCAGTTTATTATATCTTTCCTACCTTCATTTTACATTTCATCTATTTTTCTCTTAGAGTTTTTACAATCTAAATTTATAATGTTGTCTGTATTATTGTAAACTGTCTTAATTCCTTTTTAGATTAAGGTCTGCCATAAGTTAATATCTATTGAGTATTTTGAATATTCATGAGATGATATATATATAAACTTGATAATGAAACACTGGTACATTATTGGTACCTTTCCATTCAATTTATCCTTAATCCAATTGTAAGGTTAATATTACCAAGAAATCATATATCTGTTTTATTTGTTACCCTCCCAACATGTGCTTTAAAAGCCTTTGGTTCCTTTTACTCTCAAAATAAATCCAGACACCCAGTTTCGTGTTGAGAATATGCACTACAGTCCATGTTCATCTATATTAATTTTCTCATCAGAGGTGAGCTATGCAGATTTTGTTGTCCAATAATGGGCATGCAGTCTCAACTGAGCACAGGTGCACAGTAATTTTTCCTAATTCTGGAGGCAGTATCATAGCGAGGTAGCAGGAGGCAGAAACCCTTGAAATGGGTCTTATTTGGATATTGAAAACGTAAAGAATGCCAGGGCAAAACTTAAACTGTGAATCTGAGAAAACAGATAGGTGTTAGAGAAATCACCAGTGTTAGGTCTCAGAATAGCTGAGATGAAGTCCATTAAAACTCTTCCTTGAGAATCTAAGAGGTTACCCACCTTAAAAATGTAGGTCAGACTCTGATAGTAAAAAAAATGAAAACTAACTTATATTCATATGAAACTTTAATGCATTTGTATTATATCCACATACTTGAACGTATTTGATTTTTATAGCACAGCTGTGAAGAAGGCAGAGTAGATATTATTAATTTCCATTTTATAATCTGAAAACACACATTCAAAGATGTTAAGCAGTCAGCCATGGATCTCATAAACTAGAGAGGGATAGATCCTAGGCTGCTGATGCTTCTCCATTCCTTCCACTCCATCCCTCAGTATTCCTCCCTACAGACCACATTTCAGCCCTGCAGATCTGACCATGTCCTAACATTTTAGCTTCCATATCATTGTTCACACTGGAATGTTAACCAAGTCCATCTTCTCCATTATGTGAAGACATCACTGGTTACTAAATCCAATTTGATCTTTCTGTCACCTGAAATATAGCTTTTGTTAATGTGTAATTTATTAATATTGTTGTTGTTTAGTTGCTAAGTCGTTATCTGACTCATGACCCTTTTTGACCCCAGGGACTGTATCCCACCAGGCTTCTCTGTCCATGGGATTTTCTAGGCAAGAATACGGGATATGATCTTGGGTGGCTTGGCCTGCAAGAGCTTGGAGCAGGGCTTGGGTTTCCAGCCAGATGCTGGGCTGGGTTGAAAGCACCAGATTCTAGCCACTAGACTAGTAGTCAGTGACAAGGACCCTGGCTTTTGGCTTTGCAGAAAAGAATTTCCACAAAGATGGAAAGTACTGAAACAAGTAAAGCATTTATTAGAGGAAAAGAGTATAGTACTTGAGGATAGACACATGAGTGGACTCAGAGAGAGAGAGAGTCACCGAGTTTCACTCTTGTGGCAGTGTGAATTCCTTTTATAGGGCACTGCCCCCAGCTTTCCTTTGGCCAGTCATTTGATCTACCTGGTTCACATTTAGTGCCTGGTTCGTATTTAGTATATCTCAGGATCCTCCCATGTGTGTGCACTCATCGCTTAGCCAAGATAGATTTTACCCGAAGAGGCATCTGGATAGCCTAGCATTATTTAGCCTCACTCCCTTTTTACCTTCAAGGAGTCTTATCTGTGCATGTGCGGGCAGGAAGGTCTCCTGACTTCAAGAACAAGAAATACATGGTCTGGGCAGGCCCAGCCTCCTCGCCTTAATTGCCCTGCCATTCTCGTTTCTTGAAGTTTCGATCCCCAGAGAACAAATCTCCAATCACTTTACCCTGCGGGATCCATGTGGGTTGCCACATACTTCTCCTGGGGAATCTTCCTGACCCAGGGATTGAACCCAACCAAGTCTCCTGCATTGCAGGTAGATTCTTTACCACTGGAGGAGTCCAACTTACTAACATAGTTCCTAAAATATAACCAAGAACACTTGAGCTTCTGAAATTCCTTTCTAGCCAATTAAAAAAATTTTTTTTTAACTTTATATGAATAAAACTCTGTTTACCTAGTTATTGAGATTCTTCCAGAATGAATTCTTACATATCTTTAAATTCCTCTAGGAACTCTTTGAAAGTGAAAGTGAAAGTGAAGTCGCTCAGTCGTGTCTGACTCTTTGCAACCCCATGGGCTGTAGCCTACCAGGCCTCTTTGTCCATGGGATTTTCCAGGCAAAAATACTGGAGTGGGTCGCCATTTCCTTCTCCAGGGGATTTTCCCAACCCAGGGATCGAACCCTGGGTCTCTTGCGTTGCGGGCAGACGCTTTACCATCTGAGCCCTCAGGGAAGCCCTTTAGGGACTCTTTAATGGCATGTATATAAGCGGTACTCAATAAATAGCTGGTAAATAAATATCTGAATGTTGGACATCAATTATGGAATAGTTTTTATATTACTCCCACTTAAAAGGTGTTTGTCTAAACAATAGAACTGGTTTTGCCAGTTGATGTTACCTGCATAACAAAAACACTATATAGCAGTCTCAGACCTAACACACTGATATCTGCTTAAGCTTGTTTGTGTACAGATGTCAGAGAACCAATCTGGGTTAAAATTTTAAGGTATATGATGTTGTTCTTGAGATAGTTATATGTCATTATTGGTATCAAAGCCTTCATTTGACCCAGATATGCTACTTTTCATTCTGGATCCACATGTAAATTCTCAGATTCTTAATAAGGTGCTAATGGTTGATCTCCAAAATATACAGATGTCATTTTGTTAAATGTCTTTAGGAGCTTCTCTGCCCCTTGAGAATTTCTGTAAACTTGGTTTCAAGCCCGAAAGTATGACCAAAATGCTTCCCATAATCTCTGCAAGTTCTCAGCAGAGAATGTTGCCTCATCTCCTCCCCTTGTTGCTGATGTGCAGAACTTCAACTTTTCTGTTTTGTTTTGCTTTACTTTGCATTGTTGTTTTTTAAAATCTGCTGGCAGCAAGCACTTTGTGATTTTTGTAGGTTCCATTGCAGACATGGGTGCTCTCTGCAGAAATCCCATCACACATTTCACAGCCTTTCCTCTTGCTTCACCTCCACTGTTCATTTATTTCTATCTCTCCTTTCATTTTTCTTTTATTTTCCTTTTTTTTTTTTTGTAAAGCAAATAGTCTGTAGTCTTGTCTTAAGAAGAACAGTTTTACCCATATTTAAGCCCCATTATTTCTCATCTTCTGTTCCAAATAAGATTATTGCTGCATTGTTTTAACAAAGGGTTTCTCTCTTTCTAGGAAGAATTCTTATACTAACTAAAACTTTTATTCTTCTTGTTATACATAAATCTCTAAGCTGGCTAAATTTATTATGTCTAAAAACCAAAGCTTGACAAAAGCTGAAAAGATGGCAGAAAGGCACCCCTCCCCACAAATAAGGTGAGAAGGCCATAGAATATCCAGATTACTTGCTAATTTAAGATTGGTTTATCAGTGCATTATGGCAATCCCCTAAATTTTCTTAGAACATTGCATTTACTGCAAAGTTCTCTTCCACTGAATAGCTTGAAATTTATAGACGGATGTTACATGCATCTGTAAAAAGTCCCTTCTCTTCATATAACAAAGACGCTGAGGCACAGCGAAGTGAGCAATCCAAAACCACACAGTTGACTTGAGATGGAATTTAGAATGGATTTGTAGTTTATCATCTACCTGTTGGAGTTTATCATCTACCTGTCGAAGGAGAACTAAAGAGCCTCTGGATGAAAGTGAAAGAGGAGAGTGTAAAAGTTGACATAAAACTCAACATTCAGAAAACTGAGAACATGGCATCTGGTCCCATCACTTCATGGCAAATAGATGAGAATACAGTGGAAACAGTGTCAGACTTTATTTTTCGGACTCCGAAATCACTGCAGATGATGACTGTAGCCATGAAATTAAAAGACGCTTACTCCTTGGAAGGAAAGTTATGACTAACCTAGATAGCATATTGAAAAGCAGAGACATTACTTTGTCAACAAAGGTTCATCTAGTCAAGGCTATGGTTTTTCCAGTGGTCATGTATGGATGTGAGAGTTGGACCATAAGGAAAGCTGAGCACTGAAGAATTGATGCTTTTGAACTGTGGTGCTAGAGAAGACTCTTGAGAGTCCCTTGGACTGCAAGGAGATCCAACCAGTCCATTCTAAAGGAGATCAGCCCTGGGTGTTCTTTGGAAGGAATGATGCTAAAGCTGAAACTCCAGTACTTTGGCCACCTGATGTGAAGAACTGACTCATTTGAAAAGACCCTGATGCTGGGAGGGATTGGAGGCAGGAGGAGAAGGGGACAACAGAGGATGAGATGGCTGGATGGCATCACCGACTCGATGGACATTAGTTTGAATAAACTCCGGGAGTTGGTGATGGACAGGGAGGCCTGGCGTGCTGCAATTCACGGGATCGCAAAGAGTCAGACACGGCTGAGCTACTGAACTGAACTGAATGACAAAATCCCCAAAATAATGGGCCAGGGAATCAGCCACATACTGGGAGGAAGTTGCTAGTTATAATAAGGTGGCCTGTGTGGAAAGGGAGACTGTAAATGTGAGAAGATGTTAGCATAAATCCCTCACCAAGGCAACCTGTGATCTCAGTTTTCCTTTTCTGTTGCATAAACACTATTAATATTGATGAAAAATTATAGCTATGTTTCAGTAAAGTAGTGGCCCTGTTTTTTGGTTGTGTCAATTGTTTTATAGAAGTCTTTGCTAACACTGCCTGAGGCTGTGTTTTCCAAACTTGCTGAATCATATTTTCTTAAATGATGATTCTTATGATCTCTAAGGGGCTTCCCATGTGGCTCTAGTGGTAAAAAAAAAAAAAAAAAAGAACAAACCCACCTGCCAATGCAAGAGAGGTAAGAGACACCGGTTCCATCCCTGAATCAGGAAGGTCCCATGGAAGAGGGCATCACAAGCCACACCAGCATTCTTGCCTGGAGAATCCCATGGACAGAGGAGCCTGGCGGGCTACAGTCCATGCATGCTTGGTCGCTTCAGTCATGTCCGACTCTTTGTGACCCTACGGACTGTAGCCCGCTAGTGTCCTCTGTCCATGAGATTCTCCAGGCAAGAATACTGGAGTGGGTTGCAATTTCCTGCTCCAGGGGATCTTTCTGACTCAGGGGCTGAACCTGTGTCTCCTGCGTTGTAGGCAGATTCTTTACCTCTAAGCCACTGGGGAAGCCCCAGCTACTATCTTAGAGTAGCAAAGAGTCAGACATGACTGAGGCAACTTAGCACGCCTGCGTTATCTGTAAACTCTTGGAATCACTGGTCTACAGCTATGTTTCTCAGCTTATTTTTTGCCTAAAAATCATCTTGGGGAGGGAGAGCAGTTAAAAATGTAGATTCCTGTCTCACACTAGAGATGCTAATTCAGAAAATATGGAATGGAGTTTAGGCATGTTCCCCTTACAGGTTTCCCAAGTAATTCTAAAGGAGGTCACTTAAAAACGTACATTTGCAGAAATGCTAGTCTATGGGCTCTACCAAAGTAAATGATTAGTGCTTGGTTTGGATTAAAATGCATGTTTGTAAATGAAACTTTCTCCAGGGACTCACAGTAAATCATTTCCTTAGATCTGTGTTACTCCCCCAATTATTCTGAAAGCATTAACCTTAAATAGTAATTTTATTTTCTTCCTTCATTGCAATATATTTCCCTTTATTTGATGTTGTTTAAATTAACAATAGCTAGATATACTTTTTGTAACAATTAAATAGGATGAATAGAGGAAAGGTTATTATCACAAACCTGTTTATTATGCCCACCTTACTGTATGCACCTCTCTGTCACCCATTTTCAAGCCTCTGGGGTTAAGATTCATAGCTTGGTATCATCATTCTATATCCTTCTCTTTGTTCATTCAAAAACATACGAAAATAATACCCATACACTCAAAATTTTGTTTTTCTCCACATAAAATTATCATTTGATGTTCCCAGATATCAGATGTAAATCTAATTTTGTTTTTTGAAATTATTAATTCATGCATCCATAGAATCATATATATTTATCTATACCTGTAATTGTACATAAAAGAGATAAGTTTCTTACATATTAACTGAAATCAGTGCAGTTTTCCTTTTTGAGTGGTCTCATCCTTTCTTTTTCTATGTCATCTGCACACTTTCCTACCTCCTTCCAACCCTATTGGATATCTAATAACCTTGCTTTTATCTTATGTTTTCCTCTATAGACTTACAGGCTTTTGTACAGACATATAGGATTTTATCTATATCTATCTAATCATCATATTAAATGACTTTTTCTTCAGTCAGTAATACCTTATGGAAATGTTATCATGTCAACTGGTATAAAACTATTAATAATTCATTCCATTCTAATTGTTGTATAATATTTCATGATGAGTATTATTCTGACATTTCTCTTTATGAATGAGTATTAATTTTTCTTCTAACATTTTTGCCTTTATGAGCAAAAGTACAAGGAATATTCTGTACTGGTGATGTATTCCCAGGAACAGGATTGCTAAGAGGAAAAAAAAAAAGCAGATATTGTGTTACTGTTTTCCAAAAAGATTGCAATAATTTACATTTCTACCAGCAATGTCTGATCATAACTAAATAACATCCTAAACAGCAACATATGTCATTTGTTTTCATTTTTGATAGTCTAATAAATACAGTGATTTCATTGTTATATTAATCTATATTTTCTGAATTTATAAGTTTAAACTCTTTTCATTTTGTTTTTGTCATTTAGTTTGCTCATTAGTGAACTACTTATATCCTTTGTTCATTTTTCCACTGAATTGTTTTTATTGTGAATTTTAAAGAGCTCTTTGTATTTTATTGCACATATGTGCACTGAAATATTTTTAGTATTTTTCTTATATAAACCATTTATTATTTTTATCAAAATATGTCTCCTTTCTTGTTTATAGATTCAGGGCTTTCCTGTCTTGTTAAGAAAAGTTTCCACCCTTAAATTAAAAAAATTTCTTTGTAATTTTAAAAGATATTTGGGTCTTCTATCTTTCTGTAATTTGTTGTTGTTTATGGTATGAGATAGGGGTTCAATATTGTGTTCTCTTACTTAGAGAAATGCTTTCTGTTCAGCAGTCAAAAACTTTCTTTTTAAACATCATACAATAAATTATACTGGAATCTGTTTTTATATACTTTATCATACTCTAGTCTGTTTATTCACATGCTGATACTAATATGATCATAGTGGTTTTATAGTATATTTTGGTATTTAGTATGAGTGTCCTTACTTATCTCTCATTTCTTTTTTCTTAGTTATCCTTGAACACTAATTTTTCCATACAATGTTCAAGATCATTTTATTCAATTCTAGAACCATACTTTGGGGATTCTAATTGGAATCACATCAGTTTACATGATACTTTTAAAGATAATTAATATTTTCTGCTTTTAAGCCATGATCTAAGAACATGGTTTTTTCCCTTTTATTCACACCTTGTTTGAGGCTTTCAATTAATTTTTTTAAGTTAGATTTGTTGATTGTATAATTCATATTCAATAAAATTCCTCTTTTTGAGATGTGCTGTTTGATGAGTTAGACCAAGTATGCAGTTATGTAGCCACCATTATAATCAAGACAAGACAATTTTTCACCTCTTTGTGTACCTTGTTGACTGTTTCCCTACCTCCAACCTCGGCAACCACTGAGCTCTTCTTCAGTTCGTTTTGCCTTTTCCAGAATAGTATATAAATGAAAGCCTATAGAATGTGGCCTTTGGTGTCAACTTTTTTTCATTTAGCATAATACATTTAAAATGTGTATAATTTGTTGAAAGTATTAGTAGTTCAAATTTTCATCATGGAGTGAATATTCTATTGAATAGTCACAGTTTTTCCATTTACCAGGTTATAGACATTTTGTGATGATTATTAATAAAGCTGCTTGACTCTTTGTGACCCTATGGACTGTTGTAGCCCTCCAGGCTTGTCTATCCATGACATTCTCCAGGCAAGAATACTGGAGTGGGTAGCCATTCTCTTCTCCAGGGCATCTTCCTTGACTCAGGGCAGATTCTTCACCATCTGAGCCACTGGTGGATAGGGTTTTATTGTGGATATAGGTTTTAGTGTGGATGGAGAAAATGGCAACCCACTTCAGATTCTTGCCTGAAGAATCCCATGGACGGAGGAGCCTGGTGGGCTACATACAGTCCATGGGATAGCAAAGAGTTGTTAACAACTGAACGACTTCACTTGCACTTTTTAGTGTGGAAACATATGTCTTCATTTCTCTTGTCTAAATAACTAAGAGTGAGATTGCCGGGTTGTGCGAGAAGTTATGTTTAATCTAAAGAACGCCATCACACTGTTTTTCCAAAGTGGTTGTACTATTTGAATCCTACCAGGAGTCTATCAGTTCCAGCGGCTCCATGTCCTGGCCAGAATATAACATTGTTAGAGTTTTTCTTCATTGTTGCTGTTGTTGCTATTTGTTTTTAAAAGTGGAATTTAAAAGAGTGTGTAAACATACATTCTTAAATGTGTGTTCAGTTCAGTTCAGTTCAGTTCGGTTGCTCAGTCGTGTCCGACTCTTAAATGTGTGTAGTGTCAATTAAATTTTATAAAGTTTTTCATGTGCTTTTTGGCCCCTGCGAGGTTCAGTTCTATCTATTTCATTACTATTGTTTTGTTTTTTTTTTCCATTTATGTTTCTTGATGTAGAGTCATATACTAAGTTAAAACTGTTGATCTTGTATATTTGTTTACCCATTCACGTTATAAATCTCTTCTGTAAAATTTAGTAATTTTTAAGTTAGAATGTCTTTGGTATTCTGAGTATACAGCTGCATTATCAGCAAATGACTGCTTTATCCCTTTTAAAATAGGAGTTATTTCTTTTTTAAAATAAATTTTCTGGAACATCCAAAATAAGAATAAAAAATAACGACAGTATTGAACACCTGAGTTCCAAACTATAAATCATCATTTTAGTGTTTTAACTCTGTGTGATATTTGCTACTGAACTTTGAGTAGATTTATTTATATTTAAATAGATTTTTTTTCCTATTTAAGAGCTTCCCTGATAGCTGAGTTGGTAAAGAATCCACCTGTAATGCAGGAGACCCTGATTCGATCCTTGGGTTGGGAAGAACCCCTGGAGAAGGGAAAGGCTCTCCACTCTAGTATCCTGGCCTGAGAATTCCATGGACTGTATGGTCCCTGGGGTTGCAAAGAGTTGGACACAACTGAGTGACTTTCTGTTTTCCTATTAGATTTTTAGTAGGTGCGTCTGCTAAATATTATCAAATAACTTCTCAGCATCTAATAATAGCTGTGGCTATTCGGAGTTTATTTTTTGTGTGATTCCACTGAAATTTTATAATTTTTAGTTTTATTTTTGTTAAAAAAGCATTAGGATTTTGATATAGATTGCATTGAATCTATAGATTGTTTTAGGTAATATGAACATTAAACAATATTGATTCATCCATTCCATTCATATAGAAATTCTTTCCATTTTTCTGTGTCTTCAATTTCTCTCAACATCTTATAGTTTTCAGTGCACAGGTCTTTCACCTCTTTGGTTAAATTTACCCCTATAGGTATTTTATTTTTTCTGTTGTAAACATGGTTGTTTTCTTGAATTCTCTTTTTGTGAGTTCATTGTGAGTGTATAAAAATGCAATAAATTTTTTTCTGTTGACATGTGCTCTGCAACTTTACTGTATTCAATGAATGTTTCTAATAGTTTTTGATGGAGTCTTTAGGGTTTTCTACGTATAAAACTTTTATTGACAAAGAGTGACAGTTTGACTTTGTTTTCAATTTGGGTGTCTTTTATTACCTTTCTCTTTGCTAAGTCTTCTGGCTAGGACTGTGATAGTATGTTGAATAAGAAGGGCAAGAATTGACACCTTTGTCTTGTTCCTGACCTTAGATGGATCACTTTGACTTTTTCATCATTGAGTGTGATGTTAACTGTGGTTTTGTCATATATAGCCTTTATTATTTTTAAGTGTGTCCCTTCTATACATATTTTATCGAGTTTTTAAAAGTCATAAATGGGTATTCAATCTTATCAAATTCTTTTTCTGCATCTGTTGAGATGATCATATGATTTTTATTCTTCACTTTGTTAATGTGGTATATCACATTGGTTTGTGAATATTGAATCATCCTTGCATCCCTGGAATCAATCCCAGCTGAGTGTGGTATGTGATCCTTTTGATGTACTGTTGGATTAAGTTTGCCTGATTTTGTTGACAATTTTTGCATTTAGTTCTAGTTCGGCAGAGATGTTGGCCTGTAATTTTCTTGTAGTTGTCTTGGTCTGGTTTTGTTATCTGGGTAATGATGACTTCATTGAATGAATTAGGAGGCATTCCCTCCTCTTTAATGTTTTGGAAGAGTTTGAGAAGGATAAGTAATTTAGTAGAATTCAGCTATGAAGCTGTCTGGTCCTGGAATTTTTTTGTTTTTTTATCTGGGTCTTCTCTCTTTTTTTGTTAGTGAGTCTTGCTAAACCTGTGTTAATCTTATCTTTTTAAGAATCCAGCTCTTAATTTCACTAATCTTTTCTATTGTCTCTGTAGTCTTTATTTTGTTTATTTCTGACATATTTTTATTACTTCTCTCCTTCTGCTGACTTTGGGCTTTGTTCATTTTATTTTTTTAGTTCCTTTAAGTGTAAGGTTAGATTGAGATTTTTCTTGTTTCTTAAGGGAGTATGTTCCTATAAACTTTCTTCTTAGTATCACTTTTGCTGCATCCTATAGATTTTGGCGTGTCTTATTTTCATTTGTCTATGGGTATTTTTTATTTGTCCTTTGGTTTTTCTTGTTGTTGATCTAAGGGTTGTTTAGTAGCACACTGTTTAGTCTCCACGTATTTGTGTTTTTTCTAGCTTCTTCTAGTTGACATCTTGTTTCATATTATTGTGGTTAGAAAAAATGCTCAGTGTGATTTGTCTTAAGTTTATTGAGGCTTGTTTTGTGTTTTAACATATGGTCCATCATTGAAAGTATTTCAAGTGCACTTGAGAAGAATGTATATTCTGCACTTGGATAGAATGTTTTATATAAATCTACTGAGTTCATCTGGTCTAATGTTTCAATTAGGGCTGATATTTCCTTGTTGATTTTCTGTCTGGATAATTATCCACTGATGTAAGTTCGATGTTAAAGTTGTCTATAGTTATTTTGTTGCTTTCAATTCCTCCTTTATGTCTATTAATAATTGCTTTATATATTTTGGTGCCTCTATATTAGGTGCATGTATAGTAGTGTCTACTTTTGTCTCTTACTATCTTTTTTCCTTGAAATCTGTTTTGTATGATATGAGTATGGTTACGCCTACTTTTTTTGGGCTGCCATATGCTTAGAGAATCATCTTTCTTTCCTTCACTTTGACCTGGAATGAGTTTGTCTTTAGAGCTTAAATGAGTCTTCTGGAATCAGCCTATAGTTGGGTCTTGTTTTCTAAATATACTCAGCCATTCAGTCTTTTTTTTTTTTTTTCATTTTTTTATTGACATCCAGGGTGTTTATGTACCGACAAGGACCAAATACTGTTGTTTTGTTTTCTGGTTGCTCCATATCTCTGTTATTTCTCTTTTCTTGTGTTTCTGTCTGCTGTTTTAATTTGGTTTTCAATGATGTTTTTCTCAGTTTTCTCTTAAGTTTTGTGTCTCTATTCTAGATTAATAATATGTGGTTAATATAAGGTTTGCATAAAACATAGATAGCATGGTAGTCCTTTTTCTGCTGATAGAATCTTATCTTTACTTATGCAGATCCCATCTTTTCCTCTTTTCCTCTTATGTTTTTGAAATCTCAAATTATCCATTTTATGTTGTGAGTTAGTTACCAAGTTGCTGCCTTTTTCCCCTTTAATCTTTATGCTGTAACTTCATGTTTAACCTCCTATTCTGATATGAAGTTGGAACTACTTTCTGATTCTATTTATCATCTTAAAGGTTTGTGTACTGTTGCCTTTTTGTTTAAGGTAAAAGAAATCCTTTAAACATTTCTTGCAAAGCGTGTCTAATGATGATAAACTTCCTCAGCCTTTGTCTGGGGATGCATTTATTTCTCCTTCATATTTGAAAAACAACTTTGCTGGATAGTGTAGTCTTAACTGACAGTTTTTATCTTTTAATATTTTGTGTAATTCATTCCACTTTTTTCTGACTGATAGAGTTTTTTTGCTGAGAAGTCTGCTGAATAGCCTGATGGGGGTTCCTTTGTAGGTTACTATCTTTTTCCCTGTTTGCCTTTAAAATTTATTCTTCATCACTGACTTTTGATGGTTTTCTTATAATGTCTTAGAGAAGGTCTTTTTGCATGGAGATAATTAGGTATTCTCTTAGGTTCATGGACTTGTATATCCAGTTTCTTCTTCAGATTCAGGAAGTTCTCAGCTATTATTTCTTTAGGTAAACCCTCTGCTCCCTCCTCCCTCTCTTCTGCTTTAGGGACACCCATTGCCCTTATGTTGCCTTTCCTGATGGAGTCAGATAGTTCTCGTAGAATTTCTTCATTAAAAAAAAAAAAATGTTCTCTCTCTCCTTTTCTACCCGAATTGTTTCTAGATTTCTAACTCTGAGCTCATTAATTCTTTATCCCATATGGTCTGCTCTGTTTCCAATGTTTTCGATTGAACTCTTCATCTCATTTATTGAGTTCTTTAGCACCAGAATTTCTGTTTAGTTCTTTCTTAGTTCAGTCATTCTGGTAAAGTATTCATTCCATCTGTTCATTAATTTTATTCCTGAGCTCACTGAACTGCCTGAGTTTTCTTGTAGCTTGTTGGCAGCTATTTGAAATTCTCTATTTCAGTTAGATTGCAGAATTCTGTGAATTTAAGTTTGGTTTCTGAAGAACTGTCCTTTTTTTTTGTAATATCATGTTATCATGGTTTTTCATGGTTCTTCAGCCAGTATATTTGAAGTAGCAAATGTCTCTCTTATTTAGGTAAGCTTTAAAAGTTTTGGTTGCCAAGGGGGAAGGATGTGGGAAAGGATAGTCAGGGAGTTTGGGATTGACATGTACACTGTTCTATTTAAAATGGATTTTCAACAAGGTCCTACCATATAGCACAGGGCACTCTGCTCAGTGTTATGTGGCAGCCTGGGTGGGAGGGGAGGTTGGGGGAGAGTGGATATGTGTATACGTGTGATTGAGGCCCTTTGATGTCCACTTGAAACTGTTATAGCATTCTTAATTGGCTACACTCCAATATAAAATAAAAATTTACAAGAAAACCAAAAAATTTTACTCAAAACAATTCAATTTATTGGCAATTAGAGGCCTTTATTTTATTTTTCAGTAGGTGGAATACCTAATTTTTTTTTTTTTTTTAGCCTGAGCTGCCTCTGGCTATATTTGAGAATGGGCATTTTCTACCCTTTACTGTCTCTGCCGGAGGTGCTGCTGGTACCTGCGTCATAGCTCTGTGTGCTTTTGGAGTTACTGGTGCCTTGCTGCGGTCACTGGTGCCACTATCGGGGCACCAGAATGGCAGGTGCCTCTGCCATGTCATGCCCCAACTGGGTCATGGGCACCATTGCTGCGGTGGACATAGGAGAAGTGTAAGCTGGGGCCACAGGTGCCCCCACTGCCTCCAGGGTCATTGGGTTTGTGGGCACTGTGGCCGCTGCTAGGGATGGGGGGGCCACCGTTGTGGGCACTGCTGCAGCTGGAAGAATAGTGTGTGTAGTGTATGGGCCCTGCTGCCTCTGCTGCCTGGTTCCCTGTGGTCGTGGGTGCCTCTGCTGGTGGGAAGGCAGTTGTGTGCACAACCTCCCCCTCTCCGACGAGGTTCTCTGGGGTGCAGACTTAGCTGCTGCAGCCAGAGAGCTGAAATCTCAGGCACCACCTTCACTGTTTCCCTGGTTCTGCCTTCTGTTTATGTTTCAATCCACTCATTTTCAGGTCTATAAATGAGAGGATCTCTCTAGCATCCTACTGTGTTGGATAGGGCATCCTTTGTTAAATCATAAAAGTTCTGTTTTACTAGTTGTAGATGGAAGGAGAGAGGTGAAGGGAGCACATTACAACACCGTGATGTTGATTATTACTATAGCTCTCATTGGTCATTTTTTTCCCTAAGGTTTACTTCTACATCCCAGGTGAAATCTTTGAAAACTCTTGCTCTGGCTTTGCCCCACCTTGCTCCAAATTCTAGTAGAGAAATTTTAGTACCAAGTGAATATTAGGATTTCCATTGTAGTGTCTCTTTTGTATTTTAAGAAACTTAAATTTATCACATATATGACACAGTCCCATAATCTAACATTGTTTATTTGGATTTAGCAATGTGAATTTTAAGATTTACTGCCCATCACAATTTTCTATCCTATTAGTCTTCTCATATTAATTAAGAAGCTTCTTATGAAAAGTAACATAATGGATTTTAAGGTAGTTGAAAATAAAGAGAATATATGAAAAATTATTTTATTTTAATTGGTAGTTTAGAAGTTGGGTTGATATTCTATTGATTCAGTGGCTTAACAGTGTCTTCATGCACTCAGTTTCTTTCCATCATCTTGAATTACAATGATCATTATTGATAACTCATTTGCTGATTGAAGCCAAACAAAAGTCTGGGGGAAGATTCTTGGTTTTCTGGATTATTTGGCTCCATTGTCTGCACCTTCCTCTATTTAGTTATAGATTTTTTTTTTTAATTTACTTATTTATTTGGCAGGTGGGAGGAAAGGGCATGACAGAGGATGATGATGGTTGGATGGCATCAATGACTCAATGGACATGAGTTTGAGTAAACTCTGGGAGTTGGTGATGGACAGGGAGGCCTGGTGTGCTGCGGTTCATGGGGTTGCAAATAGTTGGACTGAACTGATTTATTTGGCTGCACCACATAGCATGTGGGGTCTGTTTTCCGAGCAGGATCAAGCACATGTCCTCTGCATTGGAAGCTCAGAGTCTTGACCACTTTACCGCTGGGAAAGTCCCTTCCTCTATTATTCAAGGATGAGGAAATCTAGGTATACTCTTGAGGCCATGTCAGCTTTTTCCTCAAGGATCCATGGATTTCTCTCAAGACTCCAGCTGCAAACCTATCATCATCCTAGGCTCTCCAACACTGAAAGTTCATCAGTGTTTCTCTGAGTTGGAATGTTACCTACATGGGTTCATTTCCTTGTTTTATCCTATGAAAGCTTTCTTGAATTGAAAGAGATCTAGGCAAGCCCAATATGCCACTGGACAAGATATGTTCATTTGCTTTGATCCTCTTTATTGTATATCTCTGTGCTGCCAGATTCTGATTCTTCGACTACACAGTAGAGCAAAAGTTGATCGTCGCAGTTACTAGTGAAATTTCTATTTTATAAAATCTTTTTTTTTAACTACTCCTTTGACATAGGGAAAGAGTTATTTTTATTTGATTACCTACCTATTCTCTGTAACATGAATAGGTGTCTTTATTCCTGAACAGTGTGCTAGAAGAAAGTTTTAGCCACTTGTTAACACTGAAGATTCCTGTGGTGTTTCCTGTCTCAGTCCTATTACAGTGAAACCTCAGGTTGTACTCTGTTACAGCCTATGCTCTTTATTCTGTCTGTATCGCATTGCTAGGAGATGTAGCTTCATTAATGGATATAAGGAGAAAGTTACAGATAGATGGCAGAAGTATGGAAGGAAGAACCAATTTGACTCTCTCAAGGAATGTGTGTTTGTGTGCTTAGTCATTTCAGTCATGTCCGACTTTGCAATCCTGTGGACTGTAGCCCACCAGACTCCTCTGTCCATAGGATTCTCCAGGAAAGAATACTGGAGTGGGTTGCCATGCCCTCCTCCAGGGGATCTTCCTGACCCAGAGATTGAACGTGCATCTCCTGCATTGCAAGTGGATTCTTTACCCACTGAACCACCAAGAACTTCTAAGAATATATCTCATATGAAAGGGAGATCAGTGGTTTTGGCATCATTTCTCTTACATTAAGGCCTCCCTGAAAGAGAGTGGAAACTTCCGTTAATGTAATCTCTCTCTAGAGAGATTTTGTTGGGCCAAACATCGAAACCAGCATTCTTAGAAATATTCCAGTCACATAATGTAATTTAAAATTTTCTAGTGACTGCATTTCGAAAACTAAATGAAAGCAATTTTTATAATATGTTGCAGTCAGCCCAATATTTAAAATATTGTTTAAACAAGTAACCAATAGAAAAATTGCTTATGAAGTAATTACATTCTTATTTTTGTTGAACGTCTTTGATAGTTAACATGGAATTTAAATTTCCAGCATGTTCCCATTTGGAATAGTCACATTTCAAGCACTTATTAGCTACATGTGACTAGTGGCTATCCTATCACACAGCCTAGTTATGGACATTGATCATTTCTTAATCATTTCATCTATGCAGTTTTATAAGGGAATTTGCCTCCCACAATTTAGTAAACTTTTATAAGTAACTTTGGCTTCTACTACTGTTAAAACTTTATGTCTCTGTAAGAATTTTAATGAAAATTTCTTTGAGAAGTGTGACTGAAAATTGAACTAGCTATTACCACCTTGTGGAAGAGCCTGTTACTTAAAAATATTTAAGAATAATTAACTTTATTTCCTTGTTTTGAATATTAAATCTAGACTATTGTTTAATGACTGTGCAACCCCTCAGTTACTTGCCTTACTATGATTAAAAAAAAAAACTGACAACAATTTCTTAATTGCTTTTGCTCCAATATGTTTAATATCCACATAATTTGTTGATTTTAAACTTACTTCAATAACATTTATAAGAAATCTTTGAAAAGTGTTACTTCTGTCTCTCAAAATCTAAATATTCCTATATCCTGCACCAATGGCTGAAAAAAATTTGAACTTTTTTCTCCTTCCAGGACATCAGCTTCTTTAACCCTAAGCTTTCTGTGTATAGCCATTATTCCCATGTTCACAAAAGTGAGATAAAGGATTAGGGGGAAAAATAAAGGATTATCACATCTGACACTATGTGGAATCCCTTTAGATTTTCATCTGAGTCCTTATGCCTTCTTGGCTTTTAAGAACATATCCTTGTTCTTCTTGCAGAGAGAATATAGCTGGATAAACCAGCTCTGCCAAGATAATCAGTAGCCGTTATCTTAGGAGAAGTTGTATCAAGTTTGGAATATACTTCAGGCTGTGACCTTCTAATATTAGAAGCCATTTTCATACTTGCCTGAATTAAATGTGCAGTGTTTATAGATTCTTTCATAGACCAACTCATCAATTTCTTTCCACTGATACTTTCTTCATTTTAATTGTAAATATTCTTGATAGGATAAATAAGAATATTACCTAAAAATATTCTTACAATGACCTTGTTGGGGAATATAGAATGAACATCAGTAAACACCCAGAATTATCTGAGACTCTTGCAACATATTTGATAATCTGTCTGGCTCAGGTTCATGTTATAAAAATGTGATAAGATTAGCTGTGATATGATGGATTCTGCCAGGAAAAGATGATTTGGGGTTGCTTGTGATACACTTAACTGGTGACTGTTCCATTGTAGCATAATATATTCAATTAAAAAAAAAAAAACTCTGAAAAGTAAGCATTTAGGTGTAATTAAGAAAACTTTTGGGGATAACTAGCTGCCCTTTCTGGTATGATCTTCATAGAGGTCACCCATGCTAAAATGAAAACAAAAAATGGGTCCATATCAGTCCATATCATTTACTTTTGGCACTGGCTCAGTGTTTTTCCCCAGAGAAGGGGAGAAATATCAGTAGTTTGATTCCTCTGTATCACAGACTCCTTCAGCCTCAACCTTATTGTATTTGTTTGCTTTAAAAAAGCCTGTGAGGACAGATGTGAACACAATGTGAAGGCAGTTTTCCTTTGAGATTCATTTCCCAGTGAAATCTGGTGCTTTATAACTAGCTTAAGCAGAATGTCCCCTGACACTTGTTTGCTTCTTATGAAAACATTTCATCAAAACCATGTTCACACTGAAATGGTGGATGTGGGATTAATTTGTGAAAATTTGGGGAGATTATATATTTATTCGGTATTGGTTTCCCTTTTTGTGCTATATTTAGTGGCCCCAACTTAATAATTCAAATTAGAGCATGGATAACTTTTGACAAAACAGATGGTTTCCAAAAAGAATTGTTTTTTTTTGTCCGGACACTTTTCTTATTGCAACGAGATGGACTATCTTCCCTGAAGAGTGTACAGTCAGTGCATATCTTGGGCCACAGAAGAAACGAGATGATGGTATGGCCTGCCTTTTCTAAATCCATCTTGTACATCTGGAAGTTCTTACTACTGAAGCCTAGCTAGGAGGATTTTGAGCATAACCTTACTAGCATGGGAAATGAGCATAATTGTATGGTAGTTTGAAATTTTGGGGCACAGCTCTTATTTGGAATTGGACTGAAAATTGACATTTTCCAGTCCTGTGGCCACTGCTGAGTTTTCCAAATTTGCTGACATACTGATTGCAGCACTTTAAGAGCATCATCTTTTAGGATTTGAAATAGCTCAGCTGGAATTCCATCACCTCCACTAGTTTTGTTTGCAATAATGCTTCCTAAGCCCACTTGACTTCATGCTCCAGGATGTCTGGCTGTAGGTGAGTGAACACACCATTGTGGTTATCTAGGTCATTAAGACCTTTTGTATACAATTCTTCTGTGTATTCTTGCTACCTCTTAATCTCTTCTGCTTCTGTTAGGTAGGTCCTTACTGTTTCTGTCCTTTATTGAACCATCCTTGCAAAAAGTGTTCCCTTGATATCTCCAATTTTCTTGAAGAGATCTCTAGTCTTTCCCATTCTGTTGTTTTCCTCTATTTCTTTGCATTGTTCATATAAGAAGGCTTTCTTATCTCTCCTTGCTGTTCTCTGGAACTCTGCATTCAGTTGGGTATATGCTTCTCTTCTCCCTTGCTTTCGCTTTTCTTCTTTTGTAACCCCTCCTTAGACAACCACTCTGCCTTCTTGCATTCCTTTTTCTTTGGGATGGTTTTGATCATTGCCTCTTGGACAATGTTAGAAATTTTTATCCATAGTTCTTCAGGTACTCTGTCTACCAGATCTAATCCCTTGAATCCATTCATCACCTCCAGTGTATAGTCATAAGAGGTTTAATTTAGGTCATACTTAAATGGCCTAGTGGTTGTCCCTACTTTCTTCAATTTAAGTCTGAATTTTGCAACAAGGAATTCATGATATGAGCCACAGTCAGCTCCTGGTTTTGTTTTTGCTGACTGTATAGAGCTTTTCCATCTTTGGCTGAAAAGAATATCATTGATCTGATTTTGATATTTACCATCTGGTGATGTCCATGTGTAGAGTCGTCTCTTGTGTTGTTGGAAAAGGGTGTTTCCTATGATGAGTGCATTCTCTTGGCAAAACTCTGTTAGCCTTTGCCCTGCTTCATGTTATACTTCAAGGCCAAACTTGCCTGTTACTCCCAGTATCTCTTGACTTCCTACTTTTCATTCCAGTCCCCTATGATGAAAATGACACCTTTTTTGAGTATTAGTTCTTGAAGGTCTTGTATGTCTTCATAGAATCATTCAACTTCATCTTCTTTGGCATTAGTAGTTGGGACATAGACTTGAATTACTCTGATGTTGAATGGTTTGCCTTGGAAATGAACTGAGATTATTCTGTCATTTTTGAGATTGCATCCAAGTGCTGCACTTCAGACACTTTTGTAGACTATGAGGGCTACTCCATTTCTTCTAAGAGATTCTTGCCTACTGTAGTTAATGCTCATCTGAATTAAATTCACCCATTCTGGTCCACTTTAATTCACTGATTCCTAAGATGTCGATGGTCACTCTCGCCATCTCCTTTTTGATCACATCCAATTTACCTTGATTCATGGACTTAACATTCCAGATTTCTATGCAACATTGTTCTTTACAGCATTGGACTTTCACCACCAGACACATCTGCAACTGAGCATCATCTCGGCTTTGGCCCAGCTGCTTCATTCTTCCTGAAGCTGTTAGTAATTGCCTTCTGCTCTTCCCCAGGAGCGTATTGGACGCCTTTCACCTGAGAGACTCATATTCCAGTGTCATATCTTCTTGTCTTTTCATACTGTTCATGTGGTTCTCACAGCAAGAGTATTGGAGTGGTTTGCCATTCCCTCCTCCAGTGGACAACATTTTGTCAGAACTCTTCACTATGACACGTCTGTCTTAGATGACCCTGCATGGCCTGACTCAGTTTCACTGAGTTATGCAAGCTCCTTCACCACAACAAGGCTGTAGGTACTAACTATATGCTGGTTTTTTGCCCTGTGTATATGGTCTAAAAAGTTTTGTTATTTAATAAACTTCTGCTACTTACCTATTTTTAAATTATTATCAGTTGATTGATAACCAAAAATAGAGAAAAGATAGGGTTATAGTTTTCTAGCTCAAAAAGTCTTAGAAATGTTTGATAGAAAAATGAAGCATGAGGGAATATTACTATTCACCTGTGATTTTGACAGCTTTAATTTTATTATAAAATAATTCTTAAAGTTCATATCTAAAGAAAAATAAAATATAGGTTACTTCTGATTTAAAAAGTAACTTTCTTTGATAGAAGCCTATTATATTATGCTTTGCTGATTTTGGTTCATAAAAGTATAGTGTGTGTAAGACTGGACTTCAGTGAAAATCTGATAGTGCAAATTTTTGTTTCTTCCGTTTTTTTTGTCTCTCCTGAAGACATTCACAAATAACTCCTATCTTCAAGTGTGGTGTACAAAAGTGAAGATAAAATGAAGTATATTTTACCTGGGGAATAGACGTTTCGTTGAATAAATTGATGTGTGCTAGTAAATTCAATGTGGTACATTCTTTTCTTGATATAGTAGCAATTCAAGTGAAAGCATGTTAAATTTAGGGTCCTTTTAAATAACTATTTCTTGGCACTCTTTCTGAGTGATGAATACTCATTTCAAAAATTTATCTGAGGAATTTTATAGACTGGGAAGAGAAGGTTATTTTAGCTTTTATTTTTTAAGTTTTGTGCCCAGATCTCTTCTTTATTGTTATTTCCAGTTGGTTTAAAGAACTTTTTGGTAACAGTTTCTATTGTAGAATATGTCATTTAGAAAGAATTTAAAGAATGAATAAAAAATAGAGGAAGATTTTGTTTCAAAATTGTGCATTTTCATTGGTACCATCTTTAATTGAGAGGCACTTTGAAAGGTTCTGCAGCAGTTCAGAAACGGCTGGCAGTTTCTTGCATCTCATCTGTCTTTACCCACAAATGCAACAGGAGTGGAGTGACACATGGCTGACCGAGATCCACAAGGAGACCTGAGCAAGCGGAACAGGACTCTTGTTCTGATTGCTGTTTAAGAGATCATTCATACCCCGTTCAACAATAATTCTTTTGACTATAATAATCTTTTCTAATCCATCTTGGAAACCAGTCCTACTAGATTTTCTTTAATTTTTGTTTGTCTAAGGAGTTTTTTCCCTCCAACTTGATCCACGAGATACTACTCTGTGCAAAATGTAATTAGGCTAATTTTTATATCTATTTAGTATTTTTTCTGGGATAACTTGTTTGTCACTTAATGGAATAGAAATTTAATCATTTATTTTTATCTGTAGAAAACCAGGCTAAGTTAGTGATGAAGATGTCTATGTTAGAAAGCAAGAGCTCAAGTAGGATCTTAGTCTGTAAGAATATTTGATAATGCTACAAATAGCCAGTGCTAACTTTGTATTCTGGGGGAAAAGATTTTAATTTGGAAGGACAAATACGAAAGTTGTGAGCTCGGATAAAGTCATCTTGATAATTAATAGGTATGTGTATATCCACAGGGGCTCTTATATTTAAAACTGAATAGAGTGTGTTTGTGAGACAGTGTATGTATACGTGTGAATGTGTGCACATTGCAAGAAATCCAAAGAGAGATTACATGAATCTGGGAAAAATCTTTGAAAAAGAGATTTTGGATGCAGATCCTGTGGTATGTATATGTTTTAGGAGAACAAATGCAGATGATCTATGATGTTGTGACAACTTGAGTGGGTGTTCTACTTTTGGCTCATCTGGGTTTCTGAGTGATACATCTGCCACAAGACCTATATGAATAGATCATTGTTAAACTCTAGAGGAAAAATATGTCTCCAGTAAGAGGCCAGTTGATAATAGCCCCTCAAATGCATTACTCACATTACAGTCATCCAATGTCACACATGGTGGATAAGCTAGATCGACTGACTCAACATTTATTCCACCTTCCTTAATGTTCTTTCTGTATGGCAGAGACTAAGGAGCTTAAAAGTACATTTTTCAGACTTCCTTTTGAGCAGAAGCTCCAGAAGTAATTTAAGTTCAATCAATCAAATGCTTTCATGAGAGTCTTGAATGCAGAGCAGAGTGAAGTAGAGAGAGGGGGGCCTGGAAGGGTCATGCATTTTTCTCCTTGCAGGGCCTGCTGCTTCCAGCAGCAGCTTCCTGATACTTGGAGCAGATGTGAGGCACTGTCTTCTTGCTTCCCAGTTTCCTGTCTGTAGTCAAGGTAGCGGTTTATTCCAGTTATGCAGTGATGATCTGGGAATTGCTCCTAGAGGCCCAGCCCAGAGCACTTGTAAACTATCCAGCAATTGTGTAAAAACCTCATTCTCAGTATTAAATTTCTTTGCTTTGCTATAGCCCCAATGTCTTCTGTTGTCTACATGGAACACTAAATGATACACAGATTCTTGATAATTCTTTTCTCTTCTTATGACTCTTTCCCTCTTCACATTAACTTTTGAATGTCTATTTTAATCAGTGCCTATGTTAAACAATGTCTACATAAGGCCCAAATTAACAAACACTAATAATATATAGATTCACTTCGGAGACATCGTCAATTGAAAATCAATCCTAGAGGTTTTGAGAGGAAGTTGGTATGAGAATAGTTTCTCTCTTGGCTTTCCTGGGGACTGACTTTCAAACTTAACACAACATCCAATATGAATAATCTATTTCCAAGATTAATTAAGGTCCCTCTTTAGACTAGTAACACTTACCTAAAATGGTCATTTTGTTGGTAAGTTTATTGACTTTAGTATATATGAAAGCTTTGTTAAATTTTATAGGAACGAATGGCTTATGAAAACTTGGTTGTCATTTCTGATCTTCTTACAAAGCTCTACAGGTGTTATAAGAAACAGGAGGATAATCTTTTGGCCAAAGGGAAAAGCTGCATTTGGGGTTTCTTTTTGCTGATATAATGTGTTTTTCTGATTTAAGATGTGTCATTTTAAGTTGATTTATACAGAGCTGGCAATGCAAAGATAAATTTGCCTTTTTTTCTTTTAGCATTTAATAAACTTTATTTTTTAAAACAATTTTAGATTTACAGAAAATTTGTGAAGATGGGCCTAAGAATTCCCATATACCTCTTACTCAATTTCCCCTATTATTAACACTTTACATAATTATAGTGTAAGAATTACAATTAGCAAAACAATGCTAATACATTATTATTAACTAATGTTTATACTTTCTTTCATTTTCTTTTATCTTTGTCTGATGGTCTCTTTCTAATCCAGGACCCATCCACAATATCACATTTACATGTCATTCTGTTTCTTTATGCTCTTATTTAGACATGACAATTTCTCAGATTTTCCTTGTTTTTAATAACAAAACCTTGATAGTTTTGAGCAGTACTTGTCAGGTATTTTGTAGAATGTCTTCATTTGAAAATTGCCTGATGATCTAATCTTGAGTGACTGGGATTTTGGGTTTGGGAGAAAGACCACAAAGATGAAGAGCCATTTTCATCACATTGAATCAAGGATACATTCTGTCATACATTCTTTTGACATTCTGTCAACATCACTGTTGCTGTTGACCTTGATCACTTAGCTGATGTAGTGTTAGGATTCTCGACTATGAAGTTACTCTTCTTCCTCTTTTCACACTGGATGAAGGGAAATCACTATGCACAGCTCACACTAAGGAGTAAGGAATTATACTCCTCTACTTAAAAGTGGAATATCTACATAAATTATTTGGATTCTTCTGCATGGGAGATTTATCTCTTCTTACTGTTGATTTGACTGTTTATATCAGTATTTTGTTGCTGTTCAGTTGCCAAGTTTTGTCCAAGTGGAGGTGATGAAATTCCAACATAACTATTTAAAATCCTAAAAGATGATGCTCTTAAAGTGCTGCACTCAATATATCAGCAAATTTGGATAACCCAGCAGTGGTTAAATCAGTATAGGCTCATGGATTTTTTTTTTTTTACTTAGGGTTATAACTAATATTACTATTTATTTGTTGCTCAAATTGTTCCAGCCTTGGCCATTGAGAGCTCTTTCAGTTGACTCTGTGTCCCTTTGACATTCCACCATTATTATAGTTTTGTGTTTTTTAGCATATCCTTATTTTTTGACACTATAAGATACTCTAGCCTCTACTCATAAATTTCTTGTCCCAGTCTTAGAACCAACTATTTCTTCTAGGAACTCTGGTTCATTTTAATGATGTAGAGTATTCAGAAACCAAGATCTGGGTGCTAGATGTGCTTGTTGCTACTTGTTGAAGTAGCAACACACACTTGTTGAAGTGTGCTTGCTTCTAGGCCCTTTCAACTGATAGATTAATATACATACATGTATTTTTTTGCTCTGTATATTTACACATATCTATAGCTTCCCTGATAGCTCAGTTGGTAAAGAATCTGCCTGCAATGCAGAAGACCTGGGTTCGATTCCTGGGTCAGAAAGATCTGCTGGAGAAGGGATACGTTATCCATTCCAGTATTCTTGGGCTTCCCTTGTGACTCATCTGGTAAAAAATCCGCCTGCAACGCAGGAGATCTGGGTTCCATCCCTCGGTTGGAAAGATCCCCTGGAGAAGTAAGAGAAAGGCTACCCACTCCAGTATTCTGGCCTGGAGAATTCTAGGGACTATATAATCCATGGGGTTGCAAAGAGTTGGACACGACTGACTTTAACTTTCACATAAATATTTCTGTAAGAAATGAAATAAACTGTGTCTATATAAAGCTAAACCTCAGTTTATATTAATGTCTCCAACTCATAATCTATTACTGCATAGATCTTTCTAGCTTCCTTTTGCTTACTTATATAACCTTACACTCTAACAGTGGGAAATCCAACTCCCACCATTAGTCATCCATATACTTAACCGCTCACTTCTAGTGTACATATATAACGATATCAGAATTCTTAACCTGTAGTCCCATGAGAGATAGCTTTCTCGACTAGAGAAGAGTGTTTATGTACCGTTTGTTTTATCTTTAGTCTTAGAGATTCCACTCATTTCTCCAGTTACTTAGATCAGCACCTACATTTTCACAAATATATGGTGTCATGTTTCTACAACTACACTATTGCATGGAAAAGTTTAACTACTCTGAAAAAACTCCCAGTGCTTCTCCCGATCAGCGCTTCCTTTCTCCTGATCCCTCGGTCTTATCATTGCTATAGTCTTGCCTTTTTCAGAATGTGTTGCAATCGGAAACATATAGGATTTTAAGATGTAGAAATACTCATTTAAGATTCCTCCATGTATTTTCATGGTTGATAGCTCATTTATTTTTATCTCAGAATATTATTTTACTGTATGTATATCAGTCTGCTTATCCATTCACCTGTTTAAAGACATCATTGTTGTTTCCTGTTTCTGACTATTGTGAATAAGCTGCTATAGATATTCACATGTAGGTTTTAGTGTGAATTTTCAAATTAACTGGGTAAATGCCTGGAAGCCTGTTTTTTGGATCATATGGTAATACTATGTTTAGCTGAATAATAGGTTATCAAACCTTCTTTCAAAGTGGTTATAGAATTTTGTGTTCCCAATAGCATTTAATGAATTTCTGTTTTTCTACATCCTCACTAGCATTTGGTATTATCAAGACTTGGATTTTAGTCATTCTAATAAGTGTGTATTTCATTGTTTTAAGCATAAAGCATGTGAAAGATACCATTGTTTGCCATTAGGGAATTGCAAATTACAGTAACGATGAATGGCTTATTAGAATGGCAAAAATCCAACCCAATTCCTCCTTCGATTGTTTCTTTACTTACTGTTGAGCTTCAACAGTATTTTGTATACTTTGGATGTAAGTTCTTTATCAGATACATATTTTTCAAATATTTTGCCTAGTCTGTGGCTTGAATTTTGATTCTATTAAGTGTATTTTGTAGAGCAGAAGCTTTTAATTTTAATAAAGTCTAATTTACTAATTTTGTCTTTCACAAAGGCATTTTTGATGGTATATCTAAAAGTTCATTGTATAATTCAAGCCTAGAATTTATGCCTTTAGCCTCTAGAAGTTTCATAGTATATTTTATATTTTAGATCTATGATTCCTTTTAGTTTTTGTGAAAGGTCTGTGTTTGGATTTATTTTTTTGCTTATGGATAGCCGACTGTCTATTGAAGAGATTATCCTTTTTCTTTCAATCATTTTTGTTCCTTTATCAGGGTTCAATTGACTATATTTGTTTGGGTCTATTTCTGGTTTCCATGTTCTGTTGCATTGATCTATATGCCTGTTCTCTCACCAAAACCACACAGAATTGATTACTGTCACTGTATGGTAAGTTTTGAAGTTGAGTCTCCTACTTTATTCTTTGTCAGTACTGTGTTGGCTATTCTGAGATTTTGTTTCCTTATAAATTTTAGAATCAGTTTTTCAATATCCACAAAATACTTTGCTGTAATTTTGATTGGAATTGCATTGAAACTATAGATCAAGTTGGAATGAACTAATTGACATCTTAACAATATTTTTCCATCAGAAATTTAGTTTTCCTCATTCAGATTCTAGAGATCATTTATTAGATTTATACCTAATTAACTTTCTAGTGGTAAGTATTTTTTAAATTTAATATTATCATTTTTTTTTACTGCTTATATATAGTAAACAACTGACTTTTGTATATTAACCTTGTATCCCACAATCTTGATAAATCACTTATTTGTTTCAGAGTTTTTTTGTTTATTTTCATTCTATGATTTTTTTTTTCTATAAATATGTCCATATCATATGCAAACAAAGGTAGTTTTATTTCTTTCTTTCCAATCTTTTATATCTTTTTCTTAGTGTGCTAGCCAGGACTTCCAGCATGATGTTGAATAAGAGTGGTGAGAAGGAACATCCTTTTTTATTCTCCATCTTAAGGGAAGCATCCACTTTCTCATCATTAAGTATGATTTTGACTGTAATTTTTGTAAATGACCTTTATCAAGTTGAAGAAATTCCTCTCTATTCCTAGCTTGTTGAGAGTTTTTATCATGAATAAGTGTTGAATTTTGTCAAATATTTTTCCTCCATTAATTTATATAATCATACGATTTTTCTTATTTAGCCTGTTGATGTAATAAGTTACCTTAATTGGTTTTTCAAATGTTGGACAAGTTTTGCACAAGTGGAATAAATTCTACTTGGTTGTAGTGTACAATTATTTGAATTTGACTTGGTAGCCCTTTGAGAATTTTTGCGTCTGTATTCTCGAGAGAGATTGGTCTGTATATAGTGTCTTTGTCTTTGGTGTTAGAATAACACTGGCCTTGTTATTTCCCTGCTACTGTTTTCTGGGAGAGTTTGTGCAGAATTGATATCATTCTTCTTTAAATGTTTAGTATTTACCATTAAAGCCATCAGGTTAAGCATTATAAATCTTAATGCTTTATATTTTTGAAAATATTTATAGATTTCATTTCTTTAATATATATGCCTAGTTGCTCAGTCATCTCTGACTCTTTCTGATCTTTTGTATTGTAGCCTGCCAGGCTCATCTGTCCATGGGATTTTTCCGGCAAGAATGTTTTCATATATATGTAAGCCAATCAAAGTATCTGTTTTTCTTTGTATGAATTTTGGTAGTGTTAGTCTTTAATGGAAATAGTTTTTAATATAACTTTTCTAATCCATGGGCATATAATTGTTCACAGTGTTCTTTTATTATCATTTCAATGTCCATGGGATCAGTAATGGTGATTCATATTTTATTTTGATTTACTACCTGTATTTTATTGGTCTTATTCATGGTTAGCTTGATTATAGGTTTATCTGTTTTGTTGATTTTTAAAAAATGAGAGGTTGTTTTCATTGATTTTTTTCCTCTGTTGTTTTCTTATTTAAATGTTGTTGATTTATATTCTAATATTTATTATTTTAGTTTCCTTATTAGGATTAAATTGCTTTCTTTTTCTAGTTTACTAAGGTAGGAGGTTATATTATTGATATCAGACCTTTTTTCTTTTCTGAAATGTGCAGTGAATGCTATAAAATTCCCTCTAGGCCCAGCTTTCAATGTATCTCATAAATTCAATTAATTACATTTGATTTTCATTGACTTCAAAATATTTTAGAGTTTCTCTTGATACTTCCTTGACTATTTTGCTATTGAGAAATAATTTGTATTTTTATTGCCATATTCAGACTTAAATTGAAGAAAGTAGGGAAAGCCACTAGATGATTCAGGTATGACCTAAATCAAATCCTTTATAATGAAACAGTGAAAGTGAGAAATAGTTCTAAGGGACTAGATCTGATAGACTGAGTACCTGATGAACAATTGACAGAGGTTCATGACATTATGAACATCATGACAGGAGACAGGGATCAAGACCATCCCCAAGAAAAAGAAATGCAAAAAAGCAAACTGGCTGTCTGAGGAGGCCTTACAAATAGCTCTGGAAAGAGAAGCAAAAAAGAAAAGGAAAAATACACCCATTTGAATGCAGAGTTCCAAAGAATAGCAAGGAAAGCCTTCCTCAGCGATCAATGCAAAGAAATAGAGGAAAACAACAGAATGGGAAAGACTAGAGATCACTTCAAAAAATTAGAGATACCAAGGGAACATTTCATGCAAAGATGGGTTCAATAAAGGACAGAAATGGTATAGACCTAACAGAAGCAGAAGATACTAAGAAGAGGTGGCAAGAATACACAGAAGAACTGTTCAAAAAAGATCTTCATGACCCAGATAATCACAATGGTGTGATCACTCACCTAGAGCCAGACATCCTGGAATGTGAAGTCAAGTGGGCCTTAGGAAGCTTCACTACAAAGCAAGCTAGTGGAGGTGACGGAATTCCAGTTGAGCTATTTCAAAACCTAAGAGATGATGCTGTGAAAGTGATGCACTCAATATACCACCAAATTTGGAAAACTCAGCAGTGGCCACAAGACTGGAAAAGGTCAGTTTTCATTCCAACCCCAAAGAAAGGCATTGCCAAAGAATGCTTAAACTACTGCACATTTGCACTCATCTCACACAGTAGTAAAGTAATGCTCAAAATTCTCCAAGCCAGGCTTCAACAGTGGTGAACTATAAACTTCCAGATGTTCAAGCTGGTTTTAGAAAAGGCAGAGGAACCAGAGATCAAATTGCCAACATCTGCTGGATCATCAAAAAAGCAAGAGAGTTCCAGAAAAACATCTGTTTCTGCTTTATTGACTATTCCAAAGCCTTTGACTGTGTGGATCACAATAAACTGTGGACAATTCTGAAAGAGATGGGAATACCAGACCACCTGACCTCCCTCTTGAGAAACCTATATGCAGGTCAGGAAGCAACAGTTAGAACTGGACATGGAACAACAGACTGGTTCCAAATAGGAACCAGTACGTCAAGGCTGTATATTGTCACCCTGCTTATTTAACTTCTATGCAGAGTACATCATAAGAAACGCTGGGCTGGATGAAGCACAAGCTGGAATCAAGATTGCTGGGAGAAATATCAATAACCTCAGATTTGCAGATAACACTACCCTTATGGCAGAAAGTGAAGATGAAGTAAAAAGCCTCTTGATGAAAGTGAAAGTGGAGAATGAAAAAGTTGGCTTAAAGTTCAACATTCAGAAAACTAAGATCATGGCATCCAGTCCCATCACTTCATGGGAAATAGATGGGGAAACAGTGGAAACAGTGTCAGACTTTATTTTTCTGGGCTCCAAAATCACTGCAGATGGTGACTGCAGCCATGAAATAAAAAGACGCTTACTCCTTGGAAGGAAAGTTATGACCAACCTAGACAGCATATTCAAAAGCAGAGACATTACTTTGCCAACAAAGGTTCGTCTAGTCAAGGCTATGGTTTTTCCTGTGGTCATGTATGGATGTGAGATTTGGACTGTGAAGAAGGCTGAGCACCGAAGAATTGATGCTTTTGAACTGTGGTGTTGGAGAAGACTCTTGAGAGTCCCTTGGACTGCAAGGAGATCCAACCAGTCCATTCTGAAGGAGATCAGCCCTGGGGTTTCTCTGAAAGGAATGATGCTAAAGCTGAAACTCTAATACTTTGGCCACCTCATGCGAAGAGTTGACTCATTGGAAAAGACTCTGATGCTGGGAGGGATTGGGGGCAAGAGGAGAAGGGGACGACAGAGGATGAGATGGCTGGATGGCATCACTGACTCGATGGATGTGGGTCTGGGTGAACTCCGGGAGTTGGTGATGGACAGGGAGGCCTGATGTGCTGTGATTCATGGGGTCGCAGAGTAGGACATGACTGAGTGACTGATCTGATCTGATATGATCTGATGGTTAACCATGGTTAACATGTTTGTTTTTTAAGTTCCACATATAAGTGAAATCATATAGTATTTGTCTTTCTCTGTCTGACTTATTTTACTTAGTATATTATTGTCTAGGTCCATCTGTGTTTTCACAAGTGGCTACATTTCATCTTTTTTTATGGCTACTATTCCATTATATTTATGTCACTTCTCATCTATTCATGCTTGCTTCAAGTTTTTATTTTATTGAATAATACCCAGGTGTGGTATTTTTGGATCATATGGTAGCTTTGTTTTTGATTTTTGAGCAATCTCCATACTTTTTTCCTTTTAATTTATGATTTCATTGATTTGAGCCCTCCTTTTTTTTTTCTTGATAAGCCTGGCTAAAGGCTTATCGATTTCATTTCTCTTTGTCAAGAGCCAGCTCTTAGTTTCTTTGATGCTTTCTAGAGTTTTTTAGTTTCTATTTCATTTATTTCGGCTCTAATGTTTATGATTTGTTTCCTTCTACTACTTTCAGTCATTTATTCATCTTTCTTTAGTTCTTTTAGGTATAAGATTATTATTTTATAATAATAAAAGTTATTTGAGATTTTTTTCTTGTTTACTGAGGCTTGCATTTCTGTTCTTTTCTAGAACTGTTACTGCTGTGTCCCATAGATTTTAGATCATTGTGTTTTCATCTTCATTTTCTACAGGTATTTTTTGGTTTCTTTGATTTCTTTAGTGATCTGCTGTTGTTGAGTATTATGTTGTTTGTGGATTTCTGCTCTATGTATTTGTGGTTTTCTGCATTTTTTTCCCCTTGTAGTTGATTACTAATCTGATCTAATGTGTCATCTAAGGCTGATGTTTCCTTATAGATTTTCTGTCTGGATAATCTGTCTATTTATAAGTGGGGTGTTAAAGTTCCCTGCTATTACTGTGTTATTGTCAGCTTCTTCCCTTATGTCTATCAATATTTGCTTTATGTATTTATTTGCATCTATGTTGGGTGCATATATATGACAACTGTCATCTTTTTCTTGGATTGCCTTTGCTCATTATATAATGCCCATCCTTGTCTTTTAAAGGCTATTTTGCCTGATAAAAGTATGTCTACTTTGGATTTCTTTTAATTTTTGTTTACGTGGAATACTTTTTTCCATGTCCTCACTTTCAATCCATATGTATGTCTTTAGATCTGAAGTGTATCTCTTATACACAGCAAATATGTGGGCCCTGTCTTTGTATCCATTTAGCTATTATATGCCTTTTTGATTGGAGCATTTAGTCCATTTACATTTAATTATTGATAGATATGTACATTTTTGCCATTTTAAAAATTGTTCTGGAATTTTTTTTGTAGTTCTTTCTTTTTTCATTCTTTTGCCCTCTTCCCTTCTGAATTGATGGTTGTCTTTAATACTATGTTTGGATTCATTTACCTTCTTTTGTGTATCTATTATATTACAGATTTTTGGCTTATGGTTACCATGAGGTTTATATATAGCGATCTACATCTATACCTGTATCTCTATACATCAATCGCTCTCTCTCTATTGTGTGTGTGATTATTTTAAAGTGCTGATCTCTCAAGTTCAAATGCATTTTAACAACCCTATATTTTTATTGCCTCCTGCCCATTGACTGTGTTTGATATCATATTTTACATGTTTTATTTTGTGAATCTCTTAACTACTTATTGTGGACATAGATGATTTTATTCCTTTTAACCTTTTAACCTTCCTACTAGCTTTATACATGATTGATTAACTACCTTTACTGAATATTTGCTTTACCAATGATATTTTTCCTTTCACAACTTTCATTTTTCCTGTTCTGACCTTTTTTTTTCCTACTTCGAGAAGTCCTTTTAATATTTATTGTAAAGCTGATTTGTTGGTGCTGAACTCTTAGATTTTGCTTGTCTGTGAAACTTTTGATCTCACCATCAAATCTAAATGACAGCCTTGCCAGCTAGACTATTCTTGGTTGTAGTTTTTCCCTTTTATCTCTTTGGATTATATTGTGCCACTCTTTCTGTCTGGCAGAGTTTCTGCTGAAAAGTCAACTGATAACTTTATGAGGGTTTCCTTGGATATAACTTGTTGCTTTCTCTTTGCCACATTAATATTCTCTCTTCATTTATTTATTGCCATTTTACTTACAGTGTGTCTTGGTCCTTTTTAGGTTGATTCTATTTGGGACTCTGTGTATCCTGGACTTGGGTGTCTGCTCCTTTCCCTATTTAGGGAAGTTTTCAGCTATTATGTCTTCAACTATATTTTCTGTGCTTCTCTCTGTTCTCCTTCTAGGACCTTTATAATGTAAATTAGCACACTTAATATTGTCTCACACATATCTTGCTGCTGCTGCTAAGTCCCATCAGTCGTGTCTGACTCTGTGTGACCCCATAGACGGCAGCCCACCAGGCTCCCCCGTCCCTGGGATTCTCCAGGCAAGAACACTGGAGTGGGTTGCCATTTCCTTCTCCCATGCATGAAAGTGAAAAGTGAAAGTGAAGTCACTCAGTCGTGTCCGACTTTTAGTGACCCCATGGACTGCAGCCTACCGGGGTCCTCCGTCCATGGGATTTCCCAGGCAAGAGTGCTGTAGTGGGGTGGTATTGTCTTCTCTACACAGGTATCTTACAGAATCCTAATTTATTTTTATTTTTTTCTTCTTTATGTTCAACTTCAATGCTTTCCACTAATTTGTTTTCTATCTCACTGATCCTCTGTATTGTCTAATATAGTTTTGATTCCTTCTAATTTATTTTTAATTTCAGTTATTCTTCATTTCTAGTTGGTTCTTTTTTATATTTTCTGTTTGCTAAAATATTTTAGCTTCTCACTCTGCTCATCAAATCTTTTCCCAAGTTCTTTGAACATCTTTGTGATCATTACTTTTATGAACTCTTTATTAGATAGATTGCATATCTCCACTTCACTTAGTTCTTTCTCTGTAGTTTTATCTTTCTTCTTTGTTTTGAAAAAATGCTTCTGCTGCCTCATTTTGCCTAATTTTCTATTTTTATTTCTATGTACTTGATGAGTTGTTTACATTTCCCACTTTTGCAATGGCCTTTTGTAGGTGATGTTCTGTGCATTACAGCAGCACACTCCCCTCTGGTCACCAGAGCTATATGTTCTAGGGGTTCTTCCTATGTGGGCTGCATGGGTCCTTCTATTGTGGCAGGCTAATTACTGCAGGCAGTCTGGTAGGTGTAGCTGGCCCCTGGTCCAGTTGGTAGTCAGCCTTTGCTTTTTGTGGAGGTTGCTGGCTGCTTGCAGGAAGAGTCAGGTCATGAGATAGCTGGTTGCTGAGACCCAAGGGGTCCCAAGTCTAGTCTTGGCCCACTGGTGGATAAAGCCAGGTCCCAAGATCTCTGGTTGCCCAACCCTGGGGGGTCCCAACGATGGTGTTGACTTGATGCAGAGTCATTATCTGACACAGCTGTCAGGAGGACTCAGGGTGTCCCAAAGCTTGTGTTGGACTGATGGTATGTGGAGCTAGATCCTGGCATTAATAAGTCAGAGGAAGGATGCCAAAGTGGCACTTGCCAGCACCGTTCTCATTTAGAACACGCTCCCCCACATGGCTATGACTACTGTCAGTGTCCCCAGGGACAGCTGCTATTGCCTTTTGTCTCTCCAGGAGGCTGTCCAAGATCAGTAAGTGGTTCTGACCCAGAAATCCTTGCAAATTGCTGTCGTCTGCCCGGTCCCAGAGCACATGAGATTTTATGTGCAGCCTTTAATGTGGAGTTTCTATTTCCCAAGCCATATCTGAAAGTAAGTCTTGCTGGCCTTCAAAGACACGCATTCTGAATGTTCATCTTCCCAGTGCAGGAACTGAGGCCAGGGGACTTGATGTAGGGCTCATCCCTTGCACCTTGAGGAGAATCTCAGCAATGGTAATTATCCTTGCATTTATGGGTCACCTGCCCAGAGGTATGGTTTCTTAACTATACTGTTTTTCTGTCCTTCCTACACATATTGTTGTGGTTCCTTCTTTATATCTTTAGTTCTATAAGTTTTTTTTTTTTTTTAATAGTCTTCTGATCTTTCTCATCAATAGTTGCTCTATAAATATTTCTAATTTTGGTATGAGTGGGTGGAGGTGAGCTCAAGATTTTACTACTCTGCCATCTTGGCCACCCTTTGGAAGAAACATTAAGAGTACTATGTACTTTAAAGATATTATGATTAGAGACCATAAAGGCCTTTAGGAGAAAAATAAAACATGATTTCAACATTTTAAATTGAAATGGAGAAATAAAAAAATTAAAATGACCTCCAAGTTCATATTCTGGAATAAGTAAAGCAATGTGAAATCTTAAGAAAGTACAGAAGTACAAAGAAATAAAATTGTGATTATATTGATAAAAAACATGAATGATTTAGAAGACCATACATTCTAATGGTAAGATTGTCGTAAGGAGAAAATAGAATATATGGAAACATATGTTGGTCATGCTTCCTGAAAACAACAGAATTCCCTCTGCCTAGCTAAAGTAAGAGGATTTATTAAAATGTATTTGGCGGAATATTTGTGGTATGGCTAGGAAGCTAGCCTATGAATCTATGGGGATAAACATAGTACCCAAGGAAAACTTGGGGACTTCTCTAGCAAAAATGTGGCTGATTAACCACTTCCACCTTTGCCACTCATGACCATTTTCTGAAGCTCCACAGCTAAGAATGGTGCTTAAGCACAGAGGCGTTTTTATGGTGCAGATGGCACCAGCACCACTATTTAAGGAAAAGGAATAAAGGATTCTCTGCCCTACTATGCCCTGAGAATGCTACGTCTCTAATACCATGCCTGCCAGAATATCAGCTCCTTCTCTGACTATTTTGATTTCTAACTTGGAGGGTGGAAGGCACACTGTGGAAAATTACCAAAATTTATTGACAGTATTATAAGATGTTACTGCTGCTAAGTCGATTCAGTCGTGTCCGACTCTGTGCGACCCCATAGACGACAGCCCACCAGGCTCCCCCGTCCCTGGGATTCTCCAGGCAAGAACACTGGAGTGAGTTGCCATTTCCTTCTCCAATGCATGAAAGTGAAAAGTGAAAGTGAAGTCGCTCAGTCGTCTCCGACTCTTAGCGATCCCATGGACTGCAGCCTACCAGGCTCTCTGTCCATGGGATTTTCCAGGCAAGAGTACTGGAGTGGGGTGCCATTGCCCTCTCTGTATAAGATGTTAAATAGCTACAAGTCACCAATATCTACTGGAAGGTACGATAATACAAAAAATGATAAAATTTGAGACTACAAGAAATTTTAGATTGAAGGTGCATGCCTTGAAGGTGCATGCCACATCCCAGAAAGTATTAACTCAAAAGATATGGATATAACCATCGCTGTTGTTCAGTCATATCTGACTCTTAGCAACCCTATAGACTGTAGTACACCAGACTTCCCTGTCCTTCACTATCTCCCAGAGTTTGGACTGTAAACTGTCAGGCTCCTCTGTCCATTGAATTCTCCAGGCAAGAATCCTGGAGTGGGTAGCTGTTCCCTTCTCCAAGGGATCTTCCCAATCTAGGGTTCGAACCTAGGTCTCCCTCATTGCATGTGGATTCTTTACCATCTGAGCCACCAGGGAAGATCATTAAAAGGTGTTAAATAGCTACAAGTGACTGATATCTACTGGAAGGTACAATATTATGAAAAATGGTAAAACTTATTTGGGACTCAAAGAAATTTTAGATTGAGGGTACATGCCACATCCTAGAAAGTATTAATTTAAAAGACATAGACACAACCAACATTGTTGTTCAGTTGTTCAGTCGTGTTCAACTATTTGCGACCCTATGCCAGGCTTCCCTGTCCTTCACCATCTTCTAGTGTTTGCTCAAACTTATGTCCATTGAGTCAATGATGCAATCCAACCATCTCATCCTCTATTGTCCTCTTCTCTGCCTGTTCTCAATCTTTCCCAGCATTAAGGTCTTTTCCAATGAGTTGGCTCTTCATATCAAGTAGCCAAAGGTTTCGAGATTTAGCTTCATCATCAGTCTTTCTAATGAATATTTATGATTGATTTCCTTTAGGATTGACACAGCCATCAGTTCAGTTCAGTCGCTCAGTCGTGTCCAACTCTTTGCGACCCCATGAACCACAGCACGCCAGGCCTTCCTTTCCATTACCAACTCCTAGAGCTTACCCAAACTCATGTCCATTGAGTTGGTGAAACCATCTAACCATCTCATCCCCTGTTGTCCCCTTCTCCTCCTGCCTTCAATCTTTGGAACATCAGGATCTTTTCAAATGAGTGAGCTAATTGCATCAGGTGGCCAAAATATTGGAGTTTCAGCTTCAATATCAGTCCTTCCAATGAACACCCAGGACTGATCTCCTTTAGGATGGACTGGTTGGATCTCCTTATAGTCCAGGGGACTCTCAAGAGTCTTCTCCAACACCACAGTTCAAAAGCATCAATTCTTTAGTGCTCAGCTTTCTTTATAGTCCAACTCTCACATCCATACATGACCACTGGAAAAACCATAGCCTTGACTAGATGGACCTTTGCTGGCAAAGTAATGTCTCTGCTTTTATAATGCTGTCTATATTGGTCATAACTTTCCTTCCAAGGAGTATACGTCTTTTAATTTCATGGCTGTGATCTCCATCTGCAGTGATTTTGGAGCCCCCCCAAAATAAACTCTGATACTGTTTCCCCATCTTTTTGCCATGAAGTGATGGGACTGGATGCCATGATTTTAGTTTTCTGAATGTTGAACTTTAAGCCAACTTTTTCACTCTCCTCTTTCACTTTCATCAAGAGGCTTTTGAGTTCCTCTTCACTTTCTGCCACAAGGGTGGTGTCATCTGCATATCTGAGGTTATTGATATTTCTCCCAGCAATCTTAATTCCAGCTTGTTCTTCCTCCAGCCCAGCGTTTCTCATGATGTACTCTGCATATAAGTTAAATAAGCAGGGTGACAATACAGAGCCTTGACATAATACACCTTTTCCTATTTGGAACCACTTTGTTGTTCCACGTCCAGTTCTAACTGCTGCTTCCTGACCTGCATGCAGGTTTCTCAAGAGGCAAGTCAGGTGGTCTGGTATTCCCATCTCTTTCAGAAATTTCCACAGTTTATTGTGATCCACACAGTCAAAGGCTTTGGCATAGTCAAGAAAGCAGAAATAGATGTTTTTCTGGAACTCTCTTGCTTTTTTGATGATCCAGAAGATGTTGGCAATTTGATCTCTGGTTCCTCTGCCTTTTCTAAAACCAGCTTGAACATCTGGAAGTTCACAGTTCACATATTGCTGAAGCCTGGCTTGGAGAATTTTGAGCATTACTTTACTAGCGTGTGAGGTGAGTGAATTGTGCAATAGTTTGAGCATTCTTTGGCATTGCCTTTCTTTGGGATTGGAATGAAAACTGACCTTTTCCAGTCCTGTGGCCACTGCTGAGTTTTCCAAATTTGGTGGCATATTGAGTGCAGCACTTTCACAGCATCATCTTTCAGGATTTGAAATAGCTCAACTGGAATTCCATCACCTCCACTAGCTTTGTTTGAGGTGATACTTCCTAAGGCCCACTTGACTTCACATTCCAGCTATGCTGCTGCTGCTGCTGCTAAGTTGCTTCAGTCTTGTCTGACTCTGTGAGACCCCATAGATGGCAGCCCACCAGGCTCCCCCATCCTTGGGTTCTCCAGGCAAGAACACTGGAGTGGGTTGCCATTTCCTTCTCCAATTCAGGAAAGTGAAAAGTGAAAGTGAAGTTGCTCAGTCGTGTCTGACTCTTAATGACCCCATGGACTGCAGCCTACCAGCTCCTCTGTCCATGGGATTCTCCAGGCAAGAGTACTGGAGTGGGGTGCCATTGCCTTCTCCCATTCCAGCCATACAGAGATGTAATTCTTTTCTTGGTTTTCAGTTGTATCATTCCCTGTTAGTTGAAAGTGAGTGTAGGATCATAAAATCCTTTTTGCAGACCCATAAATCAGATCAGATCAGATCAGTCGCTCAGTCGTGTCTGACTCTTTTCGACCCCATGAATCACAGCACATCAGGCTTCCCTGTCCATCACCAACTCCCGGAGTTCACCCAGACCCACATCCATCGAGTCAGTGATGCTATCCAGCCATCTCATCCTCTGTCGTCCCCTTCTCCTCTTGCCCCCAATCCCTCCCAGCATCAGAGTCTTTTCCAATGAGTCAACTCTTCGCATGAGGTGGCCAAAGTACTGGAGTTTCAGCTTGAGCATCATTCCTTCCAAAGAAATCCCAGGGCTGATCTCCTTCAGAATGGACTGGTTGGATCTCCTTGCAGTCCAAGGGACTCTCAAGAGTCTTCTCCAACACCACAGTTCAAAAGCATCAATTCTTCGGTGCTCAGCCTTCTTCACAGTCCAACTCTCACATCCATACATGACCACAGGAAAAACCATACCCATAAATATCCCCCCTCATTTTTTCCCCTCACTTTTGCTCATGTTTCTCTTTCTCTCTCTCTCTGACTTGTAGGTTATGAGTTACCACTTTCTCTGGGTCACTTTCCAGACATTTGCTCATTTTCAGAGTGTGACTTCTACTCTGTCTTGGTGAACAAAATGTAGCCATTCATTTTATATATTCATTAAAATTACTTTTGATCTCATGGCCCCATTCTCAATCTTTTTTTTTCTGTTGTTAGTTTATACTTATTCCTTTACTATTGTTTCAGTGAGTTCTCAGGAGGTAAGATATATGTCAGGAGGTAAGATTTTATATATATCATATATATGTTACTCAGGAGGTAAGATTATATCAGGAGGATATAAATCTGTTTTTAAGTTTGCTATCTTAACCTGTAAATCTCCTATAAGTGTTTTGTAAAAATTATCTTGTCATTATGGTATCATCGTTGTATTAAAATCCATGTGAAATCATTTACTATTCTTTTTCTTGCATCAAATTAAAAATGATAATCTGTCCTTTTTTAGATGATAACGAAGCATATCCAGTAAAGTGTTTAACACCTGGCACTTTCTCTGTGTAATCTCATTTAGCATTTCATTCATTTCCTTGGTTCTTGTTGTCATCTGAAATGGAAAATAGCTAGCCTCCCGTTGAAAAAGGATGCGAATTATAAAAGGTTTGGTTTATAATTTTAGTGGTTTCATACCTTTAAAAGCAGTCCCTGAGCCAAGCAAGTGCAGATAGTGTGGAAAAGGACCAGCCCACTGGGCTCTCCGCTTTCAGCTGGGCTCACCTGCAACAAATCAGAGCCATTCATGTGTGTATTTCAGTCACCACCTATTCACTCCATTGTTAGTGGGAGTCCAGCCCCAGGGTTATGCAGAAAGCCCTACATGTGACACCCAACATCGGGCAGATGAGATCACAGCAGTTTTCTGGTCACATGTACCCATAGCCTGGGGAGAGGACATGGCACACGGTGCTGGGCCACAGGAGGGTTGTCCTTGGGGACAGGAGCTGTGGTCGGCAGCGTTCATGATAACATTAGTGAGGGTGCTGCCTGATTCCCAGAGGCTGTGATTACCTTGTTTGGATAATTCTGCAGGCTGAAAGGGAACTGAAACTGCTACTCAGGGATAAGAAAGGACTACTTGATCTACTTGATAAGGAAAATTGTTTGGGCAGGGGGACTTGTGCTTGGCAGAAGAGTGAGGAGGATGACCTGCCTGTAGTAGGCGTTATGAAGCCCTGCCAATGTCACCAGGCATCAAGGCAGCATATAATATTAAACCTTAATTTTAGGCCTTGAAACATAGTGTGCTCCATATGTGGATAAAGCTTTCTTAGCTGAGAACACTGAGTATAATATTGGTTATTCACTCCCTTCCCCTACCCCATACTTAAATTTATTAGATTTGTTTTCTAGGTCGGCATATTCTACATATTTTTGAGAAGTCTTCAATTTGTAGTTGTTTGATCCTGTGAAGAGGTAAAGTTTCCTAAACTCTCTATCAAAGGTTTTCCAAACTGAATGACTTGCCTCAGGGTCGACCATATATAAAATTCATTTCTGGAGTTAAACAGATTAAGTGGTGCAAGTGAACTATCTTGACTACTCTTTCAAGTGAAATCAGAGTAATTGAACTCAAAATCTTTGAGAAATAATTTCCAATTCGCCTTAAGGAGATAATTGTTGATAGAAATCTCACATACTTCCTTGGTCGCTTATTGATGGCTTAGTTATGCACTAATAAAGTTTGGAAACTGTCTATTATAAGTAACTTGGAGTTCTGTTCTTTCAGAAGGGGGATTAGTTAGGTAAATGCAAAATAGTTTAAACAGAATAATATTGGGCTTAAGCCTCAATCAACTATTTTAATGATTAATGGAAACACTTCTGAATGAATAGTCTGTTTGAGCTGTGGAAAAGTAAATTCAGCTGCAAGCTTAGGGACTATCATTCAGGAAAGGAAAATCAACAAGAGAGGAAACTGGCATAGTGGAAAAGATTGGACTGTGAGTCAAGAGGTCCAAGAACTTGTTTTGAGATCTGACTTTGAATAAGTTTCTGAACTTCTCTTTTTCTTGGTTCCTTTCCACACCTGTAAAATGAGCAATAAGTAAAAACAACCTCACAGATACAATCCAACTCAAATTTTGTAATCTAAGAAATCTCTGGACTCACATTTTATGGTGTCAGAGGCAGCATTTCCACAGTACTCAGGGCATCTGCAGCCTATTAAAATACTTAGTTTCCTTTGCCATTCACATTATCTGTTTGTACGAAACCGTCCTCCCAATCATTATCCCTTTTTGAAATTAAATAGAAGTCTAACAGGAGTGCCAAAGCATAAACACACTAATAAACATTTTAATGTAGTCACCTTGTTAATTTTCAGAGAACACCATAAAGAAGTCATAAAATATACTCCTCAGCTAAGAATACCATGAGCTGCTGGCTGGGACACTTCTAACATAATGGGAAGTAACTCCTTACCAGCAGCTGAAAAAAGAATGCATTATTCTTGTAATGATATTTAATAAAAAAGGAATGCAAGATATCTTGGCATATTAAGAAACAACATGGGGGAAAGCCATTTTTCTAGTTAGCCGACTAGCCAACTAAATGGTTGCAAAAATGATTTTGAGTTGTACTATCAATAGCCTTTCCCTCAGTGCCACAAAATTACCAAAATATTTGTTTGCCCTTTGATCAGGAATAATAATAGCAATAGTACTGATAGCTAATGTGTACCAAGTGTTTGATATTTTAAAATGCTTCATATGCATTAAGTCATTTACTCTTCATAACTCTAGGGTTGTGAGTTTGTTTATGCTTTGGCATAAATTCTAGAGTTATGAGCTTGATTATACTTTGGTACTCCTGTCAGTATTATCATATTTATTTTACATGTAAGAAGTATGGAACAAAGAGTGTTTAAGAACTACTCAAAGTCTCAGAACTAAGGGTTAAGTGGTAAGGCTATGATTTGAAGCTGACCATAAGATCATATCAGATATTTATTTTTAATTTGGTAAGCTTCGATAGTGTTCTGTTATGGAATTTTTAAATTTCATCTAAATTTTATAGCTCATTGATGTAAAGTTGTATGTAATACTCCCTTACTATCCTCTTAATGCCCCATATTATATATACTCATGATCCTCCTGTTTACCCTGATATTAGTAATTTGTGTATCCTCTCTCTGTCTCTCTCTATTATCGTCTGGCAAGAGGTTGATTAAATGTATTAATCTTTTCAAGGATGAATTTTAGATTTTATTGATTTTCTTTATTGTCTTCTTCCCATATTTTTGTTCTCTTCTTTCCATTTATTTTGAATTTAATTTACCACTCCTTTTCCAATTTGGTAGATTGAAACTTTTATACTGAATTTGAGAGCTTTCTTGTTTTCTAATAATCAATTGATGCTTTAAATACCTTTAAGTACATACAACTTTAGTTACATCCCACAAATTTTGGTATGTGGTACTTTAGATGACATTTCATTCAAATATTTTCCAATATTCTTAATTTTTTGATCCATTGCTTCAAAGAGGTGAATTATTTTCTGTATAATCAGTGTTTTGTTTTTGTGGAATTCTAATTTGTAGTGGTCAGAGATATTCTCCGTAAAGTTTTAGTCTTTTGAATCTATAGAGACTTGCTTATAGTCCTGCTATTGTCTGTCTTGGTATTCATTCCCTGTACATTTGAAATGAACGTTATTCTGCAGTTGTTAACTGGTAATAGTCTATAAATGTCAAATAGATTAAAGTGGTTGACAGTATAATTCTGAGATACTCTACCCTACTGATTCTATTTCTCTAGTTTTGTATCAATTATTAAAATAGATATGTTAATATTCTAGCTGTGATTGTGCATTTGTCTATTTCTCCCTTTCTCTAAGTTTTTGTTTCATATATTTGAAGCTCTGTTCTTATGTGTATACAAATTAATATGTCCTCTTGATTATTATGTCCTCTTGATTCATTTAATTTTTATGAATATTTTTTAAAATGAATATTTTTATGAATCTTTACCTGGAAATATTCTTTGCTCTGAAATTATATTGAGTCCCTCCAGCTTTATGTTGTTGTTAGCATGGTATGTCTTTTCCCATCATTCTATTTTGAACCAATCTGTGTCCTTTATATTTAAAATAAGATTCTTGTAGGCAGCATGTAGTTGGGTATTGCTTTATATTTTAAACCAGTTTGAGATTTTTTGCCTTTTATTTTGTGTCTTTAGATTATTTACATTTAATGTAATATTATCCCTTCCAATACTTCGGGCTTCCCTGGTGGCTCAGATGGTAAGGAATCTGCCTTCAATGTGGGAGACCTTGGTTCAGTCCCTGGGTCTGGAAGATCCTCTGGAGAAAGGAATGGCAAACCACTCCAGTATTCTTGCCTCTAGAATCCCATGGGCAGAGAAGCCTGCGGGCAATGGTCCTTGGGGTCACAAGGAGTCAGACATGACTGAGTTGACTAACACTTTCTAATATTTCAGGTGATTTCTACCCCAGACTTGGGTAGTTTATCATGTATATGCACTGATCATTAATCAAATGAAGACCCAAGGAGGTACTGAATAGATTTCTTGACTTCCCATTCTGTGGGATGCTTTTTCATTCTGATACCGTGCTCTGCAAATGAAGTGTCTTGGTCTGCCTAGGCTTTTAGCTCCATCTCAAATCAGATAACCCACTGAGTTCTACCTGGATTATCCTTTCTTGTGCTGAAGTCTAAAAGCTGCTGCTGCTGCCGCTGCTGCTGTTGCTGCTGCTGCTGCTGCTAAGTCGCGTCAGTCGTGTCCGACTCTGTGCGACCCCATAGACGGCAGCCCACCAGGCTCCCCCGTCCCTGGGATTCTCCAGGCAAGAACACTGGAGTGGGTTGCCATTTCCTTCTCCAATGCATGAAAGTGAAAAGTGAAAGCAAAGACGCTCAGTCGTCTCCGACTCTTAGCGACCGCATGGACTGCAGCCTACCACGCTCCTCTTGTCCGTGGGATTCACCAGGCAAGAGTACTGGAGTGGGTCGCCAGTGCCTTCTCCGAGTCTAAAAGCGCTAGTCAGTAATATGGAAAATTGCAGGCTTGCTTCTTTGGCTTCTGAAATTTTGGGACGCAGTGTATTATACTAAATAATGTCCATATTTTGTCTGGACTTTTGATTGTTTCAGGTGAGTGGGTAAATCTAGTCTTTGTTACTCCATCTGAGTCAGAAGTGGAAGTCCCAGTCAGAGTAAATTTAAGAGGTAAAAACTATACATATGCAAGCTAATTTTCCAGACATGTCTTAAATATTTTAAATTTATTTACAGCAGTGACCCAAATTTTACATATTTTGAACTGTTGTTAAGTCATGTCCACTCTTTGCAACCTCATGGACTGCAGCATGCCAGATTTCCTTCTCCTTCACTATCTCCTGGAATTTGCTCAAACTCTTATCTGTTGAGTGGTCATGCCATCCAACTATCTTATCCTCTGTCACCATCTTCTCCTCCTGCCCTCAATCTTTCCCAGCATCAGGGTCTTTTCCAAATAAGTGGCTCTTCACACAAGTAGGCAAATTATTAGAGCTTAGCTTCAGCATCAGTCCTTTCAATGACTATTCAGAGTTGATTCCTTTAGGATGACTAATTTGATCTTGTGTAAGGGACTCTCAAAAGTCTTCTCCAGCATCACAGTGAAAGCATCATTCTTCAGTGGTCAGCCTTCTTTAGGTCCAACTCTCACACCCATACATGACTAAGGAAAACCATAGCTTTGACTATATTGGACTGTTGGCAAAGTGATGTCTCTGCTGTTTAATATGCTGTCTAGGTTGGTCATAGCTTTCTTCCAAGGAGCAAGTGTCTTTTAATTTCACAGCTGCAGTCACCATCTACAGTGATTTTGGAGCCCTAGAAAATAAAATCTGCCACTTCTTTCCATTTTTCCCTCATCTGTTTGCCATGAAGTAAGGGGCCAGATGACATGATCTTAGTTTTTTGAATGTTGAGTTTTAAGCTAGCTTTTTTACTGTCCTTTTTCAACTTCTTAAGAGGCTCTTTAGTTCCTCTTCACTTTCTGCCATTTGAGGGGTTGGTATCATCTTGTATATCTGATGTTGATATTTCTCCTGGCAATCTTGATTCCAGCTCGAAATTCATCCAGCCAGCATTTTTCATGATGTATTCTACATATAAGCTAAAATAAGCAGGTGACAATATACAGCCTTATCATACTTCTTTCCCAATTTTGAACCAGTCTGTTCTTCCATGTCTGGTTCTAACAATTACTTCTTGATCTGCATACAGGTTTCTCAGGAGGCAGGTAAGGTGGTCTGCTATTCCCATCTCTTTAAGAATTTTCCACAAAGAGAATTTTGAACTAAATGATTTCCAAAGAAAGTTTTAAAATATAACTTATGCATGCTATAATGGTAACATATAAACTTAGATAATAAATGAATACCTTATTAACACTTTGGCTAATCTTTGCTGATCACTTACTAGGTACTGTTATGTTAAAGATGTTTAATCTTCATAACAGGTCTTCAGAAGTAAAATATATATTGTATATGATTTATGATATAGCTAGATTTAGGCTGAGATTACTTGCT